>NC_065531.1:23013857-23374505 GCF_020184175.1 Aphis gossypii | reverse complement strand
ATATAATGCCGGGTAGTTGGTAACATACAATTCTATTTAGAAGTGTTATGAATAACATATAACATAGTCTAATCTATCTGTTTGTGCGAGATTCGATGGCCTAAAATGGTATAAAATTGATCAAAAAGTGCTTCGAGATAGGTAATACGTTGACCTCGTGAACTTTGCAGGAGGTTAAAATTTTATAGAACCATTATCACTGATAAATCATATATTATCATTTTCCCCTACCTAACCTACTTTTAGATCTCCTGGCATTTTTGACACTAGCGATTCCACGTACTCATACATTTTTGGATGCTCGTACGCTCCGGACACGTGACCCAATATACCTGATTGCTCTGCGATCGCTTCAATAATTTTTCTAAAATTGTATTTTAAAATTGTTTTTAATGTTTGACTTATATATTTAATTCTTTGTTTGAATAGCTAAATGCCTATATATACGCTATACTGACGGATGGCAGTGACCTACGCTAACGGTCGCTATGCCTCCAAACATGTCCAAGTACCGCTTGCCTTTGTAATCGAACAGCCATTGCATTTTACCTTCATGCAAAAGTAAAGGATCTTCATACATTTGTACTTGAGGAAACACATTATTCAATTGCATATACTGTGCTTTTTCGTAAGAAATGCCCTGAAAATAAAATTGTATCATAAAATAGGAATATGTTTAAATTTAAAACCTTATGTCGCATTTCCAAAACACTATTCTAAATTTTATTCAAAACACCAAAAATGTCCCTTAAAAATAAGAAATCTTATCTTTTTAATATGTATTCGTATGCATTATATAATTATATATATTATAAATATTAAAATGTATGCATTAATACAAGAAGGTTATAACTTATAACTACTAATAAGTTGTTTTCTATCAAAAAATATATATTATATTATATTTAATGTTTAAAATTTGTATGTTTGACGCAAAACGGTTATATTATAAATGTATTTATTTCTTGAAAGGATCGATATTCAAGAAGCCTTTCAACCGTTTGCATTGATTGTTTTATTTATTATTTACAACATGCAGTAATGAGGAATACACTATATGGATTCTGTAATATAACTACTGCATTCGTAAGTTCACGACCTTTGAACACTTATGAAAATAATTAATTATATAAAATATATCAATTTGTAAACAAAATTCGGATAAGCTATTAGTAACATTTAATTAGTAATAACTGCTATAACTGTTATTTACTATATTCGGAAAAAAGACAAGTTTATTACGAACAATACGATTAGATAATATGTTCAATAAATTTATTAAATGTAAATAATCCAATTTGAGTACAACATAGTGCATTTTATATTATCTTCACTCTACCTATATTATTAAAAATATAGATAATACTTTACTTTGTATGGTAAAGGTTTGAAATCAATTGGAGGTAATTCAGGAAATAGACTCGATGTCGTATAATGTTTACTAATACCTACAAAACAAAAACAAATAAAAATGTGATTGGATAGATATTTTTATTCTGTATATTATTTAAGTAAATACACAAGTATTACATTTATGATAACAAAAATATTAATTATGTATCTAAGAAGACGCCATACCCGCTTAATATGGTGTCTTCGTCTTATAAATGAAAAAATAGTGTAAATTTAAATACAGCTGTTTCAATTTAGTACTGTAAGCTAAAATTAGTGAATTTAAGTATTATCACAATTAAAATTTAAAAGTAAAAATATTATCTGTATTTTCTTGTTAATTTTTTACAATATTTTAATTTTTAAGCGAGTTATGAGACTTTTTTAAATATTAATATTTTACATACTCATAATACTCGGTTAAAAATTAAAACATCATTTAAACCAACGAAAGAACACTGATAAACTTATAACCTATAAGTTCAATAATAGGTCAATTCACTCTAATGTTTAAGCTAACAACACATCATATTGGAACTGCTAAACATAAATGTTGGTGTGTTAAATACAACATAATATGCTGCTACAATATATAGGTACTCTTAATGTTTATATTCATCAGGGACGTACACAGGGGGGTGTTTTTGGTGTTCAAACACCCCCCGAAATTTTTAGTTTTTGTAATAAAAATTTAATACTAACAAATTAAAATAATTAATATAATTTAAATAAAAATAAAAATACTCAAACACGATTTTTAAATAAAATAAAAATATATTTATTGTATATCAACCATCACGGGCATAAAAGAATTTGAAAAAAAAGTTCTACTTTTCAATAATTTTTTTCAAAAGCGCCCCCACAAATTTTTTTCTGAGTACGTTCCTGCGATATTCATAATACACACAATTCAATTAAGTGTTATAAATTATAATATATTTAAATATAATATTCATCTGTAAGTCATTATAATATCAACAATTTGACATGTAAGATATGGCTAAGTTAGGTTATGTATGTAATTAAGGGTTTAATATATTATGTATGTACCTACAATCATTTGTGATTATTGATGTTACTATGATGTTTGAATAATTTTATATATATTTTTTATAAATTAAATTAAATTTATAGAGTTGTTCGTCAATAGTAACTCTTTAACCGTTACAAATAAATAACAAAATTGTACCTATTATATACCATGTGGTATCAACACTTAGATAAGTTAGATACATAAGTAGTAAGGGAATATTTAACTCATATTCATGGAGGTCAAACCTGTTTTTTTAAGAATCTATTTATTAAATACAAATTTGTATGTCTAATGTCTAATATATAAGCAATAAAATCGTTAATAATTAATACACAATAAATATGATATTGATATTTACTGTAGGTTTCCAAATCACTATTTTATCCCCACAATTTTACTGACAATTTTTTAAGTACAAAAATATAAAAGAAAGAGTCAAATGTCGCTATTCCCCCCCTCTTAAAATATATGTATCCTGAGTAGTAGGTATCAGTAGTATCAAGTACCTATTGTAGTACCTATATATATTATGAATACCTAAAATAATTTTTTATAACAGTGAAATAAAACTTTAATAATCTTGGTAAACACTAAACAATTTAAAAGAAAAGCAACTTTCAATAAATATTAGGTCAATAGTATAAATTATAAAATATTAAAGTCTATATAAATAGTAAATTATTAGTATTTATGTACTTTTAATTATAATATATTATAATATACTCTATCTATAATATATAAATGTCAAATAAAAAAATATAAATTACATTAAAAGATTATTAAAAAACTTGGTAATCTTAGTTCTTACGTTTGAAATATTGTATAAGTATATATATTACTGCGTATAATTCTGTAATTACGTAGATAATATCTACGATACATAAATACATTTTAAATTCCCTTACTTATTCTTAATTAGAAAAAACAAACAATAAACATCTGTACAACGAGAGAATTACAACACACTTATTGTCGGAAAGATAAACTTTTTTTTTATTATTATTCAGAAAATAATATTAGTATACAACACTTGAAATTAACAACAGATATTTATAACTTATAAGTACTTTATACACATTAAGTCTTAATGGTTAAGAGGACTCTATATCCGCATGTGTTGTCTCCGTCTTACAAATACGTATATAACATAGCAAATGTAAACTCAGCAGATCACGTGTAGCCCAGTTAGTTTAAAAATTAGAGTGAATAGACCTATTATAAAATTTTATGGTAAGAACATTGTCTGTGTTCATGTGTTGGTTTTTTACGATAACTCTGTTTTTAAGTGAGTAATAAACATTTTTAATTTACGCTATATTATAATACGCATAACTTGCTAAAATATTGTACAATTGTAAAAAACCAACTTAATTGAACTATTATTTTCATTGAAGAAGAAAATTGTAATAAAATTTAATTTATTTGAGGCATAATAATAGTTTCTATAATCAGTACGCAGTATAATATAATTATTGTAAAGGTAAACAATAAAAAAAAGCTATGTCACACGTTTATACCGTTAAATTATTATTATTATTAGCAAAATTATTACCTTTAAATTTACTACGGATGTTTTTCATTGTGACAGTTTATCGTTGTCGTTCAGAAGACTACAGAAAACATAACTCCACCAACAATATTATTCGCGCGAACGACCGAACCGAAACAATATCCGCAGTGAATCCCATCATTGATATACAAATATACTTAGTAGTTAGTACATTTATAATTTATGTACTACTGGCCGGACTGAACAAGCGGAATACTGGCGGGTCGCATTTACATAATATTGTTAACAAATGTCTTATTATTAGCATTCATAAAAACATAGCAATTACAGCTTAATATGCTAAGAAATAAACAATGCATATTCAATCAATGTTACAATTAGATAAATATGCTCATTGACATTGCTCATAAGCCATAAAAATTAATTCGAACAATCGTCAATAACAAAATTAATACAAATATTTAATTAAAATTTGATAAGTATTTTTGTTTATTAATTGTGTGTAATTTATACAAATAGACATCAGCTATTTCCCGTCACTTTAGACATGTACACACCTGTTTGCTATAAATTAAAATGTTTAATGGGGAGTTTACCAATTGCGCTTAAAATTACCTTTTCATATACCAATTGCGCTCTAAATATTTTAGGGTCGATGTACCAATTACGCTCTATACATTTTACACTAACTAAGGAAAACTTGTTAGTTAGTTACTAATCGATTTTTTTGCAAGTATTAATGCATAATACATTGCGAGATTTCTAGTATTTTACTACCTTTGCACTACTTGGGTACCACCCATGAATTAAGGGGTGCACTTAATTCATGACCTATAAGCCACGTGATGACCCTAAGGCCAAGTTGGTGAAACGGGCGATTGTAAACTCTCCCGATGGTACACTCTCCCGGGTCTACTCCAGTACTACCCGACAAAAACGTGTAAACTCTCCCGGATTTATTTCTGTACTACCTAACGGAAATATGTAAACTCTCCCGGGTCTAGTAAAAATCATAAAATAAATTTCATATATATTTAAGTTGCGTTTAAAAATAGTCAATCATATATAATAATAATTACAATATAAATTAATGTCTTTAGCTGCTATGAACATGATATTATAGTCAAAATACAATAAAAAATAAAATTTCAAAAAATCCAATATACATTTAAGTTTCTTTTAAAAATATTCAATAATAATAATATAAGTTACAAATACAAAATATACGTAAAAATTTCCAACTCGTAGTGTAGCAATAACATTTAAAATAACTCGGGAGAGCTTACATACTTCCTACAGGTAACTATAAAGTTGACCCGGGAGAGTTTACACATTTACTTCAGGTAAACATAATTTTGACCCGGGAGAGTTTACTATTTTTAAAAATCGGGATAGTTTACCATAAAATCGGGAGAGTTTACTACCGCCCGGTGAAACTTATGAGAGTTTGTAATTTGCACCAAATTAAAGATATGTAATTTGCACCACTGCAAGTAATCAAAAATAGTGTTTGTAATTTGCACCAAAATAAGGGTATGTAATTTGCGCCACACACAAGTAGTCGAATTTGTACCAAAATGATTACCTATTTATTTGTTCGATTATCGAATATTCGATTATTCCTCGGTATCTTCGTAGATGTCGAGACTATATATGGACACGAATGACGTTAATAATTTTTTTGGATTTTTCGCCTTATCTGGTAATATTTTGACGTTTTACGTCCAATTATCTGTCATAATCGCGTTTTATATATTTATATAATGTATATCAGTTTATTATTTTGATCAAACACTAAGCTATCTATACGTTTTGTCGTAATACGTAAGTTAACGTAATATTTTTGTAGTGCAGTTTTTAATATTTTTTGCTTGAATAATGGAAGTTAAGATAATTAAAAGTAATCGTGGGGAAGATATTTTAGAATACAATAATCATTTTTATAATTATTTAATTTCACTTATAATTTTTTAATTGGCTAACTTTTTATATTTATACTTATCTATTCGATATCAATTTTATGTATAATTTTTTTAATTAGCTAACTTTTTTTTATTTTCATAATAATACGACTTTAATCTTACATATATTTTTTTTTGACCAACTTTTTTTATATCCAAAATTATACGATTTTATATAAATTTATTATGACAATTATATGTGCATAAGCTCAACTATTTTATAAATTTAAACTAAGCTAAAGTTATATTAGGATCAGTGCTCGATTTGGGGGGGGCGCAGGGGGACGGAGTACCCCAACTAATTTATCAGAAATTTAAGCGTACCTCTACTTATAGTTATAAGGAGTATGTACAGAATGCTGGCACGCTGCATTATTCTGCAATTTTATCAAAATGCACGAGATAACATCATAATTTTGACAATTTGTTTATTGATAATAATTTATGGAACTATTTAAATAAGTAGTTAATGGATTGTTTTTTATTTAGTTACTTTTAAGTTTGTTGTTACATGTAATAAAGGTATAACTATAAAACACAATATAATATTTATAGTAATTTTTTTTTTGTAATTGATAATTTATAAATATTTTTTATATGTTTAAATAGGGAGAATTATAGGCTCAGTTATTTTTAAAAAGTGATGGGGACGCTCTTTTTTTAAAAGTTTACAGAGTCCCCCTACTTTAATTTTGCCAAGTCGAACACTGATTAGGATTATAGACATCTTTATCGACATCTATTGTATACATTTGTTATTTTTAATTTTACATATAATTTTCTTAATTGGCTAATTTTTTTTATATTCATAATTATACGATTTTATATAAACTTACATCAATATGTGTATAAGCTCAGCTATTTTATAAATAAAAACTAAGCTAAATTTATAATAGGATATAAAAACTTGTAAGTTTATATTATCAAAATACTATCGAAAAAATAATTGATTTTAATTTTGGTGCAAATTACACATGTTATAAATATTTTGGGTCAATTTTGGTGCAAATTGACTACAGCAAACTTATAGGCTTAATACAGGTTAGTTAATGAGAACTAAAATAAAATAATATTAATAATAATAAGAAAATAGGTGGTTAAATCATAAAGACATAAAGTAATAAGATTTTGAGTTTAAGGTAATTATGATGTTAGTATTTTGCATGTTTTAAGAATAATAATAATTTTTTAAATAATAATTTGAGCATGGCATTACAATTTAGAACAATATAATTTGGTTAGCTTACAGAATAATATATTTGTTCACCGCGAGGAATGGAGAATATAATCATAAGTATAACAGGATAATTACATTAAAACAATTCATTTGGTCATCACGAAGTATACTTAATAATTAAAAAAATATATAATATAAATTAATTAATAGTTATTCTAACTGGTAACAAATTTGATCGTCAATTGTTCAAAATAAATTAAATCCTAATTATAAATATAATAAAAAAATATAAAAACACATAAATAATTTTTGGGAGTATTAATAGGTAAATAATAATATTATAATTCACATAATATAAAATTATAAAATATATTAAAACCAGTTACTTTAGCCAGTAATTATTTGATCAATAATTACCAGGCAAATTTGAATACAAACGCAATTGGTACGCAAAAGCATATTTCACTCTAATAAGTCTAATATCTATACTCAATAATCATATATATTATATTATATATATATTCTATATACATAAAAGTCAAAGTGGAAATCTTTGTTACGGGTTAGCTTCGAAACGCCTGGACCGAATTCGCTCATTCTTTTTTTGTTTGGGTCGTAATTTCCAGGAGAAGGTTCTTACGGACGAAAATTTGAAAAAGTTATCGGGTTAGAGAAATATGACGAGGTGGTGATGAAATCACAGAGGCGCCATCTGTCCAACAAATAGTAAACTAAATTATTTTTGGTAGTCAAATCCAAGCTAGTATAATCCAATATAAGCTAAACTTATGGAAAATCTCGTATTGAATTTTCAACTCTTAGCTACTTATACAAAAATTTTTATGAATTATACCTACAAAATAATTTGCAAATATTCATGGTTTTAACGAATTTTTGTCAAAATTTGAACTTCAAATGCTAATAAAAAAAAACTGTGCCTATGTATTCTTATAATTTTTAAATCACTATAAGAATAACTTATGAGAAACTTTGTATTAAATTTTCAAGTATTTTTATTGGGACAAAACAATTTTATCGACACTTCAAAAAAAATTTTCAGAAAAATTGAAAATTTCAGTTGTCTATAAATAGCTCAAAAAAAGTCAAAATATTTTGAAAATTAAGTCATGTAAAGAAAATGCTCATCTAAATGACTGGTGAAATTTTCAAGTATCTACGACTTATATTTTTTGAATAATTACAAATATTTAAAATCGTTTGAGGATAAATCGTTATCGTTACGATATTTCGTAAAAATTTAAAATTCAAACGCACTTACAATTTTTCCTATAATGATGGTTTGAGTTTTCTCTATAGATACTTGAAGGAAAATGTATGGAAAACTTAGAGTTGTATTTTTAATCCTTAGTTATAAACACAAAAAATTTTTAAATATTTTGAAAATTTAGTCATGTATTAATAACGATAATACAAACATGTGTTGAAAATTTTAAATATTTACAGTGATTAGTTTTTGAGTTACAACTATATAAAAAAATCGATTTGGTTAGGTTTTGCGTAAAAATTCACGTTTTTCCTTAATATTTTTTTTGGTTTTTCCCGGTGCCTTTGAAAACTATTGAGAATTTCAAAAAATGACCTCCCCAACACACCAACTAGATTCACTTTCGAGCTGGAAAAGCTACTGAAGTTGAAAATCAAAGCATTATTTCAACACGTCCTCGTCTACACTGATACACACAAAAAAAAAAGTCGGCAAGTGGGTACCGCTCTGCTGTATATTAGGGGGTGGGGTGGACCTCGGACTAGGGTAGATTAAATTTGAATGCAATGATAGGTATCATTGTATACGAAAAACGATTCTGAACGGAGATGATTTGTCAGTCTAGAATATATTATAATTAAATATTGTCATATATTCTATTTTGAAACAAATATTCCGATTTCATAAAAATTTAAAACTCAAACGCCCAAAACATTTTTCCTATGACGCTTAAAATTTTCTTTATAGCTTTTTGAAGCAAAACTTATGGAAAACTTAGTGTTGAGTTTTTTAACGTTACATATAAATACAAACAATTTTATGAATTTTGAACTACAAAATAATTTGCAAATATTCATGATTTTGACCAATTTTCGTCAAAATTTGAACTTCAAATGCTGATAAAAAAAAATTGTGCCTATGTATTCTTATAATTTTTTAATCACTATAAGAATAACATATGAGGAACTTTGTATAAAATTTTCAAGTATTTTGATAAGGCCAAAAAAATTTTATCGATACTTCAAACACAGACACAAAAAAAAAAAAACACACATCATTGTAAAATCAATACATTCATCACTTCGTTCAGAATCTAAAAAAAAAACACAACATTGTAAAATCAATGTACATTCATCGCTCCGCTCAGAATCTAAAATAACACATAATTTATTATTGACTAGGTATTAAATTTAATTAATTTAATTATTGAAAAAAAATTATATTTTTTTTTTATGTACCTACACCAAAGTATTTAATTTTTACTAATTTAATACCAACTACATTTAGGTATGATTGATAATTATGTAGAGGCTACAAAAAGGTTTTTTTAATTTGTATTAAGCGTTTATATGAATTAAGACATTAAGTTAATGCAAAACAAATAATAGTAATAAATAATAATAACATTTGGAATTAAGTTTCGATTTTGGGTGTCAATTAAAATATTTGGGGGAGCTAAGTCCCTTCCTGATGTCCACCTATGCGGCATTAACTATTTAGTATGAATAATGAAATTAAATTTACTCTAAAGTAAAATTAGTAAATATATAATAAGTAATTAGCGACCCGCGCGCCATAATTAAATAATTAATCTTACAATTATGAATTATCCACCCATCAGTAGAAATTATAGTAAATAAAATTATGATAATTAAAAATAATATACTCAAAAGAAGATAAAATAATTTTATATTAACTTTACATATATTATAGTATTATACTCTGTATACAACAGAAAATATTTTATAATAAATACCTATTATTAATGTTAGTAACTGAATTATAGTATATGTATAGCAAAAATTGTATTTTATAGGATACTCTGTATAAAACAGAAAATATTTTATAATAAATACCTATTATTAATGTTAGTAACTGAATTATAGTATATAGTAATAAACTGTATTTATAGAATACGTCATGGTAAAATATTTTTATCGACGATCGAAACGAAGTCGTTTCGGGGGAAAAATTATCAGTACTAAGAATAAACAAAAAGAAAAAAACCAAATAAAATTGTTAGATAATCATATAATAATATATATAAATATTATTTATATTCCAAAACATAGATAATATTCTCATCATCGGTCAAAATAATGAATCAAGAAATGATTGATTCAATAAATATTGATTCAATTCAAGTACAAGAAAATATAAATAATAATACAAAAAAGACAATTATAACCCGTAAACGTAGGAAAATACAATAATTTAACAAAAAATGTTATCGTGAATAAGTAGCAATTAATAATTTACAAACAAAAAGTAATGATATCTCACCAAAACATACATGTAAAATGATAGCCAAGTTCAATACTATAATATATGCCCTGGTTGTTGACTTCAACGACAAAAGAAGTGAGATCTAAATGGATGCCAAGTTCAATGTTCAGTCCAGAAATTTATTTATAACAACATAAGTTATGTTGTTATAAATAAATTTCTGGACTGAACATTGAACTTGGCATCCATTTAGATCTCACTTCTTTTGTCGTTGAAGTCAACAACCAGGGCATATATTATAGTATTGAACTTGGCTATCATTTTACATGTATGTTTTGGTGAGATATAGTTATAACTAAAGATGTAATATATATAGTAGCTAAGTGGAGGGCTACAAAAAAAACCCTGCTTGGGGTCTGAGAGAACTTTTTGATCAGTTCTTCAATAATTTTTTTTTTTTGGGGGGGGGGGGAGGGTAGAAATAACATGTTTATTTTGAAGTTTTACAGAATGTGTTGCTCAGAAATCAGTAATTACTCATATTTTTTATTTAAAAAAAAAATTGATAAAATATATTTAAAAGAAAGTACCTTTACCTATTTATACCTACATAGTTTTTTGTCTAAATGTATAAATAAATCACTTTTATTTCCAAAAATATCAATAATATCTTCATCATCATTAATTCAATACTATCTGATACATTTTTCTTTACAGCCGTAAGCAGAAATGTCTCTAATTATTTTTTATAGGTACCTATACGAAAAGCTCATTGACACTACCAGTCACGGATCACCGGGTAAAGTACTACCATTATAGCACTTATTAGTTATTATCCTTGTCTAACATTATCAACGCAGGTATCAATAAAAATAAAATTATAAAACTTCTTGATACCATATTTCATGTGTCATGTCTATAAATATTATAAATTATAATATAATACGATTTTAATATTTTGTGATTTTACGAGTAATATTACATTGGCAACGCTGTGCGTTTGGTACGATAACCGTTATCGTTCCTCGTGTTTACATTTTAATTCCGACGTCTTTCAAACCTCGAAATTCGACCCGTATCCATTCATAATTCAGACGTACGATTTTCGTTACATTAAGTCATTAAAGCATTTTACACAACTCAACTAACGTGCAAATGCTTATTCACATGTTAGACATATTTTTTTATTTTCAGTCTAATCAACTGACCTCGAAAAGGTAAAATTTGAAGTCTTGCATAAAAGTGCTCAATTGAACACAATTGTTGCTGTTTGGACGTTCATCTGTTACAAGACACACAACAGCTAAGATGGAAGATTCAGAACTGGAAAGCCTGCGGTCAAAAAGAATGGCCCAAATACAATCAGAACTCGGTGGAGTAAGTGAATCACTAGAGCTATGATAAATTATTAAATATAACTCATTTTTATTATTATTAAACATTTATTTATGGAAATGTTTTGATTTTGTTTAGTCGCAAGGTGATAATGCCGAGAAGCAAAAGCAAGCAGAACAACAACGTCAGGCGGTTGAAGATATGAAACACTCAATACTTACACAAGTATTAAACCAAGCTGCTCGAGCAAGATGTAGGATTTTAGTATTTTAAATTAAAATATTTATATTAATGTGAGTTTTGTTAATACAGTGAACACATTGATGATTGGTAAACCGGAAAAAGGCCGTATGGTAGAAAACATGTTACTCAGAATGGCACAGTCTGGACAGATTGTAAATAAATTGGGAGAAGATGAACTGATCGGTTTGTTAGAACAAGTCAACAGTCAAATGCAGTCACAAGAACGCAAAACTACTGTCAAAGTAAATTAACTAGATTCATAAATATTCTTATAATTGCTTATTTTAGTAATACATAATTAACATAATTATGCTTATTATTTGTATTTTTCAGTTTGATCGAAGGAGAGCTGCTCTTGATGATTCTGATTCTGATTACTAATATTAAAATATTTTAACTTGAAAGCATTACTATATATTTATATAATTTTGTACTAACGCATAAGTATCTATTATGAATTTAATGAGATTTTAACATACATTATATTTTGTCCTAATAAAAAAAAAAAAATAAAAAATAATAAAATTATATTCTTGACCTATCTAACCTAAATTATTATATCCTACTACATAATTTACACTATCAAAGTCACAAAGGATATAAAGTTTAAATTTAATTGTATCTGCAATTTGCTTGTGTTTATTTAATAATTATCTTTTCTGGATGTTAGGTTAAAACTAAAGTATCAATTAAATATGATGATTTATGAAAAATATTTTTATATTGGTTATATGTTAAAAATATGTGTATAAAATGTTATAATTAAAGTGTTACAAATATTACAGTCTGATATTTTAATATTTTTAAGTATAAACCATTAATATATTTTATTATGGGGCCCAGTGTCAGATTTTCAAATTTATTAAATTTTGTATTTTAGTTACCACCTTATTTATAATACTTTTACACTAATTTACTACCCGATACCTATTTAAAGGGGGTTGATAGAGTGTATTATATCGAAAAAAATGACTTCACGGAAATAATTCTCAGGCTTTGTAGAGTTGTCGGATTTTAGTAACTATATTTTTATTTGAAAGAAGAAGACTTTCTACAGGCTGCATCGAACTCCGATTTTTATTTTATTCAAAATAATAGTAAAATATAGTTTATACAAAATTCGCTAAAAATTGTATTATTTTTGAAAACAGATAATAAAGTTTGAGATTAAAATATTGAAAAACGGAGATCGATACAGACTGTAAAATATTACCCTCAATTAGTTAAAAAAAAATATCAAATTTGGTTGATTCTACAGAACAGAATCTCTATTTCCGTGCAGTGTATTTTTGTGTACAAAATCGCATTGGCACCGGTCGTCTTAATGTTTGTAAGGTAAGCATTTTTAGTATTTCAGATGTATTATATTTGATTAAAACCATTTAATAAATGCTTGTCACATTTCCATTCGTGGATGATGTAATTAATCATTAGTCATTTTTAAAGATTTACTATACATATAATATACTTATACATATATGACAGACTGATAAAGTGATAACCAATTATTTCTGAATAATAGAAAAATATTCATTTTAATATAAAGTTCACCAACCATGTAAGTAAGAGAGCAAGAGACCAATTTCATACAAATTACATCTCAGATCCAAAAAAACTAAACTAATAATTTAGTCGTACTATTATTAAGTAATTATCTAAATCAGTATTTAGTGTTGTAGGTATTAAATAATCCATGTGAAAGTATTTGTATAATGTGTAATTATTTTAAATTTGGCTTTTAAAGTCAATACTTATGAAGTAATGCATATTATACAAACTAAAAACAGTATATAAACTATATTCTAAAAAAAAAATCAATATATGCAATTAATATTTTGTTAAATTAATTGAACCTAATGTGTAAATATTTATTTATATTCTTAAACAGGCATAATTGCATAATTATAATATTAACCAAAAATTTCTCTTTTTTTTTTTGTATTCTATTGGCTAATATTCAAAATATAATGAAATAATATTGATTGTTTGTATTTACTATCTAATTAATTAAAAAATAAATATAATTTAAATAAGATCATAGTTTATAGTAGAAATCATACTACTATTTTTTAATTAATTATAACAATTTTAAAATTTAACACAGGTTAATACAACAAAACTATTTTTATCAATAAAATATATTTTATTTTGTTAATCATATCTACAACTAAAATGTCACTGATAACATGATATTAAGTTCTATTTAGTTAAAAATCAATGTATTTGGTTAACAATCATGAAAAATGTATCCCACATTTTGTTTTTGAATGAATATACTTGTGTCCCTTAATTTTTAGTTTCATAGAAACGTACAGTCTGTAGAAGTATTTGTAGAAAAAAAAGGTTACTATTGCTTTATATTTGCGTTCTAAATAAAAAATGGGAAAACAACTTAAAGCATTGAATGGCAATACATATAATACTAATAATAATAATTATATAGAAAACAAAACAATTGAGGTCCAGTCTTGGCAACAAATCTGCACAAAATGTAAACAAGTACTTATAAGACATAATGAAGAAATAATTTCTATTATTATGTATGTACAACTAATATAATTGTATAACAGGAATGTTATGTAACATTGTTATCAGTTGTATCACTTGGGTCAACTGATAATTGGGTATTGGAAGTTTGAATGGTATCCTGTTGCTCGAGACGTGCTGCCACATTGTTCAAGTCTTGATAGTTATCCCTCAACAAGCTGTATGAAAATTGAATAAATTATAAATCTTATCCAACAATTAATAAAAACATTTATATACTAAAACTCACTTAAGCATTATCTCGGCATTCCGTGTACCATGACGTATTTGTTCAGCAACTGATATAGTCGATGGAATTGTTGATAAATTACCAGGATTAAGGCCTTGTTCTCTAGCCCTTAACAAGGTTCTCAATGATCTCACTTGATCTTCAGCTCTTTGAGCCCTAATCTATAAACAAAAATAATGCATGATTTTACAATAAATATTTTTTATTTGTGTCAAGTGTGAATATTTAATTTTAAACTTAGAATTTTGTTAGTTGTACATTTGGATTAAAAAATTTTTTTTTATTAATATTCAATTTATCATTTAAATAAAAACAGTAACTTACCAGTGTTTGCTGTAACATGTTATTTAAATTCAATATAGTTGTTCTTAAGTCTTGTTCTGTTGCTTCTAGCCTAGCCACCCTAGCATCAACAACTTCATTGTGTCTAAAACATAATATTTAGTTACAAAGTGTTGTTTTAAATTTAAGATCATTTTATCTGAGATTAGTAGAGTTAAATAAACTTGATATTATATAAATCTAAAAAACGTATAATTTTAATAAAAACTATACAATTAACAAATAATAAATGATATGAAAGCTTAGAAAATGGTATTTTTTTAGTAACTGACCAGGATCATTACTCAAAATAATAAGCAAATGTTCCAAGAAAATCAAAATAAATGTGCAACCCTAATTAATTATAACAGTCAAGTTAAATGAATACAATTAATCGCAGATAAAATGAGATAAAGAAGGTAATGAATACCAAAATAAAAAAAACCTTTGAAACCTGGTATAATTCTGGTTTATTGGTGTAGCACCACGTTGTGGGTTTATAGTAATGCTTATACGGTTTCGATCAGTTGGCTGTTCATTCCTGGTGACTGGATGAACAACCGGAACGCCAATCGGGCCATCGGATAAAAAATCTGGCAAACTATTGGTTGTTGTTGGTGTGGTAGCACGAGGCTGTGTTGTTGTATTGGAGAATGGAAGATCTAATGGCATAACCACACATTGCTGAGGTGTACGGTTACTTCGGTTGCCAAACATAGATGGTCGATTTATGCCACGTGTCAAATCAATACTATTTGACCGTGAATCTAAATCACCACTGTCATAAGGTTGATCAGTATTCATATGATCCTGAACAAAATCTGGTAAGGTAGATGTCTCTGTTACTGGCCTCACTGGTTGTGACACACTAGGCACTACTTCAACTTTAGGTTTTGATGTTTGATTGTGTCCATTGTTGCATAAAAAATGTCTAAATGATAAAAGATTATCTTCACGCTTGATACTGCAAGCAGTAGCTTCTCCAGAGTCTATTGAAAAATAATTTTTTTTAATATTAGCATTGTCATAAATAGTTACATTTTTAACAGAGACAAAGCAACTTTAAAAAGAAAAACTGATAACCTGTTTCACAATATATTATTTATAAATGTATACAACTAAAAAACTAATAATAGTCAATGATTACACAAAACACAAGTCTTTTCAATTGTTTATGATTACCTAATATTAAGTACAAAAAATATATTAATTTTCACTAAAGAAAAAATAGTTCTATTTTTTAGTTAAAATAAAGTAAGTCAATACAAATATTTTTTAAGAATTCAACAATTTTCAAATTTTAAATGATGGATTAAGTTAATGTTTTAATGTATACTAAATGTATATAAATTTTAATATGCAATTAATAAAAATAAAATTAATCATTTTTAAACTACCTTGCATTGAGGGCTATTGATAATAAATTAACGATAAAAGATTTATAAGAAAAAATTGTGTCAACTTAGAGTTAAATTAAGTGAAAGGTGAAAGGACCAAAGAATGCAGTATCACAATGCAACATTCCAATAACTGTGCATTTTCAATTATACATTATATTCAAAGTAGGTCCTACCCAAGATTTAACACGTTATGTATCATGATAAGTATAAAAGGTATGTATAAAAAATGAAATAACAATTTATTGATAAGCCACTATTCCACTTAACTACCTATAAAAATATTTTTAAATAACAAGTGAATTAACTTAAAGTATCTATGATATAAGATATATAAATTCTTAGCTAGTAAATTTAATAACTTCATAAAATACATTTTTTATGACAATTTTAATTTGAATACGATTTAAATTTAACATACAAGTTACTAATTTAACATATTATGAGAGGTACATATATAATATACAAATATGGATACTCACCATTTACATTCAAAGTATTGTCATGACGTCTGCTATCCGTATGAGTACCTAGACCGATGTCTAATTGACATGGAGGAATGTTCTCATTACCGTTTACTAATAAACTATCTGATTGACTGCCACTATCACCTTCATTACTGGGTGGATTAGCCACAGCATTGTCGACATTATTTAATATACTCTTGTCTTCTTCTTCGGACATTTTGTAAAAATATCATACATATATATGAATATGTTTATATGTATAAGCTCGATTATTTTGTGAATCAAGAAATGATCAGTTGTCTCCACATGGCACTACCTAACTGTTGATGCGAATGCTACGAAAATTTTTCAATAAAAATTTTATTCATAAGAAAAGATGTTGAAATACTTTACAAACTATAACAAGAGGTAAATTTTTAGTTCTTTAATAGTTTAATGTTTAATCAATTTATATATTTTTTCAAAATTATTTGCAAAATGTAAATGTAATAGCGACACATCTGACAAAACAAAATTGAAGAGTAGGGGTTATAGTGATAATGGATCCAGTGTTTCCCACTACACAATATTAAACTCTTATTTTTCACTCGTGATTAGCCGGAAGTAGAAAAATGACATAATATATAGGTATATCTGTGGAAAACGATTGAAATAATTTATTGAATATTATGTTTATTTATGCGTATTGCGTAACTCGTAATTGTATATTAAGAAGTAAAAAGTATTAAAACATAACGTAAATAAAACCAAAATGAATATTGGCAGGTACTTATGTGAAGACATAAAGTAGGTATTACTTCTATGAATGATATTTAAGTTTTCAGTTTTTACCGATCTACATATAATTTATGTATTTATTAAATAAATTAAATCAGTAGAATTGAATTCTATTTGTTTGCGTTTGGTACCTACCTATCAATCGTTGTTTCGATAGATAATGTTTTACATACTTATATTACGTAATATATAGAAACTAAAAACCATATAAAATACATTTTTCGAATTATGTTATAAAATATAATATTTTATTATAAGTATCTACATGCTGGTTACAGCTCCTAATAATAATTCACTGCAGAGTGCAGACTACAATGTAGGTACAACACTGAAGTCTGAAGGTAGGTATTTTTAAAAAAAACGCGACACTGTATGATTTAATTTTTGCACCCTTTCCTCATTTCCTGTAGTAAATACCTGTTTTATTTGTCTTGCACTCATACTGTCCATCATGACGTCATGTCATTCATAACGAGTTATGCACCAGTATAGCAGTATAAGACGTATTATTAGTATTAAAAAAAAAACACATACCTACAAACACAATTAAAGTAGGGAAACAAATGCAGTTAAGAGTTCTCAATGTTCCCACTGTGTTTTAAAGCACTAAATGCAAAAGTCGAATTCCAAAATGTTCGCAAATCATTATTTTTGAAGTTATACCAAAAAAAAAAAATTGTAAAACAGTATTTTTTTTCAAACATACGTGATATCTACAATAAAATCATCAAAAAACTACCTTTTGTTTTTTTTTTAATTGTATGTTTTTTATGATGGATGAAAATATGCATAAAGATTTTAATTATCACACTTGCTGTTTAAAAATCACAAAAATTGATTAAAAAATTAAAATCAATTTTTTTTTTTTTTGTGAATATTATATTATAAATCTTCGTCATTTCCATCCGTTTCAGAAAACACTTCATCATCACTTAACAATAAATTGTTTTCTTGTATTGATTTTGGGTCATATCTACAGCTCACCAGCAAGTTTAAAAAATTCCGTCAAAAGTTCAATATTTAGTATACGACACCTTTTCAGAATATCCACTATAAAACTGTTTTTTGCGACAATATTGGGAAAGCGAAACCTTGGCGTGACATTCTATCAAAATTATTTGTGTGTGCTCCTGTTTCCGGATTTTTGAGTTGAATATAATGATTCACCGTTAAGTGAACAAATCCTTCATCTTCCAAACATCGATAACTCTAATAAACAAATTAACACAATATTATAACTCGATACCACAATATGTCAATATCCCTAGGTAGTGATTGCGCGTGTGTCGGCGGCACTCGTCGCTCCGCTTTGCACAAATCGAAAATATCCCTCGACTTGGTATGCAAAACTACCGCAAGTAGGTCACAGGGTAATAACTAAATGTATTAAGGTATTTAACTCTACCTTCCAACAATCGCTGATAATTGTAGTCTCTGACAAGATCCAATCATTGATTGCTGTTAAATGGTAGTTTAAATCTTTATCTCGCTTGTCTACGGGTTTTAAAAAAACAAGCTCCAGTTTCTCGCTGAACTCTACCAAAAATCCATTGCCCATCTACACAATACCCGCGGACCGCGGTTATGTTTTCTTCGACCAAATTTGGACTCGTAAATTTCGACAACTTGACCGACTCTACCTGTGATATGAATTAATTAATTTAATAAAGTTAAAAAAATCCTAAGATTGGTAATTTTAAACTTACTTATATTATTATGGTTCGTAATCATAGCCTTGACGACTTCTCTATAAAATTATGACCAGTCTATAGGCTATAACAGTATGTTGAGCAATTTTAATTTGTTTTACAATAAATGACACATTTTCTAACCACTAATATTGCAAACGATACTATTTGATATGATAAATGTGATTTATGAAAAAATGTATTTAAGCGAATCGATTGATAATAGTCGCATTTGTTTTTTGTTTTTTTATAGGTGCCCTACATCTCCAACCAAACCTGTCTAAAGAACGCGCATCAGTGTATAATTTTAAATAATGACCATTTTTACATTTTAATACACCGTAACGGACCAACAAATTCCACGATTGCAATTTTTTTACTACAATTATTGATACGGGGGTCATTGGTTTTATGTTCCAAAATATCATATATAACTCAATAAAATTAACTAATAACATTTTAAAATGATATGTTGTCGTAACTATAACAAAAACTATAGTGATCTGGAGTACGCATGTACTATGTAGGCACTAACATAGTAATCCTCAAATAGTACCTAATATTTAATACGAAAATAAAACATTATCAGTTCTGTGGTACCTTTTGAAAGTCATTAATTATAAATTACCAATAAGTTTAATAATGTATTAATCTCGTACGTATATGACAGCATATTACAGAATACACTTATTGAAAATGCCATACCTACTTTATTATAAAATAAATATAATAATGAATTATTGAATATCTGAATATCGATTTATTAAGAATTTGGAAATATTATGGTTGATGCCGTAGTCTATAGGCGAGTTACTGCTAATTATGTATATGATTGAAAATAATTCGTATCGTCAATCGTCATTATTGTTAACAACGATCAGGCTTCTAATAATAGGCGTTTGGTTGCTAATTGCTTTTTCAAAACATAATATTGCAGGGCAAAGGCTTGTACATATAAACAGGCATTCTAATAATTTAATGAAATACAAATGATAATCAAACTTAAGCACTAAAATACGAGTTATTACTTATTTTTATAATTTATTATTGCATTAGTTTACTTTTAATCCAGCATAATAATTCACTACCCATTTTAGTCAAACACTAGCTATTACTAGTGCCGAACATCCGTCTAGGCAAACTAGGCAGCTGTCAAGCGAGTAGCGGCTTTTATCTTTCCGGGGCCCAGGTCTCAGGACCTAGGCCAAGTACCAATAAAGGTACCTTCTTTAGTAGCTGCATTGATGCCCTGGGACCCTTAAGTTCGGAGTACTGGTTAGTGCACTATTTTTTACTGTTTTCGTCCTACATATAAATTTGTATATTTATATTAATATGTGCGACACTATATTATATTATTTTTTTAATAGGTATTAACTTTATAAACTTTGGTAAGATATAAATTCTAAAATAAAGATTTTCGGGAATTTTGGAATTAGAATTATGTATTCAGTGTTTAAAAATACACATTTTAGTGAAAATAAAATCGAAAAAAATCGCGTGGGAACTAGACTGAATTTATACCAAAGTAGGTATCTAAGTAGGTACAACATTGTCAATATGAGGTTTGAGTTTATGATAAATAATTGTCTACAAAAAGATATTTAATCAATATTTATTATATTATTTTATACCTACTACTCCCTAGGTTTAGGTACCAATATAATGTTTAACACCAGTCGGTCATTACAACTAATTGGTATGTAAATTGCGGTCACTGGTCATAAACAATTGCTTTTCCGCACCGTAACTCTTGTATCAACAATAATATTTATATCATTACGTATACTGCATATTATGCTATAGTGACATAGTGTTAACTATTAATAGCCAATAGGTACATATACATTTTAGGAATTATGAGTTTTATAAATACGTATTTATTAGCCGATTTTGCATTTTGAACAAAGCCGATGGAATTTCTGTAATGGCTCGCCTATAGTAACGATATGTGTAAACAAACAAAAAAAACAATATCAAAGGTAGGTCGTAGGTACATGTTGAGGTTGAGTTTAACCCTACCTAATTTAAACCATTAAATAAACAACATTTGTACCGAATGACTGCATGGCTACCATTGAATTGGCTCCCAAATTTGGGTAAACATAAATTCGATCCTTGAATTGGCTCCTGAAAAATGTATATTTGAATTGGCTCCTTAAATTGTTAAATATTATTTTTTAACCAGGGGTTCTCATATTATAGGCGTTTACTTTTACGACGTCAACCTAATATAGCCTGTTAGTTTGCACTCAAATAATAAAATCTACCGCTGGATATACCTATACTATTTATACTACAAGTTTATTGAATTTAATCTTATCGTCTCATCGTCGTAATCTACTATAATAATCGATTATCATTGACTACTTTTATTTTATCGTTAATATTTGATGACCACGACAGCAATATATTAAACTTTAATAGTAGATACGCTGTGTTCACGCGAGTGTGTAAAAATGAATTCTGCTGAGAAAATGTTAAGTGAAAAAGGAAAATTAATTTTTATAGTTAATAAATTCAAGTTTAGTTTTCATAAACTCCTCCAAAATGGCCAACATCGGTATAAATGTACTAAAAGAGGATGTACTGCCAATTTAAAAGTATTGGAAAATCACGATATCGTGTGGACATCATGCAATTTAGAACATAACCACAATGCGGACGAAGAAAATAAAATTGAACGTCAAATAATAAGCAATAACTTGAAACGTAAGGCCACTGAAAATATGTGTGAACGCCCTTCGAAATTATTACATTCATATTTAAGGGAGAATAATACGAACGCAATTACAACTAAAGATGTGACATATATAAAACACAATATATTTCAAGCTCGAGCATCTTTACGACCAAATTTGCCTCGTAGTAGTCAAGAGGTGCATGATATTTTGAAAGACATGGACGTAAAAACGTATGAAGGTAATACATTTTTATAAGTTAATAATGCGGAAAAAGGGATTTTATTATTTAGTACGGATGAAAATTTAAAATTTCTAAGTCAATCAACTACATTTTACGTTGATGGAACATTTTCTTACTGTGCACAATTTTTTTACCAATTTTTCACAATTCATGTATTAAAAAACAATCATTATGTACCTTTAGTTTTCACTTTACTGAAAGACAAAAAACAAGAATCATATGTCGATATTTTTTCGAATTATTGATAATTATTGTTTAACTTACAATAATGTGTTTAATTTAGAAAGCATTTATGTTGATTTTGAAATAGCTATACATAATGCAATAAATGATGTTTGGCCATTGACTAAAGTTCGTGGTTGTCGATTTCATCTGGGACAATCTTGGTACAGAGCAATTCAAAAGTTTGGTCTTTCATCGGAATACGTACAAAATACAGAAATAGGACAATATTTAACGTATATATTTGGATTTCCATTCCTAGATCCACAGTCAGTTGGGGATTGCTTTTCTGATGAATTAGCTGAAATACTACCTATGAATGAAAAACTTACAAAATTCAATGACTATTTAGTAGAAAATTATATTGCGAATGATTCAACATTTCCACCAGAAATTTGGGCAGAAAAAAGCAATAGTATTCACCGAACAACTAACTCTTGCGAATCGTTTCATTCTAAATTTAATTCACAATTTTATTCTCCACATCCAAATATATTCAACTTCCTAAATATATTATTAAGTATTCAATCTGATACAAGAATTATTATAAGAAGTTCAAATACAACAAAACCACACAGGAAAGAAATTAGAGAGAAAATAAAATTTTTAGAAAATGAATTTAGTAAATATGATACTGGTGTAAGTTCAAGGTTTCAATACATAAAAATAATGGCCAATAAGTATAGACCCCGAAAAATAGTCTAGTAATATAATATTTTTATTATTTTTTATTATTTTTATTATTATTAATTTTTATACCTACATACATTTTATAATGACACACTTTAGTAAAATATTGTCTGTTTTTTTAATTTTTTAATTGAATTTTGAATTTTTATAATATACATAAATTTTATAATGACACACTTTAGTATAATATTGTCTGTTTATTTTTAATTTTTTAATTGAATTTTAAATTTTTATAATATACATAAGTTTTATAATGACACACTTTAGTATAATATTGTCTGTTTATTTTTAATTTTTTAATTGAATTTTTAATTTTTATAATATACATACATTTTATAATGACGCAATTAAGTAAAATATCGTCTGTTTTTTTTTTTTTATTTAATTTTTTGTAACGATGTAAAATGTACAAATCATGAATTACGTACTTTAAATTATTAACATTTTGGTAACCAATACATTTTTGAAAAAAACGATAAGGAGCCAATTCAATAGTAAATTTTTGGGAGCCAATTCAAAGGTACTTATTTAGGGTAAAATATTGACTACCTGTATTGGGGAGCCAATTCAATTGCACCGGACTGCATTCCCTTCATTAATTCTTGTGCTGGACATAAAAAGTATACATTATAATATTACATAATACTTAGCTGGATAAGTATATACATTTAGTATATACTATATTACAGTGGTTCTTGAACTTATGTGGATTACGCCATCACGAATCCCTGATGAAAGATTTTTTGAAATCGTGGACCCCCTCCTTTTACCAGTTCTCTTTCAAATACCTTTTTAAAAACATATCACGTTATATTGTATCAGATTGTGCATTTGAGAGAGCCCGCAGAACCTCGACATTTAGAGAACCCTCTGCAGAGGGCTGCATGTTAGAGTTTAAGAAACGCTATATTGTAATATACAGGAATATAAAATGAGAGTATTATTATTAAAATGCAATACCTTCACCGAGATAGGAATATCTGTACTTAGAATTTATAAAATGTAAACTTACAATAATTCTCTTTATGTATATATTGTATGATTATGATATATATAGTTTATACCACGAGTATGAGTCAATGAGTCATATTATACTCGTATAAAATACAGAAAAATGTCCAATTTAACTTATGTATAACAACTAATCACTATAAAAGGTATAACAGTATATTTAAACGAATATTATGTAGGTATTTAATGTATTAATTTAATATTTATAATATTAACATGATTATTGATTAAATATATTGTATTTATACTCTTGACTTATTATATAGTAATTACTGATTAGTGTCTAGAGATATTGAGGTACCTAGCGGTTAGTACAAAATAGTTGAGTTACTAATTAGTAATTACTGAGACTCATCATAAGTTATTGCACTAATAAACATAAAAATCCAAAATAGCAATTGACTATTTTATTTTATTTTTTTCATCCCAATAACTTAGTATAATTCACGTTAACTTCATTGCTTTAAATTGTATACATTGCGTACTAATGGTATCTTTGCATTTAAAGTTTCACTCAAAAAGTTTTTACGTTCAAGCAACATTGTATTAAGTATAAATCAGTTTTTCTATTTTCACTTACATTCCTTTTCAATCATAGTTATTTTTATTACTGTTAATGGTGTTAATATTTTGATGTTATACAATTCTAAAAGTAAAATCAAGTGATTGTTGTTACACATGAGTGGAAAAGAGATTTTGTTGTCATGGGTATAGAAAAAAAACGGGTGTTAAAATAGGGAAATCCATAATGGATTCGAATGAATAAGTCAACAAAAACGCTGAACACATTCTAATCATTTTAGGCTGGGGCTATACACGGCGTTTTCCGCCGCGTTTCCCGTCGAACCGAAAATGCGTTGGTTTATATCGGAGTAGCTATATACACAACGGACGTAATACGCCGCGTTTTAATCCGCGGCGGAAAACGCCGGCCGGCTTGCGTTTTGGCGGACGAACGGCGAAGTAATAAAAACGCAAATTCCTAATTTTACATTGTTTTAAATTAGGATGGGCTATACTGGTGACGGAAAACGTCGCGTTTGCACCATAATTTTTTAGATATTGTACAGATATCCGCGGCGGAATACGCTCGACGGATACGCCTTGTATAGGTAGCTAATCCAACGGGAAACGCGGCGGAAAACGCCGTGTATAGCCCCAGCCTTACATTACAGTAAATAGAAATAATTATTACTCCTAGTCAAAATAATATTGCATAACAAGACATATCATTGGCCATTGCATATCATTAATTTATCACGCACTCTCTGTGCAGGTGGTGTATAGAAATAATGTCTTTAGTAGGGGAATTATGAAAAATAATATCATTGCATTAACAATGATATTGTAATTATATTATATTAATTGTTATTTTGAAGTTACAAAATATTTATTAGTGTATTAAATTACATTTAACTGCTGTGTTAATATTTTAATAAACAATGACTATTTAATTGAATGTAATACATTCCTGTTATGCTTTAACATTCGAATAACAAAGTATGACCCCCTTTAGTCTCTACACTCTTAACAATAAAATGAAAATAAACAAAGTTATAGTTTTTAAGAACATTATGCCATCATCTATATAATAATAGATTATTATTCTTTCTACAGAAAACCTATTTTTATTATTTTTTATTTTAGTAATTAAAATACAAACCTAACCTAAGGTTTAAACCATTCTGGGTGTATGCTGTATAATATATTGAAACATTGTAATAATTAAAATTTAACTGAACCTTTACAATACAGGTACATTATTTTTTATTTAAAATTTTAAGTGTTATAAAGCTCATTTAAAATATAAATCCATATACATTATTTCTAATTGTATAGTAAAAAATTATTGAGTACTATTATTTAAAATTTACTATTTATTTTTATAAGTATATACCTACTGTATACATGGCTATTAGCTATATTATTTAGAGTTCAAATAACTTATGAGTATAGTAAATAAAAATGAGACCCGTAAATTAATGAATTTAAATAAAATTGGTAATTTTAAAAATATTTTTTACAATAGAATAGGTAACTACTATGGTTTATTTACCATAAATTAATAACATATAATTTAATAAAGTAACTACTTTTATGAATATTAAATTATTAAAGATAAATACTACCAAACATAAACACCATAATCAATTAAAATATAGCAAATAGTATAGGAATAGTCAGTGGCGTATTTTCAATAATTTCTTGGGGAGGGGGTTTCAAATTTTAAAAACCTAATCGGGGTAACTCTAATTACAATTAAGATACTCCACACCAAAATAACCCAACTAACCTGTCTTAGATAATTATATAGATAGTCTACGTCTATCTACATCGTTATATTATTAAAAAACCCGTAATAAAATATTTATTTAACATTAAGTAATTTTTTTTTTGTTCTGGGGGGGGTTGAACTCGAACCCCCTTTGTAAATACGTCACTGGGTATAGTACTATAGTAGGTATAAGTAAATTGTATTACATATTTATTTGTATAAGTAATAAGTATATAAAAATAATTTATACCCTTGTAACTTTCTAACTTCAAATTATACATTAACCAGCTGATCCGACACGGCGTTGCCCGTGTGTTACTTTCTTTTTTTGCATTTTCGTATACCGTGTGAGTTTTTAATTTAATCGTATTGATAGTGCTAATATTACGTCGAATTCATAATTTAATTTTGTGTGTGTAATGTGTATGCGTATGTTTTGCTATAAACATAGCACTTGTAAATTCATTGATAACATATATACTTATAGGCCGTGAATATTATTATATTTTTATATTATTATTGAAGCACCTCCTTATATAATACTACATTGGTTGTTTTTCCACTTGGGACAAAAATGACTAAATGTAAATGTATCACCATTTAAATCAGGTTGTTACAGCAACTATTTATAAACAAAAATTCCATCGTAAATTTTAGCTGTCCCACCCGGCGTTGCCCGCGCAAAAGTCACCTCAGGTGAAAACCGAGATTTTTTTTATATTATATTAATAATAATAATAGCTGACCCGGCAGACTTCGTATTGCTTACTTCATGTTTTGCACTTCGTTGTCCGTTAAAAATGCCAATTCCTTATGACTCAGACTTTGTTCAATACGTTATTTAATATTCGATGGATGATGTTCTAGATTTATCTTAAGTTTTCTGTTGCCCGGAATAAAAATTCTGATTCACAGCAGTATATTATCAAGTAGGCAATCTACCTGCGGTAGATCGCGGACCTAGTGGTATTTGTACGTAAGTGTATGATTTAACTCTAATAAGGTATCAAAGTTATACTAAGTTTGACATAATACGGTAGATTAATATAATCAATTAATACATAATCCTAACCTAGGTTTTGATTCTCAAAAATCTTGAATAACCCGGCTTTGCCCTTGTACATTTTTTTGTGTTACTTACTATAACTTTTATTTTATCAGTTTTTATATTTATTACAGTCTGCTTTTAGATGTTATGTTGATCCTTGGTTGCCCATGTATTGTAATATTGTAATTTGTCGGCAAAAAATACTTAACATTATGGTGTTATAAAAACCAAAAAAAAAAATATATTTATATTGAAATATTTTATTCATCTCAATAACTCTTTATAAACAGTATTTTTGGTACTGCCTTTTGGGGCTAAAATAACCAAACTACTGGCAGAGCTTACTCTAGAACATGTGATATAGAACTGTCCATGTGAAAAACATTCTTCTCTCAAGTCAATCCCTGTCATGCTCAATGATTGTCCTTGAGACTTATTAATAGTTATAACAAAGCAAACTTTGAGAGGGAATTGTATTCCTTTTAATTCAAAGGGATAATCAGTTGGAATTTTTTAATTCTTGGGATTAAAACTATATCTCCTCTAGCGCTCCCAGTGATAACTATAGCGTTTATTACATTTTTGTGCAGAGCTTTAACTTGCAATCTTGGTTACTTTCTGATCCAAATTTTTCATACAGTTCATCATTGAGGTACACCTCAATAAATACCAACAATAATTGTCCTGCTGCCACCAGCTCACATTCGACAACCATATTAATTAGTTTTTATTAATTTGTAAGAATTTAAACAATTTTAGATAAGAATTAAAAATAACCGTACATAAACTGGGGTGCGCATATGAAGACGCATTAATAATTAATATTCGAAAATAATAAGTAAAACACCTTGTCCTCGTGTATGCGTAAATGCGTAGAGTATTTTACGACTTCATGTTATCATGTTTTTATACATAATAATTAGCTGTAATGTCCGGAGAATAAGTGCCGCCATCCCCCCCCCCCCCCGGGGCATGGCAGAAACCTACGGGTGCCCCATTAGAAATTCTGCCACAACACACACACGTGTTTCTCCCTACCGTCCCCAACCTTATAGTAAAAAAAACCGATTAAAAAACCTAACCCATCCCCAATGGCCTAAAGTTGCCGCGGGTGTATTAAAAAAAAAAAAAAAAAAAATTAGCTGTAATAATAAAGTGATAAATGTGTTAACACATAAATCAAGTTGTTATAGCAACCATTTATAAACAAAAATTAAAAACAAAATTTCCATCGTAAATCTCAAAATCCCCGTTTGAGCAACCCTTTAAAATGTGGATTTCGAAAAATCCTTTCTTAGTGCGCCCTTACATTGCTCAAGGAACCTCTGTACAAAATTTCAAGTCTCTAGACCCAGCGGTTTGGTCTGGGCGTTGATGAGTGAATAGGGGCCGTCTCCTATATGTATATTGTATAATGTATATAGATTGATTTCGTTGAAGTATTTAATACTTTAATTACCTAATTTTTAGGTATCCCTTCATTTATTTTTATATTATGTATTTATGTCTTTAAACTATTGAAAAATTGATGACCTAAAGGCTGAAGCTTTAAAGTTTATATACCATAATTTATACTATTTATATTTTTCATTGTTTTTAAATTTAAATTGACAATATATCTAATACAGCATTTATAAAAACAGGCTCTTTAAAAAAATATATAGGAATTAGACTAATTAGAGGTTACGTGATTAAGTCAACCACAAGAGGTTTTTAATCGTAATAATTTATTTTTAACCTAATCTATAGGTACATCATGAATAACGGGTTATTTTTTTGGAATTTCCAAAAGGTTTTGTCAAAATATTTCTTTAAAAGCAATTTAAATGGAGGTAGATAAATATATATTTTATATAGGTGCTTACTAGCTTACTACTTACTACGTTTGACAGACGTTTGGTCTAACGAATTAAGTCCAATTGTAATTTTGTCCAACAGTAATAATTTTCGTCTTTGTGTTTTTTGGTCCCAGGTGTGTAAAGGATTTATCGTGTCCAGTCAATAATAGATTTAACTTAGAAAGAAATAAAGTAATTAATTGATTTTTTATCACCCACCTATTTAGTACTGACTATGAGAGTGTCCTTAATGACGATAAAATATTTTCGACTTCAAAATTATGATTTAGAATTTTTAATTTTATTCCCAAGTTCAAAAAATAATAATAAATCATTATTACGCTGCCTGAAAATTATAGTACTTTCTCTTACATTTATTAATATAAATTAATACAGCGTTACCAAAAAAATTTTTAAGGCAATATTTAAGCCATTTTAAGGTCCTCCAAGATGTATTTAAAAAAATATTATTATAATTTTGATTAAAATTTGTTTTTTTAAACAAATTTATTAATTACATTTTGGGGGTCCGCGAAACAAAAACTATTTTTAAGGGTGCTAATGGTTGTAAAAGTTTAGGAACCACTGGATTAATATCTATATCTTATAGATTATATATTAATTTCTAAATGGCTATATTATACTATAATGTATTACTTAATTACGTATCTATTAAACATTATGTGAAAAAAAAAATATTTTTTTTAAATTCAATTATATATTGTACGTCGTATAAACACTGATTTATTAAATGTAATGTTTTAATACAATAAACTGATGAACTTGAATTGTTAAACAGTAGCGGATTCTCACGGAATCTTTCACAGCATCTTATAAAATTTTTGGTTTTTATTGGAAATTTGAAATTCCGTTATACTCCCAAAGGTTGTCTCAAATTAGTGACTACTAGTTGAATCGTACAATTACAACTTATTATTAAGATAAGCTTCTATTTAAATTTTTACTACTTTTACGATCAATATTTACTATTTCAAGGTGTTTATAATATCATACCTATGATAATATTATCATTGCCCGCTTAATGATAACAACTAATCGATGACAATTTCGTTAGTTTTAGTATTTTATACTAATAGCCCTAAGGCGTTTCATTCAAAGTTCAACAGTATATTATTTGTTATACAGTAAACGTCTAAAAATGTTTGTATTTATTGACGTTTCAAAAAAATATTAAATATAATAAATATAAAAAACTACGTATTCCTTAAAATAATTACAGAAAAAATATATGAATATGCGAAGAAAAATTCATTATAGTAATATTATATGATAAGAAAGGTAAGCAAGTAGCCCATGGACACCGAAATGCTGTACATAAGGTGTTGTATGATTAGCTTTATTTGAATTCAATGATATACAATTATATACAAAAACAATTCTGGGAAGATACGATCTGACAGCTTTTATCATTAAGTATATTTCATGTTATGTTTTTTGATAAATTTATTTTACTTTTAGTATAAAGTACAGTATGTTTATTCAATGTATTTTAATGTTTGACTACAACATTGTTTTTATAAATATTATTAATATTTAATTTTTATAATAATGTATATAATATATTTATATATATCATATCATACCTAATATTGCGTTATTAACTGTTGAATCAATACTTAATACCACATTACCGTAAAACAATGTGAATAGGTTTATGGTATAAGTTGGTCATATTTTAATTAAAAAACCTCAAAACTTTTGTTTTCGCTGTCGCAAAAAAAACAAAATGTTTCGCATCTGCCTCATGTGTGCTCCTCTTACCCGGCACTAAATTAGTTATTCATTTATGATTATACTTGAATAAAACCAAGGTCATGTTGATAGAATTTATACTTCCATCGAATAAACCGCTATTAATATGTAATATTATAGTTTATTTTATGTATTGGTTTATTTACTAGCGTTTACTTATTTATTATTACCCTTTTTGGTGTATAGTCTTAAAGGAAAATGTTAACTGATGTGTCGTCCGTACTGATGTAACCGCCTTCATGAATACGTAAAATTGTGTGTTGTGACAATATTATGTTCCATCGTAACAAATAAATTTGATTGACTGTTTTTCAAAGTTTGTGACTTAAAGCCGCTCTAATTAACACACATATCTGCAGTAAGATAAAAGATTCCTATGAATAATAATATCAAAGAGTAGTAATATTTTTATTATCACAAAACTTATTGAGTTAAATTTATACAGTTACATTATATTATATTTGTACACTTTTGAAATTATAATAGACTACAATATTATATGTATCGTCATTCGTGGTGACCTTAGGACTGTAGATAATAACACCTATGCTATGTTGACTGGGACCGTCGTATCACATTATCACCGATTAGAATTGTAAATAATTAAGTTATCACTACAAAGAAAAAAATGATGAAAATAAAAGTTTCTTAACTTCATCCACTTCTTTGTCGCAATCGCCGCCAATGATAAGTATAGAAAATTTAAAACTTTTCACCACTCAAAATTGATGGCCCATCAAAAACTCAAATCAGGGGCAATCAAATACCACTAATAATACACAGAAATATTTTTGCCTTGTACATAATATTATATTATATTAAAGCGTCATCGACTACATTTGATTACTAAACAACTTTAAAATCTTAACATGTTAACTGCTTCGTCATTTTTCAGTACATTACTATTAGAGCTACGTGTACCATTTTTGGTGCACTTGTTGTCTTGTCAATAAATTTTTGTGTACCATTATTGGTACACGGGACTACAGGAGTATTTTCCAAAAAGTGTTATGTAGGTATACCTGTAAGTTATGGTACACATAAATACAATTTTAACACATGAAAATACTTCGAAGCCCATCAGACAAAAAAAAATTTAAACCAACCCATTGAAATCTTATAAATTCATTTTTTTAGGTAAAAAAAAAATTTAAAAAAAAAATTATAATTTAAAATAATGAGGCAAGTTCACTACTTTTTGGGGTAGCCCAAATGGCAAATCCATCATGTACCAAAAGTGGTACACATAGCGGTTAACTTGTTAAGGATATCATTGGTCTGGACAGTTTATCTTGAAAATTAAATTCTACTTATCTTAAAATCCAAGTAGGTAGGTACTTAACTAAAAAAAAATAATACATTTTTTAAAATAAATAATGGCGTACAGTACCATACATATCAGTAAAAATCTGATAAGCGTTTGAAATTGAGACATTAATCTATCCACTACAGAGGCTGATATCACATCAGCAATATAAAGTAAATAGGTCACACTATATGAGAAATGTTATTAATCCTGTCAGTATAAGCAAATGAAAACCTTACTACCCTCTTCTTTGTTACTATCGATTTTAATGAAAGCGATAGTGATATTTTATCAGCACTTATGTACAAAGATCAAAGAAAAAAAATCTTACAAAAGTTGACATAATATATATATATATATACATCAAAGTATAAAATTTTGCAAAACTATAGCCATCATACTCGAATCTACTGTGTATATTCTTTTATGTGTGTCAAATGTGGGGTAAATCATGCATATAGTCCTCCAAAATCACCAGACCTGAAAAATACATCCTTTACGAAGGAGCGCATTCAGCCAACTATAAATGATGTATAATAGACAAATAACTGAGGCACAAAACACATTAATATTTCAAGTAGTAAAACCTCAACAACCATCGTCATTCAACTCCACTACCAATCACAAACACCATTATAATCATTCAGCTATGCTAATGTAACAGAGAGCTACCAATAATTTTAACTAAATCCTACTCCTGTAAACAAAATTAAATCGCACTACTTAAATTCTTCGATGTATTTTAACCCATTTTAAATCTCAGAAAACTTTTAGATTTTTAGTGGTGTAATAAATGTATTGACTTAACAATGATGTATTTTTTTATTTTTTATTTTTTTGTAAATACAATAAGTAGTCAAAAAAATGAATTAAGAGTAATTTCGAATAGAAAGTTGAACATAGGTTATACTTTAAAGAGGTAAAAATTCACAACATTTTTCATAATAACTTGAAAAGAACAAAAAATGTTTCTTTGCAAATCTTGTTTTTGTTTTTATTTTTAGATAATATAATTATTTAAATATATTGTCTTTTTATAGTCATTTAATTATTTAAATAATGAATAAAAATGTATTTTATAAAATTGTTCGCTGGGTAAAAATACTTGAAATGTAATTTAAAAAACATCGAAAGTATAACATAATATGCATTAATTTTTTTTATATATAAACATGTTAAGTTAACATTTGGACAAAATTACTTATTTAAATAAAAAGTAACAATATTTTGTTATAATTTAAAAACATTATTAGTGGGAACTTAAAACTTTTACATAATAATTAAATATTATATAACTAGTTAATACTATGCATTTATTTTTACTGTTTAACGTTATTAACAGAATTACAGAAATATTTTATTATATATTTTGAAGTAATTATACAAATTGATATAATATGGTATAAATATATATTATTACATAATAGTTAAATATTAATAATATAATAAATGCAATATTTTCGGAAAAAAATTATACCAAACTACCGAAATACTAAAAGTAAAATAAATCACTTTAATAGGTATATCAAAAAACATAATATCATGAAATACTTATACTTAGTGATAGTTATACCAGGGATATTAAATTGGATTTTTTTAACGTGCCGATTTATGATACAATTTTCAAAAAAAAAAAAATTTGAATAACATAAAAAGCTAATGAATTATTATTATTCTATGTTAGAAATCTTTTGCTCCGTATTGCTTGAAAGTTTTTTTACGTCTGGTTGTACATAGGTACTGTTACGTGAAAGGTAATACATGTTACCGAATCTTTTTTGGTTAATCTATTTCTAGTCTTTGAATGAGTATGATTTAATACAGATAAGACACTCTCACAGTCTCACAAACATAAATTGAAGAGAAGATCTCTATCAATGAAATTGCTATTTTTTTGACGGAATAAAAATTATCTGAAAAGTTTTTCGGGTGCCATCGAAAATCTCTTACTTGCCATTATTTGCCATCCCTGGTATAGTCTGACTGACCGTTTTCACTCAAAATCGTTTTCCGAATATTATGGTATATTATTTAACTCAAATTTAACATTATAACAGTAACCCATTCGACACTTAACTTACAGCAGATTGCGGTACCTATACTCACTTGTCTATCTTTATTTTAAGGACTGCGAGGGATGACTTGGCACTGAGTTTGTGAAAATTTTGAATACACTCAAATTTTTTCACGTACTTGACACGCATGTTATTGCACAATTAAAATTTAAAACATATAATATGTATGCCGTTCGCGCAACGCATTTTACATCCATGCAGAACGTGCAGCTCGTTGTGTTGAGAAAAATATATCGAAATAATACGAATCACAATCGCGTGTACAACTTTATTAATGTACACACATTTTTATATCATTAGCTTCATAATTATAAATGCTTAATATCATATGATACACATGTGCAATGAGCGTTATCGTTTTTAATATTATTATTGTTGTGCGTGTACCCACCTAGCGCGGATGGGAAATCTGACGGAAGCGGTTTGCGTCAGTGTGGTGGGGAGGAGCTTCGCTGCCTATCTCCGCGCACATAATAATACATCATGGTATTATACCTAGTATTATCTGCAGCGCTAAACTGTGGAAAACACGCCTCGCACAGTTTCCGCCGACCCGCAACGAGTCGCTCTCGTCGCTACAGCAACAACCGTCGTCGTCTATTAAAAAAAAAAAAAAAAAACACAATATTATAATATTATAGTATATGGGTACGTCACATTACGATTTACACGCGTATACACTACCTATATACCTGTGCTATACCTCACGCCATTCTCATCTCGACGCGAAACGACAAGCGCAAACAGTACTGCCGACGCTATCGCCGCCACCGCTACAATACGAATTCGCGCGGTCCCGTCAGCGGTCGTTGCGTACCACATATATGAAGTTTTCCAAGATTGTGGGCAACAGCTGGCACAATGTGCTCGACCAACTCCAGCCAGGAATACCTGGTGGCGCCATCGAAGGACGGTATGGACGAGACGAGCTACATACTCCAGCAGCGGCGGCGTCAACAACAGGTTTATGATCAATTATATACATTATAATATATATATATATATATATATATGTAAATACGCGTATATGATAATATTATACTTACGCTTAAGTCGCACATAAAATTTCATATAGGATTTTATGATTCTCGCACTTCATCACTTTAACTGCACTCTGTAACTGATATAATTATTTATTTATGCCGTCCGATTCATCCCCACGCTAGGCTCATGCGTATGTACAGACTATTCAAAAAATAACTAACTCTATTGTGCTCTAAACTTCAGACATGCTACGGGCATAAAAACATATAATATACGTACCGATACGTGATTGGATCATTAGACATTAATTACCTGCGGTTGTACACTGAATAATTGATAAATTATTTTCCAATGCTAATTGTCACGCAAAGAACAATAGGTATATAGAGAAAAACTTTTCAGAGCTCGTTATTTTAAAAGCTCACCTATCTTACTACTGAAAAATAACTAATTGCATGACTAATGACAAAAAAAAATGTCTTCCTCAATTTATGTAATAATTTGAACGAATTGAAGGGGCCAATTGAAAGAAGGTATATATAGTTGCTATAAGTGCTGGGAATTTATATCAAACTGATATATCCTAAAACTGTAGTTTGAACATTAGATAAACATCAATTTAATGTTAAAATAATGTTTATTTTTTATTCATTTTTAAAAACTATGCTTGGTTTTGTCGTTTATTTACTGCTCCTTGCAGGTGTTGGCGAGTGGTGACACATGGTATTATATCGCTTATTCGTCTACCTATCTACTTTTTTCCATACTTTAAAACGTGCATGGTCCTTTTAGAAGTGCGATATTATTGCTCTGACTGTGTTATAACTACCATTTAAAGTACTTGAGTGACAATAGTATCAATATGATAATATTAATCATTGCGCAGTTCTAAAAATGTAAATCACTTACATAGTTACATATGAATATTGAATTAGATAGGATTTTTAATTTATCTATTAAAAATTATATCTATTACAATTAATGTTAACGTATACATTTATTAATTATTATAAATGTACCTATATTGAATAACTAAATACTCACTGTATACTAAAATAATTTTAAATATAAATTCATTTGTTGATCTATTATTACATTTTTGTATTGCGTATAATGTATTAATTTATTCAAACTATAAAAATAGAAATAAATATAAGATATTAATATATTATTTTTTTGAAAAAATAAGCACAAATTTAAAAGTAATATCGGGTTGGTTTAAAAAAAAATTAATGATTATTCATTAATGCATCTATTTTCTCTGATAATTTTTAAGTACAATTTGATACTTTTCAGACTTGGATAATAGGTAATTTATTGATTTTTATATAAAACGTTGTTAACAATAAATGGCAAATAATTTATCATTCTATATAAAAAGATCGGATTTCAGAAAGATTAAAATAAATTTATATAGATATAGACGATATACTATATAGTATTAAAGTATTAATTGTATTAAATATACTTAGTATATACTTGTATTTATTAACAAAATTAATTTTAATATTCGCAACAATTACAATTTTCAGTAAGAATGGTGATTATCCAACTCTAAGCATGATCAAAATCCAGTTTATTTAAAATTTATTTATTCAAGTTTATATTTTCAAATACCTTATTAGATATTCATGCCATAGTTAGGCCAAAGTATTTAGTCTTAATAAAAATTAATTTTTTTTTTGGGACTCGATCTTTCCTTTTATACCAAAAAATGGTTTTGACTGAGTGTGTATTGTTTTATCAACTCTTATAGAAAAATCGAAAATGTTAAATGTCTATAAATAGCTTTAAAAAAGTTAATATAGATAAAATACTAGTATATTATGCATTTGATTAAAATTTCGAGTATTTACGGTTATTCGTTTTTGAAATAAGCTAAAAAAATAAAATTCAACTTGTTATCGAATACTAATCAGCGTAAAAATTTCCATTTTCTTTTTTCTTTCTTTAAATAAGCTTGAAAAGTACTGGAAATTTCATTTTTGACCCTTAAAGTACTCATTGGATTCAATTTGATATGAGAAACTAACCGCAAAATTGAAAATCGAAGCATTTTTACTACCTCCAAAAGTAACGAGACAGGAAAAACATCTGCGTCATTATTGTAAAATAAATAAATGTATGGCTCCACTCAAAACCTAAAATTAAAATCACCTAAATATAAAAATTATAATACTAAGACCATTAATATATTCCATTTTTTAATAGTAGTTATTAAGAATGAATTATTAATTTCATAAAATAATTTAGTTATTCATACGGTTTTTAATAATATTATAGGTAGGTAGGTAAAAGTTTTATTCTATTACGAATTGCATATATACAATATACATATGATGTAGATGTATGCTTAATTATTAAATATAAAATTTGCAAACAAAAATATATTTATGTATTATATTATACTTTTCACGGTAATTTTATAAATATTTTTTATTTAAACGATTTAGATTTTAGATATTGAGTTAAATATAGTTCTGGAGTATTTAATTATTTTTATTCATTATTATGTATAATCTTTTTTAAAGTGTATAAATATATTATAGTAATACAATCCAAACAGAATATATACAAATATTAAGAATAAGACACGTATAATTTAAATACGATTTTCTAAATAATAACAATTTAAAGTATAGGTAGTTAAAACTTACAATTCAAATAAATACGATGTATAAAACAAAAAAAACAATTTATTAAGATTGATCCATTTTAATTTTAAATCTTCTGAACCACGCTGATTTATGTAAACACCATTAAATGTATTCCTGTTTGAAGTATTTAATATTTACAAAACCATTGACTTTATCCCATGATATTGATTTATTTACTTTTATATAGTTGTATATCCATGAGTACGATATTCAAATGTTCGCTATACGCAATGTATACTTATTAGATCTCTATTTTATATAAATAAGTTATAAATATAATATACAATTTTTTTAAATTAAAAAATTAGTTGATGATATTGAAAAATATAATAAGTGAAAGTGTATACTAACAACTAATTAGATATTTACAAGCAATCGTTTTTTTTTATGAATATTTAAAATAAGTATTTGTAACATTATTAATAAAATTCGACTTGCTACTCTATTAATCAATGGGTTTTTTCTTTTATTTTCGAAGTCTATAATTTTTTCGTTTAACAAAAATCGTTTTCGTCTATTGTAGATATTCGGTATCAACACATCATAAATGATTATTAAAAGTTTAAAGTATCATAATTTGATAAATGTTATCTTGTTCAAAAACCAATGTAGAACGTAATGTTAAGGAATTGAATAATTTTTATTTTTGTATAATTCAATTAAATATTTTATTGAGTCATTTTATTTTAAGGATTGTATAATAACTTAGTAGGTACCTAATTTAAAATTTAAAATTATATAGACTTTTTCATGAATAAATTGGATAATTTATTCATTAATATTCCATCTTTTAAACATTCAATAGTTTTCGATATCACACTTACAAAAATATAATTCAAATACAATGTAGATAAATTGTGTTAAAAGATTTATAAGAACTTGAATGTATATTTTTAATTTTCGCATCGATTAAAAACGAATTTTTAAAAAGAATGTATTTGACTCTATACTTATTTTTCAAATAATATAATATTAAAACTGTTTAAATAGTTTAATTACAGAGATAGAAAAAATTATTGTTGTCATCTGAGTCTCGGCACTTGAATAATTGTTATTTTTTATTTTTAGACTAATAATTAATTTCTTTTATTACAAAATGCATTATATATTAATTATACAATTAATATAATAAAACAGTAATAATTTGAGAAAGTTTGGACTCAGTTAGGAGGAAGGATTATAAATAAAGTTAATGATAACTAAAAGTGTTTAAAAACACATTTTACTATTTAAGAGTATTACAAATTGAACCTAGATAATACTTTGGAGGGGGGTTCAAAAGTATAATATTCCGGAAAATAAATTTTATAATAGGAAAAAATATTTATGAGATATGTTCTTAAACCTGTAAAAAAAAATACATAGGATCAATTTTTTTTATTTGCACTTGAAGTTATAATTTTGATGGAATTTGTGGGTGTTGCAAAAAATCGCTAAACTATTTTGTAGTTAGAAATCCATAAAAGCTTTTCATTTTTATATGTAAGTCTTTAAAATTGTATATGAGATTCCCCACAGTAGTTCATACTAAATACTAAAACCATAAATTTATTTAGGTACCTAATTATTTTGTTATAGTTTGAAAACATTTGTTGGAACTTTATAAACTTTTACGTAGGTATATTATATTATTATTAATTTTACTACACGCAATGACATTTTTGATTTCTTTTAAATTATCATAACTATTTATATTAGGTATAAATCTATTTTTACTATTATAAGTTTTTTACAAAACGATTTCAATTTTTAATTTTAATTTGAATTAAATAGGCTAATATTGTATAAATATATATATTATTATTATAATAAATGCAATATTTTCTGAAAAAAATTATCAATCTTCTTTAATTATAAAAGTAATATAAATAACTTTAATATAGTTAGGTACCTATATCAAAAAACACACCACAAATATTATACTTAGTGATATTGTTATTCGTATGCAATATTATAATAGTATATTAATATATCATTAAATTAAAATTTAACACACCCATAATATATTATTACCACTCAATACCTTATGTACAACAGAGTTATATGCACTTATCACCTTTTTTTTTTTGCATTGATTTGTGCTACTTTTTGTAATAAAATCAAATAATATTGTAATACAAAATACCATTGTGTAAGCGCAATGACTAAAATGTTATTGTGTTGTGATTGCCCTAACCGTTTGGACGAAAACGGTCAGTTAATTAAAAATAATAATATTGAATATTATATGATACTATACCAAAATTAGTCATTTTCTTTTCAACAAGATAAAAATGTTTACTTAAAGATATTTTTTTTTTTAGTAACTTAACTTAATTTAACTAATTAAAAAAATTGATTAACTTGCCAGCTTTTGTTAAATATAAAACAGATCAATATTATTATTTATAAATTAGATGCAATTTATAATGTAAGCAATTATTTTTAATCAAATGTCACAACGATTTGGATTGTCATTGAAAATTTAATTCACGGGAACTATTTTTTAATGCATATATTTTACATTCATGTAATTTGTTCAACTTTAACAATACATAATTAGAAAAAAAATAAGCATGTAAAATAAATTTGAATTTATATTCTGCATATGTCATACAACTCATTCTATAATGTTCGTTGTAAGACTAAGGTAAATTTTAAATCATCTGCTTGTACGTTAAGCAGATCGCATAAATATTAATTTAAATATTGTTTTAACTTATGTTTTTAATGTATGATTTTAAATTTTCGAAAACTTAAATATTGCATGGTATGTAGTATTAACTATAATAATATGATTCATATGAATCCACAATATGTATTTTTATTGAAAATATTTGCTTTTACATGTATGTAGATTTATATTTGTATGTATGTTTCAATTAACACATTTTTCACTTATCGATCTTTGATTGGATTTTTCATTAGGTGATGGATGGAGGCGACAACCTCAAAAACTGTCCAAAGTTTGCGAGTTTCAATTACATCAACTCAATTATTGGTAGTGGTGTTATTGGTAAGTTGCATAATTAAATACAAGTTTACTCTAATTAATTTTTAATTGCTAATAAATAAGCACTAACTAACACAGATTTTTTAAGTATTCTTTTGTAAGGGCAACTGATCGGTATTTACTACTTAGTATATTAAGGTGTTCTATACACTATTAGGCACGCCAATTATAAAACAATAATATCAATTAATACTTATCAAACCTTTTCACTTATTTTTTCTACAAAATTAAAATTTTTTTTAGCCAAAAACATTGATTATTTTTATCAATAATATTATGAAAATGAATATAATATAATACATATTAATATAAAATTAAAAATATTCTTGTACTTTTTAATTTTATATTCAAGAAAACAACTTTGAAGTATTTTATTGAATTAATTTCTATTTATAAATCATAAAATATAAAATATATACAACCTTCTGTGTACACTATATATCTATAAAAAATAAGCGTTTTCCGTTAAATTATTTATAACAAAAATCGTGTTCTTATATGTATAACTATCAGTATAGAATTCACTAATTAAATAAGTTTATTAAACAAAATCTTTAAAGATACTTTGTTAAAATGTGTAACTCACTATTTTTATTATACGTGTTTTCTATGTATATAGAAGAATTTATTATCAACTATTTGTACTATTTAACTAAAATATACAATTTTTTGTAATAAACAAAAATTTTTATAGCAATCTACTATGGATTTAAGTCTGTATATTAAGTCTTACACAACATATTCAAACAATTGTAGTACAAACAAGTAATTAATTACGCTTGTATGCTAATACCAAAATAAATCAGTCTGTGTTTCAAATTTGTACGATATCTAAATACCTATGGCTTATGATAATTTACGGTATGATTTTACTAAGTTATAAATTAGTTAATAATATGAGACCGTTTATTTACTAAAAAATGTTTAAAAATAAACGACATGGTTTATTGTAAAACATATAAAATAATGTTTTGAAGATTTCAAAAGTCAGATACTAATCTTATGTTATATTTTATGAGGACATTTTGTTTAAACTCAGCAACAAATATAATTCTATAAACTTTATTTTACCTATAAACACATTTTGTATTAATATTTAATTTTAAAGTTGTTATTAATTTTTAAAGCTAATTAGATCTTTTTTTAAATAATCTATATACTTTTACAATTTTTAAAATATGTATTAATATAAGTCTATAAAAATTTACAAATTTAATTAAAAAAACATTTATTTAAAAATGTGAGATATTTTTATTTAATTTTTTTTTATCGTATTAGTCGTTTAACGTTTGTAATAAGACCTAAAATATTAGCTATTCAATATTTAAATCATACACTCGTATGCATTTCAGTTATTAAATCAATACATTTAGGTTATTATAAAATGAGTTTATAACTATATGTCCATAAATCTATAATTTATAGTAATATTATATTATTATTATATATTAAAATATTACTCCTTGATATTTAAAAATTATAATTCACCGAATGACACTATAAACTGCTATAATAATTATTGAGTTTAAAACAAAATTAAAAGTATACCACTATTCTACAAAAAAGAAAACTAAATTAGACGAGTTGTACCTATAAATAATAATAGTTGATGACCAAAAAAAAATCCATATTTATTTTTAATTTTTACAAACTTTAACAATTACAATATCTTATGCAAAAATTTCTAATCAACAAAATAATATTCTACTAAGAACTTTAAACTTATTGCATAGTTAAGTTTATATATACTGTAACAAAAAAGCACACCATTTTGGTAAAATAAAGTACTAACTTCCATGATTTTTCTTCCCACTTAGACCCTTAAATATATTTTGTTTGTAAAATAGTTTTTATGAAAAACGTAACATTTTACAACTAAAAAAAATGTAACTAATATTACCTAATAAAAAAATATAAATAATTATTTAAATATTATATTATTTAATTATTATGAAATTAATATATAATTAAATGTAAAGTTGAGGTACTTACACACTATAACACATAAGTGGATTTATTCACGCGTGGACTTAGTTTTAGTTACATAAAAACCTATACTAACTGATTAAATTAAAAAAAAATTAGCAAAGCCAATAAACATACTTATATCTTATAAGTTGTAAATTATGATATATATATATATATATATATATATTATATATATCATTCCACGTGTCCTGTCGATAAGAAGAATATAATTACTTAAAATTTATTATTGCACATTATACATAATTTAATTTGTTTCAGGTATACCATATGCGTTTAATTTGTCTGGTGTCGGAATGGGAGTTATATTATTGGCATTGGTAGCGATTGTCACTGATTACTCATTAGTACTAATGTTAAGGAGTGCACATATAAGTGGTTCTTTTTCATATCAATCATTAATGAAATCTGCCTTTGGTAGATATGGTTTTGTAGTTTTATCTCTTCTACAATTTATTTATCCTTTTATGGGTGAGTATCTAAACATTAAAATAAGTAAATATTTTAAAATTCTTAAGCCTTAAATCAAGTTTAAAATATTTGGTGTTTCAAAACATCTATAATGCATTTTAGAATGAATCTTAGGTAGGATTATTATTTTTAAAACTTAGTTAATTCAAAATATAAATAGTAAAATAACTTGTATTGTTCAGAGTGTATAACTACAAAGTACAAATCATGCATTTTCTTAAAAACATAATTTTATTTTGTTAAGTATATACGAACATATTAATTATTATACATAATTTTATAAATATTATTTTGTAAAGATTTAAATTTTTATATTTTCTTAATGATTAAGCTTTAGCTTTTTGGTAATTATAAAAGTAAAATAATATAATACATTATACTCATATATATGTCAATATATGATTAAGATTAAAATTATATTACATCTAGGACAGTAATAATTCATGTTATATACTGCCATTTCAATAAAAATTATGAATCTTAATGACTATAGATTAATTCGTTGATGTACTCGAAATACGTTAATACTCATAGGGTCTACGTAAATAGTATCTACCTATCTGTACGTTCACAACGTGTTTTCAATTATCACTGCAGTAATACACCATGTTTGACCATCATTATGCTCAGCTTAAACATTTTTATTTTACACTATACAATGTATAACAAAATGTTAACATATAGAAAATATTTTTATGTGTTATATTTATATGCGTATATAGTGTATACAATAAAATTTATGAGTATTTTTGAATTTTTGAGCATAACATTACCCATAAAATAATATGTGATTATTGTAGTGAAAAATGGATACACTGTGAATAATATATATTATTTATGAAGGTATCAATTTGACATTAGAATATAATCTACCTACTGCAATAGTGAGATATACCTAGTGATAAAAATAAAAATTATAAAATACCATTAGATGTGAAGTCTAATAGACTATGTCCATTTACAATCGTAATTGATGAAATGCAATGATTTATTATTTAAATTTAACAAATCCATTATTGTGAACTACTCAATAACGAAGTACACTCCAAACCTATATAATATACGCCATAAATTTAAACAGCAGAGCGACTTCCTGTTTTTTTTTTTTTAATTTACATTACCGTGACGAAATTACTCATTATACTACATCGTGTACTCATATGAATTATCTTGCACCATGCTTCATACACACGTTTCTGTTTATTGTTTCCTCCGATGATATTATTCCTATAATTTTTTAAAAAAAACCTTTTTTCATAATTCTATTTTTATTTTTTTTATATATATAAAATATAATATAATGTTCATTAGTATCTATATTTATAGTAATTTTAACCTCTGTTTTTAATTTTATTTATTTGGCAATCATTCTTTTAACCTATGTATATGTATTATGTAGTAATGAGTATAAAACCAAAGTTTTAACAAATTGAGATCATCTAAACTTTTAATTATTAATTTATTTTCTTTGCCTATAATCTATATATATACCTAGTCCTTAATATATACCAGGATTAAATATTTGGATATTAGCCATTAAACATCAACGCTATTTTAATATAAAAAAATATATAATAGCCAATAAATATAATATAAGACCTATAAAATATTATTTCACTGTATTGCTTAGATCTGTCAATGTTTAACAACTTTGATTAAACCTGTGTAAATATCGTATTCGAATGATTCTAAAAGTGTGTTATGAGTATTGTGACTTAATATTTGTACAAATGTTATGAAATTATTTTATGCGAAAAACACATTAACCTTTTTAAATTTGAACAAAAGTTATCAAATCTAATACGTTTATTGTTATAATTCAATAATTTTATCAGTAAAATATAAAAAAACAAATGTACAGTAGTTTTTTATTAAAATGGTTTATAAGACTATTTTAATATTATTATGTCGATTGCAATACTACCATATTTATCCACTTCACAAATTTCGGACTGACTTTGTTTTAATTATTTTAACTTTTATTTTATTTTATTTATTTTTATTTCAACATTAAAAACGTCCATAATTATACTTGACGTTACATATTAAAAGTTAATATTCCTGTAAGTAATCTTGTTGTGGGAGTAGGGATGCTAATTACACTAATTTAATCAATATCATTAGTATAATAGTACCCATAGTGTAATACTAGTATTAATTATAGACTAAAGTAATACTAGTTGGTTTGTAATACTATTAGTTCATAACAATATTTTAAATATAATATGTACCTACATAGACATAATATAGTAAGAATACCTGTATATAATATACCTTTAGCTAATACAGATTTTTGATGATCTAAAAAGTCGATTGTAGCTATATATAAGAATTATATTTATTTTATTTATAAAACTAAGACAATTTAAAGTTTTAATTATAATGATTACCATTTTTATCATTACAAATTATATATTAATCAACTATAAATTAATAAATATTCAGATATATTTAGCCAGGAATAATAACTATAATTAACATTAATTTCATGTATATCCTCTTCATTCTATCAAAATTATACATAAATAAAATATTATTTTTTTTGGAAAATTAATATACATATAATATTATATACAATATTTATTTAATAGTGGAAGTTTAAATATATCTATTGCACATTCGCATTGTTATTAACCAAATTATATTTTATTTACACTCGATTGAACTTCATATCGTGTATATTTTTTATCATATATTATAATATAAGTAATGACAAATTATAATATAACATTGAGTAATATGTAATATTAACAAAATATTTATTTGCAATATGTATCTATGTATTTACACTAGGATTACCTAAGTAATATAATATTTTGCATATTTATTAATATGTTTGTTACGAATTAAAAAAAAGAAATATAAGATAAACTACAATATTCAATGTATATCAGTATATAATAATATAATAATAATATATATAGTTAAATCGTAGGTTAAGCCTAAATCAATATGAACTAAGTACCTATGATTAAAACTGTATTTAAATGTATGTTTTACAGCAATGATAAGCTATAACATAATCGTCGGGGACACTGCGACAAAGGTCTTGATTCGGCTGCTTTCGTTGCCACACGACTCTGTATTTGCCCAACGGTATTTCGTCATAGCAATGGCTACGATTTTTATCACGGCCCCTTTGTGCATGCTAAGAAATGTTGCGAGACTGGCAAAAGCATCTATTGTGTCGTTCATCATGGTTTTAGTTATCTTTGTGACTATAGTCATCAGATACGAATCTCTACACGACGTTATGTAAGCCGTCACACTAAATTATATATCAGTATGTACGCTTAATTAACACTTGTACATGATTATTAAATTTCAAAAAAATTCCCCTGTCCCACTTTTTTCATTTCCACAGGTCCACAGTAACTGAGGTCGGTAACATAAATACATGGGAATTTGCTCGGCCTGGTGCAATTCAAGCTATTGGAATAATGTCATTCGGTAATATTTGCTCTTATCTATGACGTGTTATTGTAAATATTGACTTATATGACACTATTGAAAAAATATTTTTAAAACAATATCTACTTAATCATAATATAAAGAAAATCAGAATTTTATATCCTAGAAATATTTGTATCAATAATATTGTGACAGTATACATAACGTAAAATACAATCTGTGTATTTCAATATTAAAATTATGTACCTAATATTTTATGATTGATCGATATGCATAATATGCCATGTATAATCTTAAAACATACCTACAACATACGACCATTATATATAGAGTGCGTATACTGTATATATTAAGTGTAAGTAAACAACAAAATGAATTAGTCGTACAAAATATATTTTTAAACGATAAAATGAAATTAAAACAGTTTACTTAGGTTCTTCCATAAGTGTAACATTCAGATGCCGAAGTATTATTAATACATAACAAATAAAAAAAGCTATGCCAATTTAAAATAAGTAAAATACAATTTAAGACTTTTCAGTGGCTTTCATAGACAATTAAAATAATTTTTCAATTTTCTTAAAATTTCGATAGGGGGGAGCTGCCCTCAGCCTCTCCCTTAGTTACACCACTGCACAAATATAAATGTATGGGATCGAAATACCTGATTATAGTTACCTATATTTTAATCTGTATGTAAACTAAATTAACTCGTATAATTATGAATTTTTTTCTTTTATTATCTAGGTTTTATGTGCCATCACAACGTGTTTTTATTGTACGACTCCATCGAAGGAGCAAGTCAAACTATTTGGAATTGCGTAACACATGTTGCTGTCTCAATATCGTTCTTGCTAATGGTTGCGTTTGGACTAGTTGGATATGCTACATTTGGTGATCTCACTCAAGGTTCTTTGGTTTTTTTTATTAAAAATAGATAATGGTACATAATCGTATGTTGTATTTATACACTGTTAAACTTATAGGTGATTTGTTGGAAAACTATTGTTGGAACGATGATTTAATCAACATATCAAGGTTGTTGTTTTCATTAATAACGCTCCTAACATTCCCATTGGAATGTATGGTTACTAAAGCTGTTGTCGATCAAACGCTTAGGGGTGGCACTGATCCCATTCCAATGTCGAAAAATAGACATGCTATAATTACGATTTCTATTCTTGTGGCAACTTACTTTGTCTCCATATCCACGAAATGTCTTGGAGTAGCATTAGAAATAAACGTAAGTATAATTATAATATACTTTTTAACGTACATTTTAGTTATGGAAAAAATGTCTTAAAATGTGATTATTTTATTAAAAACTAATCGGTTCTACCCCCTGCTTGTTTCGTAAACCAAGCCCCTAGATGATTAAGACCACCTCGTTGTATAATGCCAACCACTTCAAGCGGCTTCCTTTTCTTTATATCTTGAAATTTAGTATCTGTCACACTGTATAGGTAGATACATTTTACTAATTCATTAAATTCATAATATTATAAAATAAGATGTGCCTATATTATAATTATTTTACATGTTTACAATATAATGTTATTTAACAATACTACAAAAATTATTGTCTTCAAAAACCTAAACTTGCGAAGAAGACAATAGTTCAAATCAAAATAATTTGTATACATTTACATATGTTTATATGTCCAATTTTAACTTCAATTAATTTATATACATTTAGTAATATATAATATTAACATGAAAAATTAATAAAACAATATGAAAAATATATAATAGGTATATAATAATTATGTTTTTATACAGATTTTAAGTTTTAAATTTATTATACAAATATATTATTATCTAACTACTGTGAACCTATTATATTTTTTACTAAAAAAGAACTGTTTGCTTTTTAATGATTATTTTAATTGTGATTAAAACAGAGAGCTTGAAAGTTACAAAACTATTTATTATAATACTTATTTTGAATGGATTTTTTTTAAATTTAATATACCACTTGTACTTTATAGTTCAGTATTTTTCAACCAATGTTTCGCGATTTTATACTGTATAGTATATCAGCATATTAGTTTTTGAACAAAAGGGTTTCTTAAAAACTATCCTGAGTAAAGAATATACTGTAGTTCTGACCAAATTGAAATATTTTTTAAAAGTACCTCCCGAGACAAATTCAAGTATATTATACTAATTGATCAATAATACAGAAAAACATTTTCATAGTATATATATTAAAAAATTATAACATTTATAGAACCCTATAAATAATAATATATATTATTATCTTTTATTAGGGAGTTGTGGCTGCAATTCCACTGGCATTTGTCTTACCAGCAGCTATTTATATTAAAATATCCAATGATTCATGGAAACAAAAGGTAATATCCTACTTATGATAATAAAATATTAACAGAAATGTAAATTATTAGATTTTGAATTATTAAACCAAAATTATTAATGGTTTAAAATCTTACAGACAATATTAGAGTATTGTAGGTGTATTATAATATACAAAAGGCATAACGTAGTTAAAATACATTTCGAATGTTTAATTAAGTATTTTATTATATACTTGGTTTGAGTTAAAATCATATATATAACTAAATAATCAATAATATTAGTATATTTAAATTTGAGTTATTTAAAATAAAATGTTGGATTGATTCAAAATTTAATATAAATCCATACATTATAATAAATATAAATATTCAGAAATAGTTACAATATCTTTTAAGTTAAAGCCGTTTAAGGAATATCAATGTGAAATCCAAGGGCTATATTTAAAGAGCCCAACATTTTCTAATAAATATGTTTAGTAGGCTTTTATTATACCTAAAATATAATATAAATGTTGAATATTTTTTGCTATTTATAACAAAGTTGAATAAGTAATATAATTAATGTATTTATTATTTTTTTTTTTAATTTAGATTCCTGCGTATTGTTTGGCACTGTTCGGCACAATAGTAGCTGCATCTGGTATATCATTAGTCGTGTACGAGGTTTTAACTTTTACTGCGGATTCTTGTGAAAATGATAGGATAATGGATCACTGTTACATTAACGACACATACCTCCCAACTGACATTATCCAGTTACCATTAAACTAAATTATTTTTACTACGAATATCTTTTACTTGATAATATTTATGATTACATTCTAGTCCTTAACAAATATATATTTTTTAATGTTAATCTTAATGTAGAAAAATTCTGGCTTATTCAATAAAATATAGGTAGGTATATAAAAATATGTAATATGAGTATAATATTACATAGGTAGGTATATCTATTTGTATTGATATATATCAGATAATTTTAAGTTTTCGCTTTGAGAAACCCATCAATAAAATACTTTGTATTGTCGTTTCTCTTTGAACTATTTGAACCCTAGAATTTTTTTTAATGATAATATTTTTTTGATAGTTTATTGACTTGTAATCGTATTAAGCCTTGACATTGCTCTAGTATAGAGAATAATTTACATGGAAAAAAATAATATTGATAACATGGTATATTCATGTTGGCAAATTTAACATGGTTAATAGGTTAATAATACAACTGGAGATTATATTAAAATTTAAAGTGGTTAATTCCGGTGACAATATTGTTGTTAACCAATTACTAACACTTTTAAGGTTATGTACGAGTTAAATGATTAATCGGTTATCAGTAGATATAACTCTACGAGTTTTCAACATTAGAATTTACGTAGGTACAATATTTTAAGCTTAATATAATTTTCAAGATCTTACAGCAAAATGTAAAATTAATTAAAATAACTATAAAAAAACTGAAATTCAAAAAACTTATAAGACTGTATAGAAGTTGTATACATTGTTTGGCCATTCGGGTATAGAGCCTTGGTATTTTGGTAATATACTAATGTCCTTCTAAAAACACTTCACACATATCTTGTAAATTGATAAAGTCGCATACATACTTTATTCTTATACACATAAACATCAAGATAAAATATATTAATTATGAGCTTATACAGTCATCAGCATAATCGGTATACCTACTGTACTCGAGTTCTTGACATATTCGCATTTTTATTTTGTTGACGAACTTAAAAATTAAAATCCAATTCTATTAAATATTTAAAATACATTGTATGAGTAATTAAAAAGTAACTTAAGTATTTTTAACCCTTGGATCTGATATTCAATTTATTAAATACAATATTTTAAACATACTAATTAAATTTAATGTAGTGATACATAAACTAAGTATATGACAATTGTATTCTACAATATGAGTATTTTAGCATATAGATACCTACTAATTTATTCAAAAAATATTATAGAATATTTTATAAAAATAGACAGTTCTTTTAAATAACTTCTTTCAAAAATAGTAAAATTGTTTTTAAGCTATTTACGCTTGTATAGCTTTTAAAATGACTTAATTTAAACATTTTTATATCAAAATAAAATTATGCAAATGCCAAATTAAAGTTAGGTATGAAAACTATTTTCATTTATATTATTAATATAGTATCAAAAAGACCTTGTGCTGATATCAGTACTTAAAATATCTCTAACTTCAAAGCTTTATTTTGTAATTTTGTTCTTGATCTTATACATTCTTTAAATAATAATAAATAATACGTAATTCAAGAATCTGTGTTATATATTTCTTGAATTTAAATTAATTCTATAAATATAGATACTCGTTAATTAATTATTAATTTTATGAATTATTCATAGAAATTAAATTTTGTTCCTAGTTTTCAACATAAACGTAATCATTACGTAATAATTTTTAATCTAGTTATTCCTTAGCGGTTTATAAATGTTTTAATGTTTTATATAAATCGATTGATTTTGCTTATTGTGTTATAACTTTATAACTTTAATAATTATGTATAGAAAAGTATTACATTATAATATTTAATTTCAAATAATTATAATAATAATTTACCCACATTATATTGTATTAGATATTATCATGAACGTGTGGCAAAATAATATTTATTTAAATAACTTAAAATATATGACAAAATATCAAAATATAAACCATTTAGATTGATTTAATATTTACTTATTTGATGGACTATTGTAACAACATTGTAAATATAATAATTAACAACAAGTTATTTGAGACAATTATTATATAATATCTAATTTAACAATCAAGTATGAGGATTAAAATATCATTGTCCAAAGGCTGAGTCCTATCATTTTATTAATGGATAAGTATGCATGTAATTGATCGTGACTGAAGGCAGCAAGTATAGTAGTTACAATATTATATTACATTAAATGGTGTACTTATCGTTATTAAAATAAATTACAAAAACTGTAAGTTATATTGCATTAATAATATTAAGAATGGACATTTGGAAAGATTGAAAGAACAAACTGGTAAACTATGATATTTTACTAGTTATATTTATATTTTGTCTAAGTAATTTACATTTAATAAGCTACAAGTGAACGATAAAATAAAAGGACATGCAAAATTGTATTACATTCAAAAAATGTGTGAAACTCGTTGGTGGAGCAAAAATAAAGAGTTTGCATCTATAATTGATCCAGAAGAAGATGCTATGGAATCAAGTAAGCTATGTTTTTTTTTCTATTTTTGATGGAAATAATTCATGGTAAATTTGATAATAAAATTAAATTTATAGGTCGTACGCAGTGGTGTATTGATGGCGGGGGGGGGGTAATATGGGTGTTAGAACACCCTCCATCGGTAGTACATATTATGTTATATAATTGTTGTTTTAGTATTAGTGTTATTTATTTTATGTGCTTTAGAATAAAAAAGTTTTATACAACTTACACATATTTATTTATAATAATAAAATTTTCATTAATATAATAATTTATAGTTTTTGATAATGTATTACGGGGGGTCGTAGAGATCGGAGCCCCCTCAACCGTGACTATAAAATGTTAATACACTCCCGTTAAATGAATCTAAATACGCCACTGATCGTACGTTGTGGTCTCGGTTTGACACATTATTTACAAATATAATTATATAAGATTTTTTTTTTTTATATAATATACCTAAGTTTTTAAAATCAGATTCACTTAATTGTTTAAGAGCATGGCGTTCAATAGAAACTCTACTGGAACTTATTAATGAAAACTGAAATGAAAAACATTATGAAGCCATATATTTTCAAATTCTAGATACAGTAAAAATATTTATTCGTGAAAGATTTGTATCAAATAAAGAATTGTTATAATTGATATTACTTGGTTGGAATTTTCGAAGTATAAGAAAATAGTAATTCTTTCGCTATAACAGCTAATTCTTTAAATAAATTATCTAAATATTGCCTGAAGTAGATAGGAAAACATTATTTGTTGAATTAAAACATGCAGTGTGCAAGCTTTCAAGCTTTTAAGTTTTTCAACAACAATAAGATCTGTATATTATGAACGTTAAATAAGAAAAACAAGCAAAATGTGATGACTGCTAAACTAAAGTCTTGAAAATAGTTTATGAAATAATATCAAAATCTGATTTTTATAATACGCTTTATTTAACAATGAAATATGTTTAATTCCGTGTACAAAGATTTCATGCAATCAAGCGTTTTCAAAATTGAAAACTTTTAAAAACAAAACTAAAATCGTCTATCAATCAAGAATAATATCTTGAACTACTAATGTACTTATTTGTAAAAGAAACTATATTAAAGTGTATTCAAAAAGATGATATAAATGACCAGTTAGAATTTTCTAGCCAAGAATTGAAGAGATTATTATTTTTAAAAAATAGTAGATATACCTATAAGAATTTGAGTATATTGCTATGTCAACTTCATTTCTACATTTTACAAATAATTATATTTATTTTAATTTTGTAACGATTTAATTATAATAATAGTTTTATTTTCATAATTCATACTAATTTTACGTGAAAAATAATTACTTTTATATTTTATTATAATTATAGAAATCATAAATTTAAAAAAATTTTTTTTTGTTAAAAAGCCCATTGAAAATTACTGTGTTGACTATTAAAGGTCCAATCATAAGCCAGACTAACACTGCACTAGATTGTATTGTTTGAATTATTTTAATTCAACAGTCATCTTTTTACCATTTTAATTTCATATCTAAACGTTCACTCTTAGGCCTTAGCTTAGTTTTTATTAATATATCATATTGATAAATTATCTTTTTTAAATACTAATCTAATAATCTCAAATATTATTATCAGAAGTAATATTTAATATTATATTATATAATATATTGTATATAGGTACAAGTAAAAAACATTTGACAAAGTGACAACTATACAATTGTTCATTTGTATAACTGCAGTTTGGTATGGCGTGTATCCTTATTTAAAAGTTTAAAACCTGTTCAAGATAAACAATATTTTTAGTATGCATCAATTATGACTGTACATTGATGAATAATCAGTTTTTAAGGAGTTCAGTATGGATAATTTTTAAGAATAATGTTATATATGAAAAATTATTGGAAAAATTAACCTAACAAATTAAAATCTCTTTTCAAGAGTACCCTTATATAACCGCATAAACTTTATAGATCCATAGTTATGACTTATGATTGAAATATGATTAGTATATTTTGGTAAAAATAACTGAACATTTGTAATCCCTAATAAAGGAGTTATCTAAAAAATTGAATAGGTATAAATTATTGTAGTTTTATTTCTTTTACGTTTATACTTCTATCATTATTATTATCATATACAAATAGGTTAGTTAAGTTAAGTTACACTTAACAATAAAATATAATGTAAAAATATCATTTAATTGTCAATCTCACCCTTGATCGTAATTCATATGAGACAACTAACCATATTATAGTATAATATTGAATAAAAATATGCATATTTCATGTGTATATTAATATTAATTTATGATTTGTTATTCAATACATTTGTTTATATAAATATTAAATAGTATTGTTTATTTTTTTATTTATTTTTGCTTATTTTATAAATTAATTAATAAAAGGAAAAAATGAAAATAAAAAGTCAACAAAAAAAAATCCTGTTTACCTTCATACTCCAATAATAGGTTAGTATTATAGTGTCGATGTGAATAATAGATGGAATTTTAATAAATTATACTTTTATTTTGTAAACTTTTTAATGGTTCAATTATTCCATAAAATAAATAAATAAAAATCATATTTATCAATTTCAAAAATGTATTTATTTAAAAGGTCATCATCGAGAACCATAAACATTATTCGTGGTGAATATTTCGATATTGGATCCATGCTGATGATTTTAAAATAATATGCATAATATTTTCAATAATAGCATTAAGACTAGTGATGGGCACTATCGAATAGTCACTATCGAACTATTCGATAGTAGTTCACTATTCGAACTATTCGATAGTCATTCCAAAACTATTCGAATAGTTAAAACATTCGAATAGTCACGATATATTCGATAGTTTTAAAACTATTCGAATAGTTATTCATTCGAATAGTTCGAATAGTCGAATAGTTCGAATAGTCGAATAGTTTATTCATTCGAATAGTTGAATAGTTCGAATAGTTTATTCATTCGAATAGTTGAATAGTTCGAATAGTTTATTCATTCGAATAGTTGAATAGTTCGAATAGTCGAATAGTTCGAATAGTACGAATAGTTTCTTTTTAGAGTTTTAGACCATTACATTTTTTTTCATTGTTTTTTTTTCTAAGTGAATTTAGAATTATCAAATAAAAAATTCGTAATAGAGTATGATATGCTAAGTGAGCATAAAATATTGTTTCATAGCATAACGATTTTAAAAATGAAACTTTTTTAGTGCATATTTTTGCAAATATTTAATATTTATCCATTTTTTTTCTATTTTGAAGGCTTTATTTTACGATTTTAATTGTATATTTGGATGTTTTTTTTTAATAAATCATATTTTTTTATGGATATTTTTTATTTTTTGCATATTTCAAATTTTCAACGTTTTACTGTTTTAGCGCATATTTAAAATATTGAAGGGCATAATATTTGGTTGGTTTTTATTTTTTAATGCATATAATTCTATGCTCTAGTAATAATTTACGAATTGAAATATTCGAATAGTCCATCTCCATAATAAAACTATTTGAAATTGAAACTTATTCGAACTATTCGATAGTGCTATTCGAATAGTCTTCCGAACTATTCGATAGTGCTATTCGAATAGTCTTCCGAACTATTCGATAGTTTATCAACCTATTCGATAGTGCTATTCGAATAGTCTTCCGAACTATTCGATAGTTTATCAACCTATTCGATAGTTTTTATTTAAAAACTATTATTCGGTTATGTAAAAAACATTCGAATAGATATTCGATAGTTTATTCAAACTATCGAATACTATTCGATAGTGTAAACTATTCGGTAGTGCCCATCACTAATTAAGACCGCTAAGTTGTAAGTATATTAGATATTGTGGAAGTATTGTAAAAGCAGTTCCCGTGACGTCAGTTCAAAACCGAAAAAAAAAGTTTATTTGTTATAATTTTCTTAGTTTTCTAAATCTATTATGTCCTTTTATGTTTTGATAAAGAAAATATCATTTTATTTAAAAAAAAATATGATCTACAATTAAACGACTCTTTATTATTTGATCAATCTCAAAACTTAAATTTGTTATGGTCAAAAATAAAGATTCATCAACGTTTAAAATTAGATGAAAAGTGGGTAAAATATTTTGAGCCAATAGAAACTGCGATACTCAATGTTAATTTCAAACTTTTTAACCTAGGGGTATCGTACATTTTCAAGGGGTTATACCATAAAAGTAAATAATGAATGGAATTAAAAATATTTTATACATTTTTCTCCGGAAGAGTATTATCCCCCGGTCATCCTCTGGGCTCTGAAATAAACACTGGTGAGTGGCGATACATCTTCAGAACTTTTAAAAATATGTATGTTCTATAGCTACTTCGCAATTCCTACTCAAAACGCTAGTGTCGAAAAAATATTAAGCCTTATTAAGAAACAATAGACTGATGATAGAAATAGACTTTTACTCAATTATGTAAAACATTTGATATAATATAATATTTAAATCATTTTGTCTGTACCTTTTCAGTTGTCTGAGTTCTGTGATTATTGTATAAAAGATCAACGTTTTTTTATCACTAGAGCTCGGATTTTAAAGTATAATAAGCAACGAAAAAAACATACGATTTAAAAAAAGCAAAAAAAAAAACATGACCAAAAATTAACACAACTAGTCATAAAAATGAATAAAAAAATTTGAAAAATTAATTTAAAAAAATAATTAATTACCATATATTTCTTTAGATTTTCAATAGAGCAACTGACTATATTGCCCGACCGAATATTTTTTACATACCTAGAAAACGACTCTCTACATCTATTAAATTGATTGATGCATAGGTAAGAGGTTTCAAATTACAACATTAAATCTTAAATGTTGAAATGGTCGATATCAATGTTATAGGCATTACTAACCGTATAGGTAGGTACTACTTGCTATATAATAATATGTAGATCGATAATCTATACGTTTAATACATTTAATAATTAATAAGCACTACCAGTGGCGTAATTGTGGGAGGGGGGATATGGGGATATATCGCTCCCCAGTTGTTTTTTGCGAAAAAAACAAAAAGTAAAATTGACTTGATATTATAATTTATGAAAAATATATTTAATTTAATTGTTTACTTTATTGTTTTTGGAAACCATTATTATACTATTTAACTCATTTAATTTATATTGTATAATAATAAATTAATATAATATTGTGATCTATGAGATTTAATGGTCAAGGAGGGTGATAGCCCCACTAGAACGATAATAAGACTTATATCCCAATTCCATCCCAGAATCACTTCCAAATTACGCCACTTAACAATACGATAACGAAAACAATAATAATCCAATACCTATAACGCATTCTGGGTTTTTAAGTTTCTTATTAATTCAATTTTTTATTATTAGTTATTAATACTTATTATACTATAGTACTGTTATAGAATGGCAGACAATTTCCCCCCGACTGTTTTTGGCGTAGTAGGACATTTCCCCCCCAACATATTTTCGATGCGGACATTTCCTCCCATTTTTTTTAAAGTTTATTATTTAATATTTAATAAAAAATTATTTTTTTCCAGTAAAATATAATTTTTTTTTTTATAAATATAATCAATTATACAATAATTATCTATTATAGTAGATGTATATTTTTGATCAATTCAACTACTTGAAACAATAAAATAATAGTAATATTATATATAAAAGATTGTCTAAATAAAAAAGTAATAGTACTAGCATATTGTATTACTCGTTAGTATCTAAAATTAATAAACTATTAAAAACTAAAACTGGTACGGGTTTTTTAACAAAAAAAATAATAAATAAATATAAAAGACGATTACAAAATATGTGCTTAGATATCAAAAAAAGTACCAGATATTAAATGTTTTTTACAAAATATATCATTTTTATCGAAATTTTTAAACTATATTTCATAAATATTTTTAACCTTTTATACTTATATAATTTTTTTACGTTTTATTATACAATTTTTATTATATTTATGGAAAAAAAAATGAAATTTTTAGCCTATTTTACCTATATACAATTTTTTTACGTTTTAATTATATTTATGAAAAAATGTAATTTATAGTATAAATATATAAAGTTAATTGTAGTATAATTGATTATATTTATGAAAAAAAAAAAATTTCTTACTAAATAATAAATAATATTAAATTATTAAATAATAAACTTAAAAAAAAATGGGGGGAAAATGTCCTACTATGCCAAAAACGGTCAGGGGGAAAATGTCCGGGAGGAAATTGTCCGGTTACCACTGTTATAGTAGCATAATAAACATATAACAATTCTATAGATAACTGAAATAACTGAAAAAAGCAAAAATAAATTGATTTATACTTTATTTGGAATCAGAATGACTTAAAACAAATTTATATATAAAAATTAGATTTCTAACTCATATATAAAAAAATAAAACATATTATGCTTTAACAACCGAGTCCGATATATCACTAATCAGCAATCATGTATCAAATATAATATGATTATATTATTAAGTATTTCATGCATCATTGTAATTTGAACTGTATAAAATTTCATATTTTCATATAATGTCAATCAAATAAATATTAGGTATGAAAGTGGGTTTATTTTTAATAATATTATTTAAGTACCTACTCTATTTTCTCAAAAGCACGATCTAATAACCCTAAATGAAACTAGAGACCAGTGGTGAACTAGTAAAGTGTGCCATTACTGTATTAGTGACAAATGACAATGATTTACTAATAAGTTTTAGTAATAATTTCATGGCAAAAATTAAATCTGGGATTAAGTAATATTTCAATTTTATTATTAAATTTACAATATAATATAGTGTAAATTAAAAATGATCATAACTCGCTTAAAAACTGAATAATCGTAAAAAATCGACACACAAACACAGATAATGTTCTTATCATCAAGTTTTATAATAGGTCGATTCACTCTATTTTTTAAACTAACGAAACTAAACTTAATCTGCTGAGCGTAAATTTGCTATGATACGCATTTGTAAAACCAACATAGATAATAAAGATATGGATAGGACATATCGGTCTTATCAACGGTATTTAAGGGGTCCAGTTGAGGCCAAACAAGTATACCTATATAGAGTATCAATTATCATTATAAAAACGCCTCAATTGCCTTCCCCTCCAGGCACGCGGCCTCAAATATATTTAACATAGGCGTGGCCTATCCATATCTTTATTATCTATGAAAACCAAAGAACAAACGTAAAACGGAGATAATACATACAGCTGGTATTGCATCGACCTCTTAAGGCCATGTTGTTATCACTTATCATAATGCATAAACAAGTGATAACAGTTATCTCTCAGTCTCAAACTCTCGTCTTCAAACTAATCAAACTTTATCTATAAAAAATAGTATTCTCTATTGTCTATTGATTACTTCGTCCCAACTTTCATTTAGTATTTCTTCACTTGTACTTTACTTAATACTTATTTCAATATTTCACAACTTGTGCAACAGATTTAGTGATGGTAACTAATTATTTTCATTTTGCGTTGAATTTATTTTGCAATTTTACTAGCATTTTATTTATAGGCCAGTGTTGTTGTCGTTGGGCTAGGTCTGGCCGCAGCTGGATTTGCTGGTCGACAAGTATTACGAGTGGCCCCACAAGTAGCTCAAAAAATGAGTGAAGTTCTCAAGACAATGTCATCCGAATCTGGAATTTTGGTAAAATTACAATATACTATGACTTATTGTTATTGTTATCATATAAACAATTTTTTTTTATTTATTGCTACTTTTAGTCAAGTAGTAAATATCATAAAGGTGGATTTGAACCCACCATGTCCAAACGTGAAGCCACACTCATACTTGACGTGTCAAATAATGCTCCAAAAAACAAAATCAAGGTAAATTAAATTATACTATAATACCTAGCTCTATAAAATTTTAACTACCTTGAGTATTAAATGATTAATAGTTCCATTGATATTTTATGTTCATGTTAAAGTCCAATGAATGTATTCCAATGTTTACCAATTATTTAAAATTGTATGCACTAGTATCTACATTTACTCCTAAGACAACATTTTCAAATATCAAAGATTTGCTTATTTTTTTTAGATACAAGGTTTAATAAAAACAATACTTTTGAAGTAATTTAATAATATGCCATTGTTATTATGGAGGAGGGAAAGGATAGTGACTATAGCCTATATAACACAATTTTTCTATCTCTCTTCATTTAACAATTCTGAATACATTAATTCTGAACACCTTAGTCAGATAAAAAATTGAATGTAATTTATTATTTACATGAAATCATAAAATTAAATTCATAATTTTAAGTCTTATATATAACCTGAATGAGTAATTGATTTTTGCAATAATATAATTTAAAAATGAATTTTATTTAACATGTTCATAAATTAATTATTTGTAAATAAAATAGGTTTTTAATATAACTTTGATAATTTTGGTATTACATCTGTAAACAATATTGTATGATTTAGTAAATTTGGTTGAGTATAAAAGGTTCTCAATAAATTTTAATTAGGTATGATTACTATTTTTGTATTTAATAGTAAAGTTATTAATTATCTTTTTAATACATACATTAATAAAAAGACGTTCAGCATTCAACAATAACAATATTATCAATATCAATGATGATTCATGTCAGCTAAATTCAATTCAAATATAAATAAATAAAGCACTATTGTAACTTCTTATATAAAAACACACCATCTACATATTCTAATGATTTTCACTTGTATAAATCTGATAAGTCCGGATGTCAATTTAATCGAGCTTCTACACATCCCATTACATACTCAACTATTCACTAACTCTCTTTGCACAATACTATTGTTAACTCTTCAGTTTTGTTTACAAACTAGCAATAATACTTTACACAATTTGAATTTTTGTTCAAGCTTTTGTCCTATTACCAAATATTTGGGCAAGTGATTATTGCAAAAATACAATTGAGCATGTGACTATACCATTAAATTATTAAATACCTACTAAAAATCTGTGTTTCTGTATCATCTTTATTGTTTTATATAAATGTATTATTATTCTGTGGTCTTAATGTCTTATATCTATTTAATAATAAATACCTGTACAATATTATAATTTATATTCTTAAAGAATAACTTTAATTTCATTACAGTGTTTTTATTTTATTGCCACTACAATTACATTAGTTAATGTTCTTCTCAGATTACACATATCATATGAAACCGCTTGCAACTACTATTGATCAAATTAAATCTCTAGATTAGGTTCATTACAGATCGCTATTTTATTTATAGTAAAGGTTTTGCTCAATTAATATTTTCAAAATTGGGTGGATATTTTAAAAAACTGAATAGTTAAATGTGTGTAACTTATAAATAAATAAAAATAAGGGAATATTTAAATGACACATATTGATTTCTAATTTGTAATTAGTACTCACGGATGTTGGATACTAAAAAAATAATATGATTTTGTTGGACAGAAGCACATAAATACCTATAGGTATTATATACTAGTATTAATATTTTCCAGTTTCAAGCATTTAATATAATGTACTCTTATGGTGGGGTGAATAAACTACGCCATTGGTGGGTGATTAGTGATTACTGATTAGGTACTTTTTATGTTTCACTAGGTCTATATTTTTTAGAATAGCCGCCACTGTTAGGTTAGGTACTTTAAATAAATAAATTTTGTTTTTGATAAATTATAGTAACTATACCTATAAGTAATTAACTATAATATTGTGAAATATGAATTTAACTTTATAGAAATTAATAATTATTATCAAATTAAAAATTTTATTTTAATAAGCAATGCGTAAAAAATTAAGTATAAAAACAGTACTTAAAGGTGTTGATTATACAGTATTTACTACTTAATCAATGGGATAGGTACGTATATTTTTAATTTTTTAGGTTATATTAATAAACAACAATTTATTTTATATTAGGTATTGAAAAATTTTCTGAAATCTTTTTTTTTTATGTTTCACGGACATGGCTATGAGTGACATATTTTGTTGTGCAATGTTTAAACCTATTTTTATACTTTGGCGAAAAATACATATTTTATGTTTTTATTGCGTGAACGTGTGGTACTATTGGTACTTGATTCCAAGTTTTATTTTTAAAGCACGTAAGCTCATTTCCTCTGTAATTGTCATATGCGTGGAAAAATATAAAAAATATAACAATAGTATGTTATTAGTGCTGTATATTAATAAATAATAGGTATTTTTGATATTTGTTTCAGGATGCACACAAACGTATCATGTTGATCAATCATCCAGATAAAGGCGGTTCACCGTACCTAGCTGCAAAGATAAACGAGGCCAAAGATCTTTTGGATAAAAAATAAACATCGTCCACCGAATTGTAGTGTAAATATGTGAATGTATAAAAATATAATATATTATCATTTTTATCGGTAACTTTTATATTGTGAATATTCCATTTTTTTGTGCACAGACTTAAATATTAATAGGTCTCGTGTTATTATAATTATTTTTTCCTGTTTTCCTGAAAATTTTTCTATCCTAAATTTATCACGTACCGATGAAATAACATGTTTCATAATGCAATGTATACATTAATAATATTAAATGAACATGTATTTTGTACTTCAAATAAATTATACAACAAAAAATAAACGCCTTAGACATACGTAATAATAATATTTCGATTCAAACAAAAACGTTATTTTTTCGCGATTTTGTGATCTTTTAACAATTTTTTTCTAAACAATCCATAGTCATGCTGCATGAGTTCATAAGCCGTTTGACGTAGTTTCTCGACGCGGGCTAATATCTTCTTCGATCCACTGCTTTTAGTTTCCTCCAACCGGCGCAACTGGTGTTCCGTCAATCCTTCCACATCGCTGGCGCATTCAACTATAGCGATGTAATCATTTTTAATTTTTGACGATTCGCTGAAATGTCAAATGCATAATCAATACAAACAACTCGTCCATCATTTCCATAAATTTAAATAAAAATCTGGTGTTAATGTAAGGTAAAAATTATACTTGAATTGTGTAATACCTATATTGTTTTGGTATAGTTAATAGAAACAGTACTATAATAGTACTGAATTTCGTCACATTGAAACAAGAATTTGTTTATACCTGATACTTTCGTCGACAAAAAAGGGATTTGTAAGTACCTACCTACTTGCTTAAAATTTGGTTAAGGTATTTGAACGTATCGCGAATTTCATTGTAGTTAAATATCAATACCAATGAGTATATAATTCACTCGCCGAGTTTTCTTAGAAAATTATTTTTATATTGTGGTTTATTAAATATCCCTTTTACTTAAAAATTTGTTTTTAAGTTGCCTATTTAAAGCCCCTTTAAATAGGGATGTGAGACGTCTTAAGATAAGATTTCCTTTTAACGTCGGACAATAAAACAGCATAACCATAACCAAACCTGGTATTGATGATAAAGATTGAGGAGAAATTTTAGTTTAGGTGATTATAGACATGACTAATATACTAAATAACATCGGTTTTAAGGGGTTTAAAATAGGCAATATTCCTTTAGTTTAGTGTGTGTTTAATCACCTTGATCAATTATTGATCACAGACCACAGTTAAGCTATTAGAAGTAATTTTAAAACCTCAAAAAGTATTATTACATTATATAATACATAATTATTGAAACGAGTCCGATATACTTTTAAGCAACCGTCAACCAGTAGTTTAAACCTTTGACGTTATGTTGTTATTGCATATTGGGTATTGGGGGACTTAAGCTTCCTCAAAACGTAATCAAGCCACACTAGACGTTATACATCTAAAAATGTGTGTTTATACTAATGGATAAAATAAAAAATATGTTAAGCCTCCCCCACGGATGTGGCGGATAAGCAGTTAGCAGATTGCCTATGGAAAAACAATCGAATAGATTCGTGACATGCTTACTTTTCAATCTGTTTGTGATGTACGTAGCGCAACAGATCGTCGCACATTTTCCACAACTCCAAAATATCCGCAGAATCCAATTTGCATGCATGCAAATAGTCTCCGAACATTTTCATGGCGGCTTGATTGGCCAAAACGTGTTTAAGACTGTTCGTCCACCTGTCCAAATCATCTTTGGAAACAGAATTACATGGATCTACGCAAGGAACGCAACTCATTACGACCCAGTTTGTAAAACAATTACCTGAAAATTAGAAACAAAATGATATTATTTAAAGTAAGTAAAAACTATTATTTAGTAGGAACTTAAATTAGATCCCTGTTTACTCATATGAATCGATCATTTATACATAGATTTGAAATTTAGACATCGTTAAAACCGTTTCAATTCCATTTACACTATTGAAATTTAAAAATGTATGTTAACGATCAAGCGCGCGGTTGAGGTCACGTATTATTATTTATTTGAAGAATAATATTTAATATATTTACTGATAACTGACAAACATCAATACTAGTTAGAAATATATTTTGTTCATTGGCAAAAAAAAATATAAGCAGTTAATTACACCAATAACTCTCCGAACGGACAACTAAACCGAAGAAATTCTCACACGGTAAAAAATATAAATTTTTTTTTTTAATTAAATAATTTAATATTTTTAATGCACATTTATACAACCTTCTAATTTCAAAAACAGGTAGGTATAACTATTAGTAACTAGTAAGCTGAATGTTTGGTTGATATGGTAGATGTTTTAAACTTTAAAACCCGTCACAACAACTAGGACTATCGTTTTATTTTTATTTGTTTATATAAGATGTACATACATATATTTCATAACTTATACCTTAGGGCTATTATCTAATTAGTTAGTAATTTATTCCTCATCATTTTTATCTATATATTATTTATAAATACGACTGCAAAACGTAAAAAAAAATATTTATTTACCTATACTATTTTATTGGATGTCATAAATACCTAGTTATACGTAGGTACCTTAAGTTAATAATCTATAATTAAATTGTAATATTGATATTGCTATTATTGCCAATTTAATACTAATAAAATATTTAATATCAGTAATTTTGTATTTTATAGTTAGTATGTTTGTACACATAATGGAATTCGAATTATTATCTAATTTTCAATAGATAAAAATAATAAAAAAATTTCCAATATTGAGTATTTAGGTCATGTATCTTTTTATATTTAAATTAACAAGTTTTTTAAAACTAGGTTCACATTAAAAAAAATTAACTGATTTTTAAAGTAGATAAACATTTAAGTATAATAATTCCTTTGGCATTTAAAATAGAAAAATGATACAAACTATTAATTCATTATTTTATAAGTTAAATTAGGTTCATTGATGCAACGTAAAGGTGCTGGGGCTGTACTCTTCCCCATTCCAAAAATATTAATTGAAATTATGTACATTCTATTTTAGGTATAAACTATATTATGGTGTATATTGATCAAAATGATTATAAACGTGTGTCATCTATGTTATTTATCATTACGGATGTAATATTCTATATATGGGTTTTATGTACATAGATATTGATCTATTGGAGGGAGGATCTATTCACCGTAAGTCATAATCCTCTATCAGTGTTCTTTATTTGTGTACTTTGCTGCAGCAGTCTGATATCACATAACATTTCCGTTCTCAAAATTCACGTTCATATCGTAAAATATAAATACAATCAGTGGCGGGATTTTAAAAATGTTACATCGTAGTGAACGGTTCTGAAAAATAATTTACCTACATTTAAAATCAGTTTTCTATGATAAAAATAAAAGTATTTCGATTTATACTGTATTATCAAACTTGACAACTTTTTTCTAGAACTCAATTACATATCTCTCATCGTTATAAGGCAGCGTTCGTACGAAACGTTTTCATTCGACTGTTTTTTCTCCAAGTTACTATGCAAATCTGACTACTACGAAAAAGTCTTTTCATTTTTTGGGTTAATATATAGCCTATAACATTCACAAATAATGTGGCTTTCTAATGGTAAAATAATTTTCAAAATAGGTTCAGTAGATCCAGAGATTACCCCCTACTACAAACTCACATACTTTATCTCTTTATAATAATAGTTTAGATATAATAATAATAACGTTTTAACGTCATAATATATTAGTTTAATTTAAGAGAGTATTTTAAATTTTTTATTGTATACCACAAATAAGTACACATAGACTAATCATAACAGCGGAAGAACATTTTCAACTATAATGTAGGTATATGTTATTTTCGGTAGACCGCGTTTTGGTTAGGTTACCGTAACCAGACTCAGATCTATAATTCAAGTTTCACATTGACTTTAATATTGAGTTCATATAATATAATCAGTTTGTGAGAATATTTTTGAAGTAAATAATAATATAATATTGACTCATTTAGCTATATATTTTATACTTGTATCATATAGCAGTATAATTAAAAATGTTATTGTTATTAAAAATGTAAAAAACTTTATGACATGATATAAAATGTTGATTTAACCAAATGTTATGTATCTAGATATTTCATTTTATAAAATAATACATTTCTAACTCAAGGCAATCGTCTTGGAGAAAATAATATGTATTCTAACTTGTTGAAGTATGAATGTTGTAAAGAAATAACTCGATATAAAATGTCTGTATACAAAAACGGAATATAGTACCTATATTAGAAGCATTGATTTTATATTTTTATATATCATTATTATTGATTATAGTCTATACTCTATTACTCTGTAATCAATGTTGGTAGGTACTGCATTTACATATCCCACGAATTCGTCATTTGACCGAATTTGGAGCAAAAAACGCGAGAAAAATCTTCCTTTGTGAGACGATCGAATACTAGGTACACAGTTAGGTATTAATAAGATAAATAATATATTATAATTTATAATATATCTATAATTATTGCATCTAAGTATATGTTAAAATTATAAAAAATTATGTCAGGTTAAATTATGAAACTGAAAACAGTGATAATTCAAAACAACGACACACATGTTATGTACTTCTATATGAACAACAATTACAACCGATGAATAATTTGTAGTTTTTATACTAATTTATACGAGATAACTATTGTTAACTGTTGTAACTATTGTATTTTAAGTAGGTATAGTCATCAGCGCCCAGCGGTTTGTCGTAGTGTAGTGACGAAGATCACTTAAATATATAAAATCAGAGAACAGCACAATAACGGTGTGACCAAAAAATCATTATCGAACCACTCGAACGGCATCGCAATACAAATCCTATAATTTATTGTCGAGCAATAAAACAAACAATATTATATTATTGTATACGCGATACGATTCACCTGCTTCAGAAGTATCGAACATCAGAATACGTATACGGGTCAGGTGCTATGTGAAATTATTGTTATATTATATTTTATAATACTATATTATGTATATGAATAATTTGAATAGTGTCTTACATACAGAGTGATTCTTTCATCAAAATCAGCAATCACCTATCTGCAATAGCATAACTTGGACGTTAGCTTAAATACTTTTTTAAATGAGTTAATATGGTTCTATAATGTAGGTATACATAACATAATATTAGCCATTATAATCCTAACCTATAGTTACCTATACAAATAAATAACATAATATGGTTTACTTATTTCCCAAGTTAAACGTTATTACTTACATTTATAGTAAATGATCTAGGAGTGAGATGGAACAAGCGGCAACCCTTTACTACCAAATCGGGGTGGGTCGAACAAATCGAATTTAAAATTTTGATTAGTTATATTTTTTATCTAACTTCTACAATTTTTATTCATAGAAAATTATAGTTTTTAGATTGAAATTAATATCTTAAGATACAAAAATAATACGTTTCAATAAGAGTCAATAAAAAATAATGATTTATTTTCTTGTTCAAATGGTAGAAATAAATCAGTTATTTAATACTACAATTTTATTCGTTGTTATTCGTTGAACATACATATATATTAGTATTAAGTATAAGTAATATGCAATAATTAAACGTAACATACTATCAAACTCATTTTCAATTTTATTTATTTATACCTAGTGAACCGGCACTGGAATTTTATTTTTATTTTATAAGAATAACGGCTAATGCATGATAATTGTATTGATATATTTAAATTATAACTTAGATCCAAATAGAGGGGGCGACCTACTGGGCAAAAAAGTGATATCAAAACGATCAAAAATAGAAAACCTTAATCTGAAAACGTTTAAGTACCTACGTCTTGGTACTGTTAATATAGAAGACTTAAATTATGCCACACAACGACAGCTCAGAAAATGAGTATGTTCGCGTTAAAACAATCGTTCTTATAATATTATTATATAAAGTGCGCGGTGCACAAGTGCGTGCCGTGTATTTCGAATCCACCTGTATGTTATTATTGTAATTAGGCATTGTTCGGATAGAAAACCGTCGCTCTAATTTCGACCGCATTACTCTATTTCGCTCAGTCATTTTTTTTTCGTTTCCGAACAAACGCGAAGGTAAGGTATAATGTATATATGGTATACATATAACTATGCAACTATATAAGTATATAACATTAATATTATTATATTCGTGCGCGAGTCTTGTACGTCTCTATAGTTTAGGTAGGGTGTACACGTCTATACTACTGGCATGGCATTGCCTTCACGGTTCGGCACTTACCGGCGGCGGTTTCGGCGTCGTCCGCCGTCGTAGTACATCGCCACACGACATTGTTCAATGCCCAAAAGAAGAAGCTCGAATGAAGAGCGCTATAATACGTTACAATCGTTACTTTATATTTGTTTAGACGTGCGCATAATAATATATTTTATCGGTCCATCGTGTTTTGTACGCGTAGGTACACTGTACACGACGACGAAGACAACGACCGGACGACGATGATATAGCTAGGCGAGTCTCGTGGAAAGAATATAGCGAGAATAGTGGACGACGAGGGGAAAAAATGATCTATTCGGATGTCTACACCGTCGTCTTTGCGCGCTATGGTCACGTTTTATATTCGGGGCCGCCGGTCGGGCCACGAATAGTATCACGTCTCGAAGTTTTCGTGTGTTACGAATCACTAACGCCCGCGGGAGCGTAGCTATCTGTATACGCTATAATACGATCGGCGACGAATGACGACACTACGTGTACTCATAGACGCATAGTTTCAGCTATATAACACTGCATCTAGGTGGTACCTATGCTGTCTAAAATATATTGCCACGCCGTTAAAATATAAAACACATCATTTCGTATAGTGTCCTGGTTTCATAATTTCAGGCGAGTCAAAACAATGACCGGCGCCGAAATAAAAACGCACGACGACGCGGCTATCGTGAACGTCGTAGATTCCGGCGATGAACAGCGAGTCTCGTAGAATCTACGAGTATATACAATTCTGTTATATAATATAATTTAAAAAGTCGGATCGCGGGTAAAAGTAATACAAGTCAACTTGTAATCGGGTAAAGTGATAAGAAAATAACTATAAACGTACCTTTAACTAAATTATAATTATAATTTAAGTTTATTGGATTTTTACACAGCACATCTATATAGATATAACCGCTCTTATACTTCAATGAAATATTATAAAATGTAGAATTATAAAATAAAATAATGTATTGTCCTACCAATAACGCTGTGACAATGTATTAACTATTAAATCAGCTAATAAAGTAAAATATTTTGAGTTAAATTTTGACAAGCAATACTTATTTTAATAGATATCACACATATAAAAACAATATACAAATCAGTCAATACGAAACTGCACTCTATCTTCTAAAGCCTTTTTTAAGATCCAAAATGTCTCTAACAAAATAAATTAACATAATATACAAGTCGATAATTCGCCCAGCCTGATTATACGGAATACAACTTTGGGGAACTGCCAAATCGTCTAATACTATAATCTTGCAAGACTTGGACTTCCAATATGTATGTCAACTTTAAATAACCTTTGCCCCTTAGTATAAAACAAATAAAAATTTCTACTAAAACTACTTTACCAAACAAACTGGCCAAATCTCATTACACTAAATTCATTCTAAATTAAACTCACACAGTTTAATCAAACAATTATTCTCCATATTTCTTAGGTCCAGAGATCTCTTAATAAGTAGTGACATAAAAAAACCCTAGTTAGAAATGCTGGTCGTCTAAACCCATTTAATTTATTTTTTATTGTTATATCACCTTCTATTTTACTTTAGTATAAATTTGTAAATTTTCTAATAATAATAAAATAAAAAAATAAAAAACAATAGCATAACTATTAATAGATATATATACTTATTACATTATAATTTATATAAGTTATTACATTTTACACAATAAATAATAACTGTAAAACGTAAGTAGGACAAAAGTCAGAAGAATAATTAGATTTGGAAATAAATTTAGTTTTAATTAATATTTATCTTGTGATCTTGCCAATATTTTAAAACCAATTATTTTCATGTGTTATATTATTTATTTTAAAATATAATTTTCTTGTTAGTTTTGTGCTTGAACAAAAATAGTAAGAAAAATAATAAATCTTTCTTATGATTGTATTTTCTATTTTTGCGTTCATATTATTACTACATCTGTAATATAATACGTATCCGCTGTAACTGACCATTATCATAGATTAAATATACTAGTTACAATATACTAGTATATTTAATCTATGCCATTATTATGTATTTTAAACAGTAAAATTGATAATTAAGCTTATACTTAATAAAATTAATTAATTAAAATATTTTTATAATAATTGTATTTTCATCAGTTACGTATAATATGTAGAAATCTAGTAATGACAGTCGTGTCAGTTAATTTTCCGGTTAATTTTTTTTTAATAGTTGGTTTATATTTTTAACAGTAAAATTAAGTATATATAAATTAAAAATAATTAATTTTAATGAAATATTAATTTATAATAATACAAGCTCCAAATTAAATTTAACATGATGTTATACGACCATCGTATTTATAAAAAAAAATTCAAATTGTATTTTAAGCTTGATTGAATCGAACCCGGACGTACATGCATTTGTACGGAATCTTTTGGGCATTACACGCCATGATGGTAAATTGCTATAGCAGTATAGCCAGTAACGGACAAGCCCGGGTGTGCCATTATTCCATTGCACAATGATCCGGTAATAGATTAAGATACCTATAATTTGATATTTGTCCTTTTTTTATTTTTGTTTTATGTTATATAGTAATATAATATTATTATATTGGACGGTAGCGACCGTTGCCCGTTACAAACTACAAATAGTCACATAAACACAATAGTTAGGTACAAAAATATTAACATAAACTATAATAAGTATAGAGCTATGCATAGAGTATATAAATTAATTGAAAAGTAAGTAACTAGCTGTAATTCAAAATATAATGCAGATATTATAGTGAAATTTTTCCAATGTAATACGATGCACATAACAAATAGTTTACTTTTACAATGGTCTAAAAAAAAAAAAAAAAATAAGAATAATAAAAAAACCTATTTTTTTTTTTGATTTTTATCAAAAATTTAAATTTAATAAAATTAAATTTACTACTTTTGAATCCTAAGTATATAAAAATGGTGTTTATTCGTTTTGAAAATAATAAAAGTCAAAGAGCCACTGCCAAAATATTTGGTAAGTTGCATCCCGAGAGGTTTGTGCCAAATAATAGTGTAATTGATAAGTAATTTACAGATAAATAAGTACTTATTATTAATTTGCACAACAAAAAAAATACGATATTTGTATTTACCTAGATTAATAGAACATTTCCGAACTACTGATATAATGTTGCCGAAATTAAAAAATCAGGTATATCCAAAAGTGTTTCAAGTGAGTATAAATATAGTATAATATTTATGTTTTGGTCAGTCCAATATCACAATCCTAACTCTCATTACGTTGTCGTGCTCGAGACACTGCGTATTAGTCATATGTCAATAAAAAATCTAACATAAAGTATCAACGAGTAGTGGGTATAATCTATTTAATTATAAAAATAGTTATCAAAGTGTGAAAACCATACAATTTTACATTTAATATTAAGCTGTATTTTTTAAAATAAATGTTTCTTTCATACATTTAAAATTCAATCGATTTTTTTTCTCTATATTATAAAATAAAAATAATTAAATCTATGAAATAGGTATTTTAGAATTTTTAAGTAGTTTTTTTTATTTTTTGAACCATTTTCAAAGGTAGATTGTTAGTTATATATTAGGTAAATCAAAAAAAAATTTCACTATTTTTCAGATTACACAACTGACTTTCCAACTATAATAATTTACATACTGTTATAGACATGTATAAACAAAACAATTAAAATATTTTATTTCACAAAAACATTATCGTCTTATCGGAGGTTATATTCCATAAATAACAACGTATTTATAAATAAATAGTAAATACCCAACGCCGTAAAGTGTATAAAAGCCCATAAGGATAATAAGAGTAACTATTTAATTTAATTTAGGGGGCTAAGCCTTTTAGTAAGATGGGAGTCTAATGAACTTAGAATAGTGGGCTAAAGTGGCTAGACCCTTCCCAGTCCACCCCTGGGCCTGTAGCTCCCCCCAAAAATAATCGTTTAACCTTGTTAGCCATTGATTATCACGCACACAGGCACCTAGGACACAAAATAATTGCAATAATGATTAAGACGTTTCCAAACTCCAGTGGTGCACTTCCTCATACTATGTGGTAATACCTATACATGCGAACAAGGTGGATGTATAATATAATATTATAGGTCTGATGTAGTTAAATTTATAATTGAGACACGCCGCAGATTAAGGCTGTAAACACTGATATCATGTTATTGTTATCATATACAGTAGCAGTAATTACGTTATGTTCTATGGTAGTGACGGGGGTAGTTTTTAGAAAAAAACGGCAAACATGAACAAAAATTCCTCGAAAAATTCTTAAAAAGTCACTTAGGCTAGGATCACACTATGCGTTTTGTCGGTGCGACCGCATAAATATACGTTGCGGTCGAACCGACAAAACGCATAGTGTGGTCCTAACCTTAGTGCCACTGCTATTAAATTGTCACCCCTAAGGAACTCGTCGTCTACATTATACATTATCATCACAGTAATAGGTACAAACGATACGGATGTAGTACAACGAATTTATAATCGAACATCAACGATAAATGGGTAGAGCATGTAATAATATTTTAGTATAGTCACATACTGTGTTATATTTATTACGAAATATAAATTCAACCACGTACTCACGTTATGTTCGTCGTTGTCGTCATCGTACCCGGTAAAACGAGAGCCGCGGTAGCAGCGCTGTCGTATAATAATAGTCTCTGTCGTGTCGCATGTCAACAATAATATCGTTCTACAGACTTTTTGCCGAAATCACGACTGGCACTGGCAGTGAGTGCTAACCGCCAGTATTATGTATGTTATATTATATATGTTTATATGACAGTAAGTAAACGGTAATATTATTGTAATAATAACGGTATTAATATTATTAATTCTTTATTATTAGGGCGTAAGAGCGTGCGGTGTTGGTGCCTCGCGAACGTTTCCGCGACGAACGGGCGCTTACGACTACGTACAGCCCGTACGGCAATCGCCGTAACGACCGTAAAATCGTGTTTCGCGCAGACGACGGCGACGGTGGCGACGACGACGACGATAGACGGATCAGTGCAAGGCCCGCCAGAGAACACATGGTCGTGGAAAAATATCAACTCTACAACCGCTGTTAAAGGGTGGCTACTGCTCGCGAAACAGCTGATGTGTTTCGTCGGAGTTCGGGTCGATAAGCCCGGTGCCGCTACACCGGTTGTTTTTTTTTTTTTTAGACGATATAATATTTGCAAAAGTATAATAATATACACATTATATAATATTAAAATATTCTTAGTATAGAACTGAAATAGAACTTAATTGATGTTGGAAATTTCGATTATTATGCGACGTCAAGTAGAAAACAATGCCAAATGCCAATAACTAGTACCAGTAGTACCGCCAAAATATAAAATAATTATGTTTGTTATTATGAAATTATAATATACATTTATGCGTTATATTAGCGTATTGCTTGCATTACTACTGCAATAATACACAGAAATAAATGCATAATGCAGAATAATTTCTATTGTTTCTTACGCACATAATATATTTATATAGTCAAATGCAATATGGATTAAAGAACCAAACAAATATAAAAAGGTATTAAAAATTCGTTAGATACCTACTAAATACAATATATATATTATATATAAATAATTTATTATTAATTACATTTAAATGTACCTCTATGGCTGTATATAACTACAAAAAATTAAAGATGGAATATTTCTGAATGATAATATCAATTTAAAATCGGTATTTTTATTGTAGTTCATTTATATTTTTTTGTAATTATTATTGATAAACCTTTTAATTAATTTAAAGTAATAGTATTGATTAAATATACAAAAACGTATATTTAATCAATGGTAATAGTAACTACTAACTAATACTCCAAATAAAGTATTGAGGACTCGTTTAATTTAATTTAGTAATAACTAAGAAAAAAAAATTTTAAAAGCTAATCTTACCATTGTAGACATCTCGAAATGGTTGGACAATATATACAGCTAATGCACCGTCTATATTATACATATGAAATGGTTTTACTATTTACATTAATATTCGTGAGTTGTCAGTCATTGATGTTGGTCTAAACTTTGATATTAACTAATAAAAAAATAATTATCTTAGAAATATTTCTCACAAAGCATTTAAAACATTTTAAATAGAAAATAGAATCAAATTTAACAATAATTAATGGTTTTATCTTTATATTTATTAGTTATTAGTGACTGATATATAAATATAATTGGCTTTAATTAATTGATAACGGTATTACTTTAAATATACTTATAATATTTAATAAATTATGCAGTAATCAATTTTAAACATTAAAAGCCATCCGACTAGTTAATTTTGTTATTTAAGTTATGCTTTTATATAATTAACAACTAAATCTAGTAACCATAAAAAAATAAATTCTATAAAACATATATTATACATTATAGCATTACATCGTTTAAAAGAAAATTAAAAATTGTTAAAATTGGAACTATAATTTTACACATTTTTAAATTTGATATTAATTATAAAAAATATATTATTTATAAATTTATATTATAATATGGAATTATAGGTATAGCAAATTATGGTGATGCATTTTTGCGTCGTTTATATTGTATCTACCTAATACTTATTAAAATATTTAAGAAAGAAATACTGTATTATACAATACGCAAGAAAATCATTGTTGAATATTTTTTGTATCTCTCCGATACCAGCAATATGCTGCATACTATATTATAGTACCTATCAATATGGTCAAAGAGTCAGCGAGTGCCGAGGCGGACTGCCGATTAATTATTATTGGTGGCCGATGGCCTATTTGTTAATATTTAACATTTTTTTCGTGTATACTGCGTATTACTGCAGTAGTATAATATGTTGGTTGTTTGTACAAATATTGTTATCTTATGTTTTCAGAAGGCCCAATTATAAGTGTAACTACAGTGTTAATCATTTTCTAACGAAAATGGGTATATAAGCACAGAATCTGTGATATAAGTATGTAACCAATTTATTATAACATTTATTATAACCAATTTATAACATAGTATTGATTTATTGTACAATTTTAAATTTTATAAAAGTAATTTTATCAAAAATAAATTTGTTTTTTTAAACGAATATACAGCAGGCGTGCAATACATTTTACACTCATACTTATAAATTATAATGTACCTATAATATCTGTATAATATTATTGACTGAACGTTAATCTAGCAATAGGTATAGCTATTATTATTATTATTTTGAAGCTTAACTTTTATTTTATTCTTATTCTCTTTAATTTTTAATGCATTTAATGTTACGTATTATTTAAAATTGTTCTACCACACCATGATGTACTGACTTCTGAGCTCAAAAATATGGGGAAAAAATGTATGCCTTTTATTTTACTTTTCATCAAAATTTCCACTTTATAATCAATACAAATCAATGCAATCTGTTCGATTCTCAAACTCGGAAAGTGGTTTACTAGTTTATGACTGCAGTCATTAATCTAAGTTCCATGTGGTGATTAAGTTTCAAAAATGATATAATATAATATATCAAATTTAGGTTTATAAACAGTATAGATACAGTAGTATAATTTCAATTTTAATTCTTGAAAACAATCAAAAGAATATAAAATATTTTTATACAAATGTTTACATTTACTCATCCGTGCATACTATAGATAGGTACTAGATAGTGACTTATAGCCTGGGATTTTGAGTGTCCCTGTAAACAATTCTCTAATAAATATTTCTTTCATTTAAACTTTTTAAAAAACATGATTTTAAAATAAATTATCTAATAGCTTTTATAATTATATAAAAAAATAGTTTTTAAAAGTATTCAAATTTATAAAGTAATATAGTATTATAACTAGTATTATAATAATATAGGCTAAAATAAACACGCTCAATGGGGGTGACTATGCCCCTTATAGCCCTCCTTGTTATGCCTCTAATCTATATAGATACTAAAGGAATAACTCAATAACTATAAATAAAGATATGATTAATTAATAATTAATGTTTATCCTCTTCAGATCTCGTTCTACTTTTAATTTTTAAAAAGAATAAACTTTTATGACTTACATAGTAGTAATGCTGTATGAGTGAAAATATATGGCTAACTAGGTATATATTAATTATTAGCTAATATTTACCAAACTTAAGAATATAGAAAAATATTTTAACTAATATTATAATTTAGTCTTCAAAGATTTCCATTTGGAATTCCTAAATTGATATCTTTAATGTTTGTTGTAGTACCCTTACTCAAGGTCTAGGTCTATTTTTTTATTCCTAATTTTATTAATGAAATAATCATTTTATGTTTGAATTAATAATTTTTAAGTATAATCAACACTCGGCATTCGACAGCTACTATGCTTACCACAATATTAGTTTATACTTCGTATTATACATAAACAACGGAATGGAAATAGTTTCAGATCAGTTTTATACTTTAAAATAATCATGGGTTAATAATTGATAATTAGATATTATATTATATTAAACGCGATGACCTGCCGCCGTGACGTATAGTAACGCGGCGCGCCGTAATTTCAGGTAGTAGTTAAGTTAGAAGTGCACAGGTGCATATATATTATATACGCATAGAGCATTACGACGACCAGTGGAATCAGTGGACGCTAATCTTTTATCGTGTTCTTGATTTTTTTTTCATTAGACTATTAATCTTCTAGGAGATCATATATGAAAGTATTTAGTACTGATTTATAAGTCACGACTCACGGTAATTTATAATAATGTATATATGCATGAATATCAGAATATAGTTATGTCTTAATTTTATGTAGTAGCCATAGGTACTAGCCAGTAAATATTATTTAGAATTTTAAATTATTCATTTCATTTTTCATGTTTGACTAAATAAAACGATTAGACAATACGTTGAATACCTATACTTTGTAAATACAAGAGTTACGCTATCTACTCTTATATTAATACGAGATAGAACATTAAAAAATGTACGTATATTAAGTTATATTTTATTAATTTCATTAAAAAAAATTCTGTTACAAGCTACAGTAATCATTGGTTATGGTAATTTGTATTGTATTTTATTTTTTATGAATTCGCGTTTAATCAATGCTGGAGTTATTTAACTTTCATCATTACGCCGTGGACGTGTGTTCAATATAGTTACTCATACTTTCAGGTATATTCGCGGGCATCTGCCGATTTATCCATCATAATATAGTTAATCTTTGAAATAATTTTTAGTACTTAACAATATTAATAATAATTATTGTATTATAGTTTATCAATTAATATTTTTAAATCATTGGTGAGTTATATTTTGATTTATATATATTATATTTTTAGTTTTTTTTACGCCAAGGTGTTAAATAGCATATTATTATACTATACAGGTAGGTAGTGTACTCCTATACTAGCAATTATGTAATAGAAATATATTGACTAATGCTGCAGAAAATGTGTTACCTAGTTAATATTTATAGTCAATAGTATAATTGTGTGGCGTTCACACGGTCCACGGTCACATACGTCATGTAGTTCTACATATATTACCTATAAAATATAATGTATTTATAATTTATAAATATGATATTTTATACTATATTATAGTGTTGATATGGAACTACATGATGTAGTTATTATATACGCCTTAGCCCATAGGCGTAATATAGCGACGAGACATCGACGCATTGACGCATCGTTTATTATTACACAATAATGCGTGTGATTTTAATGTTCCTCGTCTTCACCATTTTATTTTTCCCGTACGCACGTACGCTCAGCTATAGGTTATATTATCGCGGTTATGTATGTATACTACGTTCTTCTAAACGTCGTCTCCGGCCGAATAACTATAATAACAATATTAGGTACATACGAATATAATATAAAATATATGTGTATAATGTGTATATATATTATAAGCATATATGTATTATAATATGTAGGTATGCGTGTGTAACTACATTTCTGTTTTTACGGTTTTTAATCCCACGACCTCCGAGGAGATCCGCCATGACCCGTAAACGACGCCGAAATCACTATTACATCGAATTATATAGGTATATTTATATAATATAATAATATCATGGAAGTGTGTGTTGTAGTATTGTAGTATATGTGCGTATACAGACGTACCTTACTGTCCTTACTTAATACATTATTATTCGGCGATCTAAGACTAGGTACGCGTTACATTATTTTCCTGGCCTAATTGTAATTTCATGTTTTACCCGACATCATATTATGTATAATAATAAAAAATAATTAACGAATCGATTATAGTATAGGTACTTACGATCAAGCATAACGATCGCGACGGTGTCAATAATCAGACTAGACGTTTAATGTGATTTTATGATGAGGCCCCATGCCCCATATGAATTCATAAAATTTAAAAATATTATTTTTCAACCTAATTTTTCATATATTTAAAAAAAGAAACAATACTTAGATACCCATATATTGTAGACAATTTATTTTTATGTTATTACTTATTATCATTATTATATTAATATTTAACATAATAATAATATGTAATATATATTATTTAGCTAATATGTTTGTAGAGTAAATCGATATTAGAATTTTTTTTATCATATCATTACTTTTTTTTTTTAGATACCACCTTGCTTATAATATGCCTTGAAAATTGATTGGTGATACTAACTCTGATTTGATGGACAGGAGAGCAAGAGAATTCAAATAATTTTTGCCAAATGCAGATCTTAAATACGTTTTAATCCTTTTTAGACACGAAATCCTCCAAACATAGTAAGTTGCTAACAACCATACAGAAATGTATTCTAAAGCAATGCTAGCATTAGTAGCATTTACAAATGGTTCTTTTAAATTCTGAATTCGTATGATGGTAATAATGTTGTTATAAGAAAATTACAAACCAAACAACAAAAAGTGTATGATTTAAAATTGTATTCAATCATCAAATATCATTGTATCAATAAAATCACAAAAATAAAATGTTATGTTTAACAATAAAGATTTTCAACAGCAATAATGTATAGCTAAAACGTCAACAAACCGTTTTTTTTATCACTTAAATAACGTATTTTTACTAAAAATTAATAAATACCCATCGATTGAGTTTCTCAGAATTCCGCTGTCGAGTGCCCAACCATGAACCAGTAACGAATCATTGTGTAGGTTATTATTATTTTTAAGTATCAAATTGTTGATGTTAACCGCTTTTTGCATTTTCTGCAGTTCTGCTTGTAGTTAAACCTGACGCTATTGTGCTGATTACAACAGTTGGTTGTACACTTGTACCTTAATAATTGTGAACAAGTTAATGAAAATGGCATGATCTTAACTAAAATATTATGAAAGATATAAATCGAGAAATCGAGTAGTTCGGCAATACTAATGAAGTATTAGGATATCTGTAGAGTGAAGATTTAACTAAATTAAATTAATTTTATAAAAAATTCATTTACAAAAGCGCTGACTAGTGGCAAACGTGCGCGTGAACGATGAAAATGATTATTGTTTGAAGTTTAAAATGGTACGACGGTAGATGGCGTTGCCAGTATCGTTCGTTCGGATTATAGGGAATATTTTAAGACGGCGCGGCGGAGGCACAGTATTTTTGTTAGATTCGCGACCCTTGAGAAAAAGGAATGAAGTACCAAACTTAAAACAGTTAAAACACTTTATTTTAAGAAACGAAAAACATCTTTGTTTTGCATTGTGATTGTCAATCATCATTGATTTTTCATTTTTTATACCTACCTAATTTAAAAACTAAAGCAGAAATAACACAGCAATAATGTTTATCAGGCAAGTTAGGTAAAATCTTGGTCGCGATTTTTTTTTTCAAAACTATTAAGGTGTAAAATATACTAAATACGTTACGGGTTTAAACTGTTTGTATTTAAAAGAATCGTTTAAGATTATTCAGTATTAAAAATCATCAGATATTTTCATTAGACAGCATCATTGGCATAATATAAAGTCATGTTCTCACACGGTAAAATATTTGATTAAACTTTAAAACATCAAATAATCAAGTAGGTAGGTAAATTATTTCAATTATTTTAGAACGTTTAAACTGTAAAAGATATTTTTTTATTTATTTTATTGTATATTAAAAATTAAAATAGACAGCATTGATAGGCATATATTATGTATTTTTTTAATGTAGTCAGGAGTCAGCTGATATTACATATTAAAACTCATATGATCACAGAACAATAACTGTGTGTAATAAACTATTCTGTTTTGGTGATAAACCTATGTAAACATACCTTGATATAAAATTGTTGTTCGCCGTTCGGTGATGTGATTAAATACCATTTCAAAACGAGGCCAATGGGCAATGTCTATCGTTTTTATTATCGAAACTATTTTACAGTGATACTCGATAGTCCCACTACTCACAAGTTACAAAATCGAATACGGAAGTAGCCAAAGTTCAGTTTAGACATCGGTAAAGTCTTAAACTTATCATAAGTAAATTTATCAGGGTGATTTCTGTATGTTTTTAAAAATTATTGAGAACAAATACTCAAGATGATGACCACAACGTCAAATATGTTATGTAAGTATCTAAGTATTTTTCAAATTTAAATAACAACTGTACAAGGTCAATCCAAAAAAAAATGTTTAACATTTCGGATCAATTTCGTTGTAACAAAATCATAATTTAAGAGAAAAGTTGTATTAAAAACCTATTTAGTTTAATATATACTAAACTGTAATTAATTAATTTAAAGTTGTACCATTGCATAAATTATGCTTATAAAATCATTTTATTTATACATAAAACTAATTCTCGTATTCTTGAATAGTGCAGTTGTACAATATATTGTAATATAATTGTATATTATACTTAAGAGTAATAAAGTCAATATTATATTAGTATATTATATTTTAAAGATAAAAATAATTTTTAATTTTTAACTAGCTGAAGGTTGCAGTCCTCGCCAGGGTTTTAGAAAGAGCTAACTGTTAATTTTGAAAATTACTCGCTTGTATTGAATTAATTTTGTATATGTTAAAATAGTTTGCTCGATTAGATAACTAAAATATAATGGATAATAAATATAATACAACCAAAATATAAGTATTTTATTTACTATTTAAAACTCTAGAACAGTGGTTTCTAACCTTTTTAGTTGTGGGGATCACCTATTTTGTAAAAAAAATCTTTGAGGCCCACTAATAGCATACCTTTATATGTAGTCATATGCATATTATAATATTATATAATATTTAATATTACTGTTCGCGGCCCATGGGTTTGGAAGCCACTGCTCTAGAATGTTCGGTTTTAGATTTTACAGTTCAGTTTTAGCGGTGTCATACAAAATTTGTTTAAGGGCTGCTTTATGAGGACTGCTGTCTTAAGTATATAAATATAAGTTTAAGTTAATTAAACAAATTGTTAATATTATGTCTATAAAAAGTACTTAAGTAATGCACTTATTGATACATTTTGTCAACGATGTGGAATTAATTGAGTCAACAATTCAATATTATATTATTACATTTAGATCAACAATTTGTTTATTCATTTTAAATTATTAGCATATTATAAATAACAATTTATTAATAAGTTTAATGTTTTTGAATGAAATCATTTATAGTTCGTAAAGTGGGAACATCATGTTTTCGTCTTTATTCAGTTGCTTCACCAAAAATAACAACACATTATACTGTGCGTCCACGAGAAACTGACCAAAGATGGAAAGGTACTTGTATTGTTTTTAGTTTAATTTATTTATAATTATGCTTTATGTTGTGCTATATAGATATATCAATGGAACGTTATGAGGATGTAGCAGACGTTGTAATTGTTGGCGGTGGACCAGCTGGTTTATCAGCTGCAATAAAATTAAAACAACTAGCAACTGAAAAAAACAAGGAGCTAAGGGTTTGTGTGGTGGAAAAAGCATCAGAAGTTGGTAAGATTTTAATTATTATATATTTTGTTTTATTTATTGAAAAAATAAAAATAAAAAAATTTAATTAATGACTTAAATTAATAATAAAAGTATTTTAATTAACTGTATCAAATAATAATTTAATTTTAATTTACTGTAAAATGTATTAAAAAAAAAAAAATAATTAAATATTTATACAGGATGATCCCATAATTACTATGCTGTAAATCTATTTGTACTATTAAGCATTTACAGAAATAGTGGATTGTGATTTTTAATACATATAATTTGAGAATTATTTTAGTTTTTTTCATTGTTAAAACAGGAATAAAGTGGTTAGCTGATAAGAATCTAGGCTTGCAAACATTTGATTAGATTAAAATATATACTAAAATTATTATATTATTGTGCACATTTTTAAAAATTTTTTTTAGGTAATCATATTCTATCTGGAGCTGTTGTTGATCCAATCGCCTTAAATGAACTATTTCCTGATTGGAAAGATTTAGGTGCACCATTAACTACCCCAGTGAAAGACGATAAGTTTGGTTATCTCACTAAAAGTAGTCGTATACCTATACCTATTTTACCTGGTAATAAACTTTAGATGTATAATATTTATCTAAGTATTGATTTAAATTAAATAAATATGTATAAAACAGGTATGCCAATGGACAATCATGGGAATTATATTGTGCGATTGGGACATTTAGTAAAATGGCTTGGTGAACAAGCCGAATCCTTAGGTGTTGAAGTATATTCTGGATATCCAGCTGCAGAAGTTCTCTATCATGATGATGGTTCAGTGAAAGGAGTTGCAACTGGTGATGTTGGAATTGCTAAAGATGGATCACCAAAAGTATTTAAATATCTATTGTAGTATTATCTAATCATAGCTTTAAGTATAAAATGTTATTTATAAACTAAATATTAAATATTATTCTATTTGTAGGATAGTTTTGAACGTGGTATGGAATTGCACGCCAAAATAACTATATTTGCTGAGGGTTGTCATGGACATCTAACCAAACAGTTATTTAAAAAATTTAAACTACGTGAAAATTGTGCACCACAATCATATGGCCTTGGTCTTAAGGAAATATGGGAAGTAAAACCTGAACATCATAGTCCTGGAAAAGTAGAACATACTGTTGGCTGGCCATTAGTAAGTTGCATTTAGCCATGTCTTGGCTTAACTAAAAATTGAGCTGGAGATATAGATTTTAATGAATCTTGAAATTGCAAAAGAATTATTACGTATGTAATAATCATCTCCATCATCTAAAATGTTAAAAAATTGTAAATATTATTCTCGAGTAATACATTTAATAATAATTATACTAAAAAAAACTATACGTACTGAAGCAACAAGTGACGGTTTAATTATAAAAAATCCTTTCACTGAAAATTCTAGTGGTCTTTTTAATAGTTGTTCAGAAAATAAATAAAGCTAAAAATATAATAGGTTTTTATAAACTATTAACTATTAATTAAAATATTAAAAATTATTCATCTTACTTCATCTTCAATATCTTGCTTTTGTCCCATATCTAACAATTTATGAATTATCTGCGTTATTTGTGCTCCCTATAATTGAGAACAATTAAATAAATTACTTTTCAGAATTATATCCATTTTATAAGTAAACATTCACATAAATTGATATTAATTTGATTTAATTTAACATAGGTTCTCTATGATTTACTTTAGAGTCCACACCAACATTTATTTTTTCTATCTGTCTATTTGTATGACTGCTTGTATAGCAAGAAAAGTATTCCAAACTTCCACAATTATAACTCAGGTTTATTTTAGAATAAAGAAACTTACTATATTATGTTTTATATAGATTATAGAAAGGTGTATCACTATATTCTGTGTACTGGACAGATAGTTTTAAATATTTTAATTAATTAAGTGGTTTATGGTTAGTAATGGTTAGAAGTAAGAAAAATTAAGTTTATTGTTTAATTAAAACACGTATCATTAAAAAAAAAAAAAACTATGGCTCATGCAAAGGAAATATTGTTCTTTTTTAAACATATTATTGGTTACATTGTCCTAAACTGAACCAAAGGGTCATAATTGTGGAAATATGCATACTTTTGTTTTTATACTATACATACAACAGATAAAACTAATGTTGCTGTGATAGTTACTTAATTATGAAACATAAGCATATTATGTGAACATTTCACTATTCATAGTATTTCATACTTTTTCAAAAGTGTTACTTGTACATTTTACCAGATGAATAATTGGCCATATTGTGAGAATAATTACCGATAAAGTAAATATTTGAGACCATTTATGTGATGCATTATGTTCATCGGCTACAAGTGCTGTAACTATATTATAATGAACTGGCAATACATTTAAAAATATAATTCTTGGTACCAGTACCAATAGTTGAATATTATAATATGAACAAACTTCTGTAAATGATATGTATGTAAATAAATGCATACGGTTTAATACAGTTATCTCCTTTGGTCTAACTGTGTACCACTGAATCCAATAAACACTTTGTGACTTTTCCATGTATGCTTCTAGTATGTTTTTTATATAGTTGAATCGTTTTGATAATTGATTTAATTTAGCATTTATTTGAAGTATAAGTATCCAAACTATAGGTATACAAACTATATCAGTAAAATCAACTGATGGGAAATCATTTTCATTTAATGCTAAATGATAAAGTATTATGTAACTGGCTGTTGTTGTGATGATGAGTAAAAGTGTCTTGAAATTGATGTATGTAATTATACTGTCTTTGTAACTCAATTCTAGATTTTTTGATAGAAAATCTACATACGCAATGTTTTTTGTAAAACTTTTATAAATATCATGTCCCATTAAAATATTTAAGAAACATACTATTATGAGTGTTATATTTAAAGTTACATACGTCATGTATAGAAGTATACTAATTCTTGAATCTTCATTTTCGGATACGATCCATGTAAATTTATAATAGTAGTAGATGAGAAGTGCAATTATAATTATTATAACTATTACTTGAGACAACTTTTTGAAATTATTATGTGAAAAAATATGATTAAGAGATTGTTTTAGAACTACAGTTGTATTATCTGTAGCCATTTTGCAACAGAATTGGTGATTTTCTTTCAACATAGAATTTTGAAATTGATGTTTATACATTTTCAGTAAGTTGTGTAGCACTTGTACTTTGTAGTACATTAGCACTTCAAAAGTAGTCTATAGAATACATGCTATTTCCTGTATTATTCATTTTAAAATACATTTTTAGTATTAATACTGCAAATAAATATTAGACAAATAAAACATGTACCACTTGATGTTTTCAAATTATAAAATCAATAAATATTTTGTATTATAATGGATTCATTTTTAAAGAAGCACTTTGTTGAGTATTACTAGTATATTTGTACAGTATATGTGAAGTATTTTTACTTATTTATTTATATTTATGAATTTAAAATTTATGATGGATATATATTTGAATTTAATTTTTAAAAAGGTTTCATTTAAACCACTTAGATAAATTGATATGTAATCAGTAAAATTAAAACTTTCAGCATTATTGTCTATTGACATTAATATTTAATTATTTTATCATCTTGATATTATTAAGTATATCGATTTGAAAATAAAAAGGAGCATTATTTCTTTTTTAAATTCATGTATTTTGAATTATGGATATTAATGAACCAGCTATTATTTTTCAAACGATTCACCATCTATTTAGACCTTATTTATAGAAATTGTTTTAAAATCAAAGTGATAAATGTATTGTTTTTATAATATATGTATGTTTTTTCTTTCTAATGTTTTATATTAGAAAAATATTTCGATCTTAAAGCTCGAGAATAGTTTCTGGTAGAAAAGAAATTTAGTTATTATTTTTAGTAGGTCAAAAGTGAAGATTCTTAGTATTTATTAAAGTGATCATAAATATTAAATAAAAATTAGGGTGAAACTGAGGAGGATGTCTTATCAATATTGTTTTTGTCTTAGTATATAACATACAACATAGCAAATTTGTATTCAATAGAATCCATTTTATGCTGTTAGCTTTAATAATACAATCAATTTATCTATTGTAAAGTTTTTTTTTTTTTAATTTAAACTTTGTAAATACAATTAGTTTTAGCAATTACAATTGAAATACAATTATAAATTACAGAATACAATTATTGATACAAATACATTAGAACAGTACAATATAAATTTAGATTAAAAGACCTGAATGGTTAAAGAAAGATAATATATTTAATATGATGTTTTTTTTGTTTGTTAGAAAGTATATTTATAGTATCGAAAGGGATATTGGAGGTGTTCAAAATAGATAGTAGGTGGTCAGGATATGTTGATAGGCTGGGGTAGAAGAAAAGAAAATGGTTGATATCACAGACCATAGGGTCATTGTGTAGTGTGCAGAGAGGGGAATCGTTCAGTGACAGTTTAAAAAAATGAGAAGGAAGTCAAGTATGTCCAAACCGGAGGCGAGAGAACGATGTTATGCATTTTCGAGAAATATCGAGGTTGTTAAACTATGGTATTGTTGGTATGATTGGAGATATATTTCTGTACCAGGTAGCGAAGTGAGGAGAGAATGAACTCCAGTGTCTAAGCCAAAGGTTGGATGTACTGGACCAAGGATGGGGATAAAATCAGACCATGGAATTTTCGTACTTGAAGGGCATCTGAGGGAGTCAGAGGATTTTGCTAACTTGTCAGCAAATTCGTTTCCCGCAATTCCAGTGTGGCCTGGTACCCATATGAATTGAATGTCCAAGCCAGATTCCATTAGGGAAGATAAAATAATTGTAAAGTTAAAAGTTCAGAATATTGTCTAGAGTATCTCATGTATCTCATGGGATATTATTAACATTATAATTTTCAAGCAAGTTATGCGTATTTTAATCATGTAATATTTTACATGGCTTTAACTCATTTTAAAATGAGAAAGTTATAGTAGATATTCTAGAGTATAAGATGTATAAGATACAGTCTAGTATAAGATATCCTAGTTATTTACCTGTAAGTTTAATATTAAGTAATTTGATTTCAATATTAAAGCTATCAGGATAAAATAGATTCTTTATAAGTAAATTTCCCATGTTGTATTTAAGTAAGTTGAAGATAGCATTATGTAGGATTGGCGCCCTTTTACATTAGGTACTCAAAACTGGTTTTTTGAAAAAATTGATTTTATTGTTTTACTGTTATTAAAAATTAAATATTCATAGATACTTGAAATTTTCATTAAATAATCATTTTGGCATTTACTTGATATGAAATATTTTTTAAAATATTTTGGCGCTTTTGGTGTTATTCGATATTTAAATTTGTGACGTTTTAACAAAAAGTTCAGTTTTGCAGATATGATATTGAGGGGTTCATCTCTGGCTTTCAGAAATCTGGTGTGATCAATACATAATTTTTTAAGGATGGTATCTTCTTAGCTATATGAAATTTGGGTTCATCCATCAATTAATATAATTTTTGATCTTGTTTTATTTTGTGTTTTGTTTGTTCCAAACACTTAGCCTTTTATTTTTAGTGATAACGTTGATAAATTTTTTTTAGTCATATGATTTTTTTTTAATTAAAGAAGTTTTATTATTGTTAGTGGCAATTGTTTGTCGGTTATTTTATTACCTATTATAGAGTGACCAGGTTAGATCTTAAATGAATCATTGTAGATACTTATAATTTCGATTTTAACCATATTGTTTTAAGATGTTATAGAACTTGATATTTATTAACAATAATATGTAAAATAATAAATTAAATGTTTCAAGCAAAAATTAATTCAACCTATTGGCTACTGTATTACCAACAGTTAAATAAATTACTATGATAGAATTATAAAAATTAACTAAATATTCTTAGTTATAGGCTGACAGATTGTCTCTACTCAGATTTTTTTTTCATATCATGCAATTATTATTACTAAATTCAAATTGAACACATTTAATTCATTGACTTACTCAATGATAAGGTACACTTTTGATTAATCTTGATACATGTACTGTGAAATAGTTTCTTACTTTTAAATTTCAAAAATCATAATTTACTATGATTGCTATATTTTTTATATTTATCTTGAAATTTTAAATAATTTTATTTGATAATTTGTTATATTAGAAGTGATTAAGTGTCCAACATTTAGTATAAGATAGTTTAATGTTAAATAATTCAGTTTTAATTAAATAAGGTAGAATTTAAATTGTATTATTTTGTATTTACCAATTATTTATTTTTAGCGATAAAATATTAATGTTATTAAATACTTGAATTGCGTTATTTTTCTTATAAAATTATAAAATACATTAATATATTTATTTATATTTGTAAATGTTTAAATTAAATTGTGATTTTTATTTTTAGGACAAAAATACTTATGGTGGCTCCTTTATTTATCATTTGAACGAATCCACTCCTCTTGTTGCTGTTGGTTTTGTTGTTGGACTTGATTATAGTAATCCATACTTATCTCCTTTTAGAGAGTTTCAAAGATTTAAACATCACCCTCATGTCCAACCTTTGTTTGAGGATGGTAAAAGGTTAATTTATAATGATTACTTATAAATAATATATTAGCAATAAATGGATAAAATTATTATTTTTTCTTATACAGGATTGCGTATGGTGCTAGAGCTCTTAATGAAGGAGGTTTTCAGTCTATTCCAAAACTTTCTTTTCCTGGCGGTGCTTTAATTGGTTGTACTGCTGGATTTTTAAATGTACCAAAAATCAAAGGTACTCATTATGCAATGAAATCTGGCATGCTTGCTGCTGAATCAACTTTTGACACCATATTTAATACATCTGAAACAAATGAAACTACTGGTAAATTTTTATTTCCATATTATATGAATGTACTGTAATTCATAAGTATATCAATGCATTTTTTAGAAGACGGGTTTCAATACTGAATAATTATTTTTTAATTTGGTCTCCATGTAAAAATATAGCTTGTAATTTAATTTGTACCAATCAGATTACTTATAAATATATTTTTATATAATCAAAAGACTATTAAATAAATGGTAACTTATTTCGTAGATAATATTAGAGATATAATAAAATAATGTTTTTATTAAATTATGAAGTATTTACTCAAATAATAATTGTTTAAAGTGTCTAATGCCTATTAAAATATTATACTCAATAATAAATGGTAGGATGTAGATTTTTATAGTAATTTAAATTAAATATTTTTAGAACTTCAATTTATTATTTTTACTTTAAAAAGTTATGTCTAATCGTTTTACACATATAAAATATAAATAAGTTTATTATTTTATACATTTAAACAGGACTGGAACCTAAAGACTATGAAGAAAAAGTAAAAAACAGTTGGATATGGTCAGATTTGAAACAAGTAAGAAATGTTCGACCATCATTCCATACTAAACTTGGATTGTTTGGAGGTATGGCATATTCTGGATTTACACTTGTTGTTAAAGGAAAAGAACCTTGGACACTCAGCCATGGAGGTATGTATAAAACTTTTTATTCACTTAACTGTTTATTATAAATATATTTTCATGATATATGTAAGTTCCTGATAATGAAAGACTGAAACCGAAGACTGAAGTTTCTGTTATTGAGTATCCAAAACCTGATGGAAAAATAAGCTTTGATATTTTGTCTTCTGTTGCATTAACTGGCACAAATCACGAAGGAGATCAACCTGCCCATTTAACATTATTGGATGATTCTGTTCCTGTGAACACAAATCTTAATCTTTATGATGGTCCAGAAGGCAGATTTTGTCCTGCAGGTAAGAATATTTGTAATTTAACTATAAACAGATTTAAGAATTTACTTACCATAAATAGTGTATACTAGTGATTAGTAAACATAAAATAATTCATAATTATAGGTATATAATTAAGCAGTGGTGGTGTGAACTGTTTGAGCCTTTGAAGCAAATGGTATATTTTTACCATCAACCATTCTTTTTATTACAACAAAATGATAATATAATAATGTATTAGATTTGATTATATTGATTATAATATTAATTGTCATGACAGTTATAGAGTTGAGGTGTTACAATTATACCACCCACTTTCCTGTTGCCACTGTAGTCTGTAACTATATTATTAGATAGCTAATAATATGTGATACATTCATATTGTTATATTTAATTCTACTTTTACATCTACTAAACAGTACTGTAGTCTGTCACTGAACTTGGTTACAAATGAAAGACCAATTAATGTATTCACAAATTTAAAATCTATCCCATGTTGGGTAAACATTAAACATGGACATGTTTTGTACTGTAAGGAATTTAAAAAAAAAATTGTTTAGTAACTGATAAAAAATGTTACAAAAAATTAATAAAAATAAATTATTTTTATGAATTTTAAATAAATCCTCAACCAAAAGACATTTTAATTTAAAAAACTAAACATAGGGCACTGTGTAGCTAAAAAATATTTGGTACATTTTCAATTAAAATAATCTATATTATATTATAACTGTTTTTTTAACTAGTTGTTTTGTTAAGAAAAAAAAATGTTTTACTGTATGTGTTATTGTATTATATGTATAATATATTATTTATACTATTATGAATTATGATAAACATAAATTATTATTATTCACAAGTAGTTCTAATTTTAGCCAATAGATGGCAATAACTGTATCGATTTTCACTAAATTAAATCGAACATTTAAACAGACATTTTACAGAATTTAAACTTGAAAGCTCTTCAATAATTTAGGAATGTTTGACATGCCAAATAAGTTATAATTCATTAATATTTTAATTTTGTTTAATATAAGGAAGAGATATATTGAGTAAGTTATGTTATGTATTATTCAAATCATCTGATTGTGGTTTGCATTTTGTTTATGCTATAGTATCAATGGTATAATTAATAGAATAAACTTTTCCATGTTTTAGATTTTATTTAGAATCCAGAAAACACATTTTTATAATTATAAATTATTTTGTTTAAGTTGTGTATTTTTTATGGATATAATTAACATACCATATTAAGTTATTAAATCAAGTGAGCTAGATACTGAGATGATAATATGTATTCCAGCTATGCATATTATATCATGTGCTATAATAATATATCAATAATTTAATCCATTGTATTGATAGAATTTAGTTTGAATACTGGACTAAAAAACATTTAAATTAGTTATTAGAAAAATATTTATCAAAATAAAACAAGATTAACATATATAGTATTTTTAAATAAATTTTAAATTAAATCAATATTTTATAGAGCAATAACAGTAGTTAAAGATACGGTTAGATATAAATTTTAGTTTGTGGTTAAACACATTTATAACTATTATGTGACAAAAAGTAAAATTAATTTATGTCTACAACTCATTTATTGATATATACCAGTGGTGTATTTATGGGGCCTGGGCCCCTCCCGAAATGAAAAATGCATTTATTAAAAATTGTTATTTTTGACATGGAATGACATAGAATTTTTCTGAAGAAATCCAAATATATAATTGGCCCCCTAAGAAATAAAAACCTATATACGCCACTGATATATATATATAATATATGTACCTAATGTTAGTTATTAGCTGTTAGTTTAATTAATTAACTTATGTGTTTGTTTGATGATATAAAATTAAAAACTAGAAAATTAACATAAAGACAATTTTATAAACCTTTGAGAATTTACAATTTCACTGATTTCATATTATGTACCATAAAATATATTGTATGCATAATATAGCAACTAAAGTAGGTATTGCATAAATGATCGCTTTTTAATATAATAAAACCTATAAAATGTTACCATAAGGCATAAAGCATAGTCAATGCAGTGGCTTATTTTTACATATAAATTTGTCAATGTTTGTAGTAGATTAATATTATTCCTTTTGCATTATTTTTTATATAGTTGTATAAAGTCGTTTGACAAAAATTTGATATTTTTTTGTTACTTGAAAACAATTGTTTTTGACTATGTCCACAAAGAATTTAAGTTATAGGCTCTTAAGCTATAGCTCATAAAAAAAAAAATAATATTGTTTTATTATTTTAGAACTTGCTATTTTTTTTAATTTAAAGTGTTTAAGTTGCGTTGTAATGTTGCTCAAAGTACTTTTAATATTGTAATTTACAAACTTACCTATATATTTACAGTAGACACACCGCTTATGACTCATTTTGGGACTGGTAAAAAGTGAGACATGTAATCAAATGAATCTAACACAATTTTTATTTATTTATGAGTTTTATTTTATTACACATTTTGCTTTTACTTTAATCTACTTTAATACATTTTACTTATTAGTAAATAAATTAAATCAGATAATACAATAGCTGTGATAAATGTAAAATGCGATAACATTTATTGTACATACACTATACACACATTATGAAGCATGAATTGAAATTAGTAATAACGAATAAGTTATGATTACTAATGACCAACAAAAATATGTGATTTTTCAAAACCAATTTATTTCTAAATTTTAACCAAAAATATTTATTTTTTACCATTTATATAACCGGATTTTTTATAATGTATTTGAATTCGTCCGGACTAGACAATTGTGAGTCTAATAAGCGATTGAACCTTATATCAGCTAGTGGCGTGAGTATTTTAAGTGGCGTCTACTGTAACTATCATGACCACAAATAAAAGGAATCTTAAAGTTCCTCAAAAAACGTTTGATAAGTATTTTTATTTTAAACTATGTAAAATAGAACGATTTGTTGATATATACAAATTAGAATCTATTTAAATAGAAATACAGTTAAACAACTCAATACAATTTTTATTTTTTGCTTTTTAGAAGTATTAGGTTTGATCATGTTTATGTTTTATGATTTTAATTTAATATTATATTTTGCACTATAGGTAAATTTTATTGTAGGATACAGGAACAAAAATATGCTAATAGAGGGGTACCTAATACAAATTTGTTTGCTTATTCAAATGTAACTTTTGTTTAAAAAATTAAAAATTTTTCTAAAATTTGATTAAACCTCGTCTAGCCATCTAGGGACTACCTACGAGTATTCAGGACTGTTCGATCGCTGTATGGAAAAGTGTCAGTTACATATCCGTTATCTCTACCGATTGTGCCTGCAGTCGCTCGCTGAACGGTACCTATACAATTTGTGCCTCGTGTAGTTTAATGTTTAATACTCGCCAGTCGCCTCGCGCAATAACGTAATGCCACGGCCCCTCATCTCAACAACAACAACAGTATTAATAATATTAATAGTATAGTGACGCAGATCTGTTTTCCATTTTGTCGTCGACAGATTGCCCGTCGTGTTTTCGGTTTGGGTTATTTTACAAGTGTCGAATATTGTAATTTTGATGCATTGTATATGTATTTAGGTACGTTGTACAATACGATATTGAATTGGCTGCACATCGTCACGCGAGTCGCGACCCCGTCGAGAGCGCGTTTTGTGTTAACGTCGTTTATGAAACGTAAAAATAATGGAAGGGTATATAATAATATAATATATGCGCATAGGACGGGACGGCGGCTGTGATCCCATGCGTATCGTCCCCGGGCTATACTGGGGTATAGTTAAAGTTGAGCAGATGTGCCAAAAACACGTATTATTATTATTATTATTGTACGTCGGACCGAGGGATGCATTGTCAATCATCATATTATATAATACACACACACGTCGTGTATGAGCCACCGTGTGTGATGTGTGTGTGATTGTACATGCGTATTATTATATTAAACAGTCGCAGCCATTATGATACGATATTTAAACTCTCGTCCAACTACTTTACATTAAGTATAAATATGTATGATACATTAATACAATACAGTTGCTATACAGGTATACCGTATACCCACCATGTACCATTGTGAATTTAATAACAAAGAGGTTTTATCGTAATATATTAATTTGTATTAATTATTATGATTAGAGTTTAGTGTTTTTTAGCTTTTTATTTTTAACGCGTTTTGCTATTCATAGGTTAGATTTATTATTAGCTAGGTAATATTCCGACCAAGTTGTGATTTTCCGTAATCGTGTATGTATGACATAATATTGTCATTTTTGAAACTGTCGTTTTGATTTTATTTATTATTTTAGAAATTCTTAATTATTTAAGTTTAATAATTTATATTATATACATAATACATAATATATTCAAATATTTCAAAATTTATATATTATATTGGTTATTAATTGTGTGATAAGTAATTAGTACTCGGATGGTTGAGTAGGGGAGTAAAAATGTAAAATAGAGATATTTTAAAAATAAACAAATATTTATTATTTTGATAGTTTTTGATAATATAGAATAAAATTATTGGTTGTTTTATTATAATTAATATTAATTATTAATTACATAAGCACTATGGCGAGTGATCTGCATATGCAATATGCATATTGTACGTTCTTAAGTGTGAACCGTATAAATTTGCAACGATCTCTCAAATAGTTCTCTAGGTATTGACGTATAATTTTTTTTTTATAGATTATTATGTATAAAATATTTGCATGCATATATTATCTACTTTTAAATTTTAGTTTACACGACTGTGGCTTTGCCGTTATTCGTTACTATAAAAAATAAAAATACAGTTATTATATTATATTTATGCATTATTATAGTGTTGCTGTACAATTGAGTCGTCGGTACTACAACGACTGCAGTTATATAGTTCCGAGGTTGAGGGTCTGTATTTGAGCATTAAGCCTATAAAATTTAATATCTCGTTAATTTCGTATTCATAAAAATGCAAATATGTAAAATGTAATGTATTTTTTTTTTTAGTTTTTTATATCGCGGGATGCTACACCCGAAGGGGTGAAGTTTCTGGATATTACGACCTCTTCGCATCTGTCTTCCTTAATTCTGACTATTACTAGGCCATGTATAAGTAGCAAATTGATTTTAATTTATTGTCTAGCTCTGGGGCAGGCTATACGTGTATGCGCTTTCCTTCATACTAGTTTATGTTGTGGGAAAACCCAGGACTTAATATTCCCTCGGTGAACAAGAAACTGTTATACAATAACGGCCGTGTTATTTGTATACATACACATATACTGATAGGGTTATACCGTTAAATATCGATCCGTAGATAGTTGTACTTGGTAATAAGTTTTGAACTTACTTTTTCATAAATTATTGCTGTGCTGTTATAGTTATACTATTTATTTAAATACGCTTTAAGACAAAATGTTTTAATTATTAATGTTATTTACAAGATGCTTTTACTTATATGCACGTTATATTGTTATATTGTAGTAAGTCGTTAAATTGAAGTTCAAATGAAAAAAGTTAACAAGAATTATTTTATCGTAACGTAATAATATTTTTATAAATCAGATATTTTATCGAAAATAAAATTGAAAAATAATGATTAATATGAAAAAAAATATTATAATAAAAAACGTTCGATGGTGCTTTCTTCTCTGGATAGAGTATAAGTATTTTTCTAACAACCGATTTTTGAAATCGTATCGTAACGTTTCAAAAACATTTTATGTGACTATAATTCAAAATGAAATAATATGCTGTTATCTGTTGGTTTATGAATTTAATTTCAATCGCATTAAAATTGTATTTAAAATAATTATTACTGTAAAAAATAGGTAGGTATTTAGTCTAATTATAAGGCATTACATTGACCACCCGGCTTCTCTGGGTTATTATTTTAATTCCGTAAAATAGCAGTTATAGTTATAGTACTATAATATTAGTTAGTATATTATGTGTTGGTACCTATGTACATCATAAGGCTGAAATAATTTCATATTATTATGGTACACTAGACTATATTATAATGTATTCAAACATTATTCATCCTATTATAGAGCTATTTTATTAAAGTAAGTAAATTAAATCACTAGCTGGTACCTATAAATAATATAAGAATTAAGAATATATATATATATATATATGTATGTGTGTGTATTACAATGAACGATTCACCATTGATGCTCGTTTTCTGCTTATTATCTATGTGTAATATTATGTTCCGAGGATTTACAAAAACAAAATTAACGTTTCGCCAGTTCATTCGTGACTTAATTTGGTAATTCTACTATTCCAAATACCGTACAGTGGTGGTGAATTTAAACCGTAATTATTTACAGATTAGAATTTCGTCTATTCTTGTAGTCAGTCTACTGTAGTATAAATTGCGATTATTATTTGTTACTAATCAGCATTTAGCATCATAGTAACGTGTTAAGGTCGTTAATCGAATATGTCGAACGTATTAATTGAAGCGTTTATAATTTTTTGTGATTAATTATTGTTTGAGAGCGCAGTTAACATTTCTTCTCTGTCTTATATGCATATATAATATTATAGTATAAAAGATTTTTTCCGCATTTTACTCATTGTGGTTATTTTATTGAACTTAAATTATTATTACTTAATAATTATTATAGAGCAGTTATGAAGAATAATATTATCTGTGTTTTATCAAAAACTTTTTTTGGATATTTAGAAAGTTTTTAATTATTTATATAACTTAATAGTTTTATTAAAAATAAAAATAATTAAAAATGCTTCTGATAATACTTGAATAATGTAAAATAATTTGTATGACTATCGATTGTTATAATAACTTATCTATTTTATAAAAATATAAGTATAGGTATAAATTTTTTTTTAATTCATACTTTTTTAATTTACATTTTTTAGGATTTTGGCCTTTGGGGATAAAATTAACCAATTGGATAGGTTAAGTAGACTAGATGAAAAATGAAAATCTGTTATCAGAATTCTTATCACTTTACTTAATCGATCGGTGACGTATAGAACACATCTAATGTTTGTTGCGTGTGTATTAGACAAAGTTAGAAAGAATATCATTGCTTTAAATTAGTTTAAATCCCTTATCACGAGGGGTATGTTAGTTTTCTAAAAATTCTAGAAATTGCTTATTTAGAACCTCTTAAAAGCTGGTTTTTTTGTTTTTTTATTATATGATAATTAATTCACTCAATGTGTAATTCGTTTAGTATCCGAGATAAATAATATTGTTATTGCATCACATTATTTTTTTTTATGTTATAGACACTTGTATTGTATATTTTCAAATTATAAAAAAATAATATCATTTTTACGATTTAAGTTTTTGTACAAGCGTCTGTTCTCAAATTTGACCTTTGGTGGAACTTTATTCACTTATAACAATCTCGTCCGCCGACCCCTTTAGCTGAGTGAAAACCTTATTTTTATAAAACCATTTTACGTCAAAACAGTCTGTTCCGGCCGTATATACGTGGTTAAAAAAATATTTTTTTGTCATATATTTAAATTTTGCTTTAAATTGTTTATAATTTAATAACATTAAAATGTGATCTATTCCTATTACAATTAAATACTGGTTATTTTTATAAATACGCGTTATGCTAAGGTATAATAACCTAACTTAAGATACACCGTGCTTCGACTTAACTTTACCGTGTTAAAATTGTTACAATGGAATTATATAAAACATCGCCAACCAAATTTCAAGTACTAATAAATAATATTTTTTCTGAAATATTTTCGTAAAGATATTATTTGTTCAGAGTAAAAATTTTAGTTTGAATGTGCACTATAAAATAATTAATCAAAGGTTAAAAGTTACTTTAAACACCAGTACCTACGCATATGCTTTGTATTGCGTAAAAACAGTATATTTCGGTCATCCGAAGGTTAAATTAGTTTTTTTTACTGAAGGATCTTAATTTAACCTAGTTAAAAATAATATGACTTTGGCAAAAGAATGTTCAAATCGTATTTGTTTGCTAGAGTTAGAATGTTCGTAAATAATTTCTTAATTTTCAATTTTTAGAGTATTTACAAATATCAATTGTAAGTTGTGATAAATATATATTCTTGTTATTTGATCTTAATATATATTATTTTAAAAGTTAGTGAGGTAATAATTTTATAATATCATCATAGTTCATAGGAAATAAATTTGACTTAATTTCATGTTAAACTTATTCATGCTTTTGATCGTAAAATAATTATAAATATAAATCAAATTAAAAAAACTAATCAATATATCGTTTTATACAATGATGTATATGCAGTGAATACTGTGCGCGTACAGATAAAACTAAATACTATTAATAGGTCTTATACTAGGTCTGATATTACATATTTATTGCTATGTTTTAATTTTATTAAATTTTAAATATATATATTTTTTAAAAGAGTTAATTTGATATTTTAAAAACGAATAGTTTTTTTATTGTTTTATTATCATTATACTAAAATTTAGATTAGAAGAGTTATATAACAATAAAATATTAAAACACTGTTTATTATTCTGAATTTTGGAAAAAAATAATATAATAACATCCTATATAATGAATATGTATAGATATGCAGCTTTTATAATTATACGTTAATATGACGGTCGATAAATTATATACCTATATACTATAATATAATATGTATAAGATATTTTCAAACAATTTTATTTTTATTTTATAGGAGTTTACGAATATGTACCAATCGAGGAAGGCACAGGTGATCGGTTGCAAATAAACGCTCAAAATTGCATCCACTGCAAGACTTGTGACATCAAAGATCCCACGCAGAATATCAATTGGGTGGTGCCTGAACCCGGCGGCGGTCCCGCTTACAACGGCATGTAAACCGCGGAACGTTGATAAACTACATACTATAGGTACCTTTAATGTTATGTTGATACAAATTATCTTTTATCTCGGCCTTATTGCCATACATATCACGTAAGTTATCTATAATATATGCATGTATTTGTGCGTGCTGCGGGTGGGTCACATTTCTCTTTTTTATCATCTGTTAATTATCACAGTAATGGTATGGGATTATGGGAATGTGAAATTATTGGAAAACCGCGATTCACCTTGTATTTATAATATACATTTATATAATATAATATATGACGTGTTGCATCTTGCATCTATGTCTACGAAGCGTGTGTCCAGTTATTCTTCGGAAACCCTAAATTCGGAGTGAGGGGCTCATTCGATGTAATATTATTATATTGTATAATATACATGGCGCGTGATTAATAAGATATAAAATGGGTTTGAACATTGATTTAATGCACTTTAAGTAGCATAGGTACTAGTATAATATAACGTGAAGCGTACAACGAATTATTATTCGTTTTCAAACATCACATATACACACACATATTATAAACTTGTATATATATATTATATTGGTATAATTTTAACGGGGTTTTTTCTCGATATATATATAATATATGTATTATATGTATTTTTATATAAGATACAAGGGTTTGTGCGTTATGCAAACTTACTTTAATTTCCGGTCAAATCGCTCACATGGAGAGGGAACACAATATAAATATTATATAATGTGTATGTATACCTACGAGTGAGTGTCTATACTCCACGCCTAGACAACCATTAATACACTTCGGTGGTTGTTGATGTTTACATTTTCTTTAAAAAAAAAAGATATTATAATTTTACGTATATTATTGAAGGCGTGGAAGTTTCAATACCGTTTCTATTATGTTATATAATATACCACACAGTTTATTGTACGTATATGTAGCATATATTCAGTACGCCATCTGCAATATAAAGAATTCGTACACAAAAACCACGAGTTCCAAGTTCTAATAATATATTATGTATGTAAAATTGTATTTTTCGGTAGGTTGATTTGGCGGTCCTTAATAATTGCTTCAGCATTCAAATTAGATATCAGTTAGTTTATAAATTGTGATTATGTATCGTGTTATGTGTGTGTGTACCTATATTTTGCAGGGTTAGTTGGAAATGTTGTCATACGGCACACACAATTTATCAAACATTTTTTATAGTTCCGTTCAAATAAAAAAGTTAATATTAATTTAAATTAATGGTAATTATCTTTATATGCCGCGTTTATATCGTTCACTGTGGGTGTATAATATTTTAGGTAATATGCTAATGTATAAATATATACTGAGTGATTCTTTTATCAAATAACATTCAATATTTCAAAATCTATCAACTTTTTAAAAAAAATTTTAATATGATTTTCGGTCAAAATAAAACAATATTATTTTTAATATTTTTTTCGTTATAATTTTTAATTTTTTTACTTTTTAGAATGATACCATTAATTTTTAATTTCATATTCTGAAGCAGAATATTTTAGCATTATACTTTTATTTTAGTATTTTAGTATTTATTAGTATTTTTAAGTATTTTGATACATAAAAATCGAAATTTGGACGAGTAGCTTATAAGTCCCAAGTATTTAAAGTTTTTGACGAGGAGAGTGAAGTGGTGAAATTCCACAAAATGTTGCTCTACTACTCCGATCACCTACTCGTAAACTTTAAATATTTATAAGTTATAAATTATTACTCATAAACTACTCATCCGAATTTTGATTTATGTGTATCGAAATATCTTGAAAAATATTCTGCTTTAGAATAAGAAATTAAAAATGTATGAAGTTATTCAAAAAAGTTAAAAACTTAAAAAATTATAACGATAAAAATATTAAAAAATATATTTTGAAATAAAGTTTGATAAGAGAATCACTATATATATATATATTTATATAAATCAAGCAGTTCCGTCGATTTTAATTATTAACTATCCTATTTATAATATATTTTTCCTACGTTATATCTGCTATCTCACTGCCGTTTATTTTTACGAAAAATGTGGAAAATGAATTAAGTTTATTTTATATTCCGTCCTATATAGTTTCAGCAACATCAGTATTACAATGTAATACCACACTGTGAACTACATTTTTATTTTTGTGAATTTCCGTATCACGAATAGCTTTTTGTACTTCTATTTTAGATATTAGGTACATGTACACAACGCTTATTGGTATAAACATAGTTATTATGTTTATGCATACACTTTGGAGGTTGTAGAGTCTTTATGTAACATTAACCGTAATTTTAAAACTTAATGCGTATATGTATGGTTTATACGGAGTGTTCCATTTACAATTATTATTTCAGAAAACACAAACGTTTTTGAGAATTTTTTTTTCATAGGTAATTTTAAGTTGTTACAAAATAACATTTTTTAAAAAATATATATTTTTTATCGTTATATGTTTTTGAAGTTTCTTATTATTTTTAGTGATGACATACATTTTTAGTTTTATATTTTGAAGCAAAATATTTTTTGGGGTATTTCGATTTATAAATATTATTGAGCTTAGTAGTGGACCAACGTTTTATGGAGTACTTCAGTTATCGCTCAACTTACAATGATTATAATAAACGTATATAATATAAATACTTATCATAAGCTACTTGTTAAATATTAAATGTTTATGTCATGACATTTTTCACAAAACATTCTGCTTTAAAATTAAGAATTAAAAAAAATGCATAGGTATTTGTCATAAAAAAATTAAAAATAGATAACGATAAAAATAAGTAAAATATGTTGTTTTCAACCGCTTGAAATAATATTAAAAAAATAAATTGAAACTAATAATATTAACGTTTTAGAAATAATTAGTATCCTACTCTTAAATGGGTTACCCGGTATATTATGTATAATATTACGATCACGATTCACGGCATAGTGTGAGCATAATAAACTAAGCGTGTCCTTTGTTACTAATGCGTGGTAATCAAGAGCCCGTTATCGTTTACTCGATCCTTTACAATATTGCGTTTTAAATTGAAACACACTCTATAATTAAATACCTATCTTTAAGTTATATGTTAATGGGTTGTTATATATACAATTATATGTGTGTGCTTGTGCGTGTGCTACACTTGATCAAAGTTTTGGGGTTGTTCGATTTTAGGTACATTTAGATTCGAGTTTTCTTTTCTTTTTGTATTACATTTTATTCTTTGCTTTAAGAAATGCACATACTTTCATTAATTACACTGATTTAAATTAACGAAATTCTGTTTGATTTTACCTATTGTTTGGATAAATTTCCAAAGGTTAAAAAATTTCATCCGATTGACCAGAAGTCGGGTTGTGGATTTAGTTTCAGGGAGTTTTTGTAACAGATTGTCAGGTTTTACGAAATGGCCCCTATATGATGATTAATATACCTAATACCTATATAGGTAAAAAAAAAAAAAAAATGAAAAAAAAAAAAAAAAATGAAAATAATGTTTGTTTTTTGGCTGTTTGAGTTATTGTTTAAAATTGAACGCTTGGGCCACGAGTATTTACTACCTATCTATACCTACCTGTATCCGCTTCTTGTTTTTTTTTAATGACATTTTATTTTATTTAATTTTTTAATATTATTTTTGTTTTGAATAGGATACAACGCCATTTGTGTGAGATCATAATATGTTATCGTCTACAGATAAACGTGTTTACTCAACTATTGCTTCCGGCAGCCTAACATCAGTCATTATTATCTGCCCTACCCGATAACATAATATATTTTTGGTTCGTATTTACACACTCATAGCGTAATTCATGTTTGTATTTATCGATTAAGTTTATAACTCATAATTGTATTTTAAATACAACATTTGCCTTACGAAGAGGATAAAAGGAGGGTATACTGGTTTAAATTTTTTAAATGTTTCACTCAAATATTTATGTATTGTATAATTGTTGATAGTTTTTTTTTTTATGCAAAATGTTTAATATTTTATGTACCATATTAAAATATGTTATTATTTGTTATGTGCGTCGAATAAAAATACTTCGAATATATTGATAAAGTGTCTTACTATGTATTATATTACAGATAATGTATTTATTAGATTTTTTAGTTACCTTTAAAGTAGTTCGAATACTCATAAAAACGGTATGTGGAAGGTAAGTTGTAAAATCGGAAAAGATGTGCCACAAAAGTATTGAAGTTAGCTGCCAACAAATTTATCAAAAAAGACACCATTATTTTATATTTCTTATAATATTTTTAATACGTAAAATCACAGAGTAATTACTTTGTTGAATATATTTTAAATATTATTATGCATAAAAATATAGTTTTTTAAAATTTAGTAAAATAAGATATAGTTATTTTTATAAAATTGATATATATTACGGTTGATGAACAATTTCGGTTACCTATTATATAGGGAATTCTCAAAATATTATTTTCATTTCCAGTTTTAGTTTTATTTTATTTTTTTTTTAAATTATAACAATATGACGTAAAATAATAATATATATTGCAGTACACACAATAATGCTAATGGTTATAGACGATAATGCTTATTCGTAGAAACAACGATTGTTGGTGTGCATAACGGTTATAGTTTATTATGTATGCATATTATTTAATATACATATACTCCGTTTCGACGCATGCCGAAGATGATGGGTTTCATCGCAAAGCTTGAATGTTGAACACGGTAAAAGGTCGGGTTGTTTTAGAGAACGTATCGCTTTTTGTCGGTCAGTATAAATATAAGCATACAGCTTTTATCCGTTTTATTTAATTGCATAATTTGCTTAGTGAAACTTTCGGAGCTCTTGTATGCATGCACATCACTCCGAATAACTCCGTAAAACATACAATCATATAATATATATAATATATACATATATTTATAAATATATTATGCATAGCATACACTGTATATCATATTATGTGTATAAATCGCAACTCATATTATATTATATACGTAAAATCAATAGCGTCCCAGGCTGCGCACAAAATCTATAACGAGATGTCGTTTATTCTCCCTTGATTTCATTATCTGTTCGACCGTATTACATAATATATATGTATGCGCATATACTGCAGGCGCACAGCAAAGCAAATTAATTACATAAAAAATATGACGGTTAGGGGATTCAGAGGTCGGGTGTGCGTATGATGTCCTCTCTTCGCTCACCGCAGCGCGTAATAATATAAATTATTATTTGTATTCATATTATCCGTTGTATACTCGTATAATATTATAACAGTATATATCGTTAATGTATACAGGGCGATATAAAACTATACATTTTTAGATTACAAAAACATTTAATTTCGCACTGTCCGTCTACTGTTTTACGTTATGCGCCGCAGGAGTGACAGGGGGTGGTCGACGTATCGTCGAGTGGTAATTTTGATGATGTGGGTTCGAAGTCGATCGTAAACATATTTTTACAAATGATACATAGGCCCAAAATCAAAATATTTATGAGAAAGTTTCGGCGGCGGGCGTGACGCATCTCACAAGTCCACTATTGCTTCGTTGTATTTTTGATTTGAAAAAATCAATTACCTGCAGTTGTGATGTATATGATATATACATATATATAGTGGTGCCGGTCGTAAAACGCATACACACGTTGGGTATAGGTACTAAAACTTGCATTTGCATACCAAATATACTACCAATTTTCCACGCGGGACGGGTGTGGCAAGGTTAACAGGCTTCAGTGTGCCTAATATCGTTTAACCGAGGAAAAAAAGCTCAGTGCTTCAACATAGCGCTCGGCGCCCTTATGGCCAAGCCGACACATGGCGGCGTGTTCGATTCGGTTAATAATAATAAATAATGCTAATAATAATCAACTAACATTGTTAGATATGGTTCAATGGTCGCCATCGTACCTGAAACCAGTAATATTAATAGTTTTTCGGTAAAGTTTCTGGGAAAGTATGTTTTTTCTGGAATTAAAATGAAAAGCTATCAAGTTATTTTACAGTAAGTGTCCAGTGTATCTCGTTATTGAAAAGGTTATTGCAATATTTATGTGTTAAATTTGAATTCAATAATGAATCGTCGTATGGGATAAAAATCGATTCTTAGTGAAGTCGGTTTAACTTAAAGTTAAACAAGGTTACGAAACAATAATTTTAATAATAACGTTAAAACATTTTATCAAACGTTTATTAAATTTATCATAAAGTTTATTTTACATTTTAGCTCATAATATTCTTATAAGTATTTAATATATTTAAGTACGTTGCTTTTTCATTTTTATTATTATTGTTTGTCTGCTGTACGTGCATAAAATATTAGACGAACATGCTTTATTTAGTAACAATAACGTTTCAGAATTCAGATTTTTAAACAAAACTTTTTGGTTTATCGCATGCCGGTACCTTTATATTATTCAATATTATTTAATTCACTATCCGTAAACACGAGTTGATTATTACACAAAAATAATATTGATATAATATAATATATTTTGATATAGATATAATAGTTATTTTAGTATAAAACAGTTTATTAATTAATATTACCTGACATCCGCGGACAAATAGTTATAACACTTATAACATGCAATGTAAGCTTTTTACACGACGAAAAAAAATTCTTTTTTTTCTATGTTTGATGGTTGAAAACATCGATTGGTCTAGTTGTTTGTATATCTAATAATTATTTTCGTTTTTAAAAATAACAAAAAATAATATTATATTGTAATACTTTATTAGTATCATTATACGATTACACGGCGTCATGGGTAGGCTATTTGGCTACACCAATGTCTTGGTTTTTTTTCCGAAATAATAACATTATAAAAATATAATATTATAAAATATAAATGAAGGATAAAGAATGCGGAAACACGTTTACACCGGCTATAGAATAAAATTAACGGAAATTCGGCAGTGCTTTTAACGTCAATAATATAGATGAAACACATTAGCTGATATTTTTAACGTTAGACGCTTGTATATTTCTACGTCAATTTATTATTATGTAACAGTCGTTCAGTTGTTTTTTCCTATTGAATTCAAAGTATATATATTATATACAGAGTGTTCCAAATTTCATGTGACAGCAGATTTCAGTATGATATATTTAAATTAGGGGAAAATGACCTATTTGAAAACTTTTTTAAATCTTATAATCTAAATTAATTTGATAATAAATTTTTTTTTTTTAATTGTGAAGGGGAGGTTTGAGGGTTAACTTTTAAAATTCAAATGGGAACCTATATTTTTGAAATATAATTCGTGCACAGTTTAATTTTTAATGAATTTTGACGGGTCATTACATTAATGTGTTAATAATTAAAGGAGGTATCGACATCTCAATATTGGTGTTAATTTATAAAATGTTAACATAGGTACAGTGAATAATACTAATTACTAAAAGTGCTACTGTTGTACAACCTTAATAATCTAGGTAGTGGGTAACGGAATTATCAATTTATTAAAGAATACAGTAGTCAGTACAAAATGTTTATCCATATTATTGCTTGATATTAAACCAATTAAAAATCATTTTTATTCATGAGTCTTAATTAATTTTTTCGAATTTTTAATTGATGAGTTTAGATAATAATATGTATAATCATTGATTATAAATAGACCATAGATAATAAAAGAATTATTTATGAAATAGACTATTTATATTTAATAATAATAAGTAATATAATCTACGGTCTTCGAAGATAAGGTTGGACGTCTAGTACTGTCTTATCAGTGTTGTGCGCTTGCTGTGGCTGATTAATTAGTTATTCATGAAAGCTGCAGCATGTTATAATATTTATCACGGACTAAGATAACAAATTAGATAACAACATACTTACAACTTACTAGGAATTTACTATTAATGATTTACAAATTATAGTACCCTATAAAATTACCAATAATTGGCTGCATTCCATCGCAGATTCAAATTTAATAATTTAGATTATTTACATTGCAGTTTCATAGATTCAACCTAAATGATACCCACTCGATATTTGACAAAATAATGGTAAAGTTGCAGTTGAGCACATAAATAAGTATAATATGCAATTATCACAGTATAACAAGTAAAGTAGTAAATACTAAAATACTGTATATAATTCACTTCTTATATATAGTCATCGGAGAATAAAAATTAACATGCAACGTAATAGCTGATGTAAATTAAAAGTCGACAATGACCTTAAAAACAACAATAGACAATATAAGTTTACCATCGTCTTTGTTGGGTAGTTATGAAATACATTTTATATTAATACTGTTGATATAAATTTGTTGGTATCTACATTTTACTTTTTGTTTTTATAGTTAATTTTCTACGAAAAATTATGTAGACACTCAAGGACATAGTACCTATGTCCTAGAAAAACAAATCTAAAGCACTATTATAAAGTATAGAAACCATTAATAATTTAATTTTTAGTGGCTTTTATACCTGTGCTTTATGTGAAGTAATAACTTTATGAACCACTGACAATTACAAGACAAGCAGTACTTTTTTCATTACTACCAATTCAAAGAATAGTATATGGTTTTTAAGCTGTTGTTAAAAAATGGTTATAGATAGAATATTATAGAATAAGAAAGGTTTTGGATAATAGTTCCGTTGATAACGGTTAAATTATAAGGCATATAATATAATATTATATACTAGTCTATAGAAAATTTCAGTTGGAAAATTCGAAATACCGATGTACCTTACAACCACGCAAAACAGTTGTTCTATAAGATACAACGGGCAAACACGACGGAAAGTACACCATACAACCTAGTCATGACGGGCATATAAAACAAGCGGCTGTACATTCAAATACAAGGCGCGATGCCTATGCCGCCTGTTGTCGGCATAGTTTATAAAGACAAGGATGTTGGAAATGCTATTGTGTTTGAGTATACTGGAAAAGAATTATATTTGTTACAAAATTGGTTGTATTATGTAGTTGGGATATAACCATTGAACTAGTATAACAAAATATATAATATACACGTATCGTTGATTGATAAATCGAAATTTAAATATTTTTATTTTGACGAAAATTTGTTAACATAATAATTATTATCATGTATAAATAATAAATATATAAATTAAATATCACAATCTACGTACTATATTATACATTAAAAAATAGAAAAATCTTAAGTATATTTTCTTTTCAGTTGTCACCTAGGAACTACCATGTTTATTTAATAAATTAATCTTTGATAAACACAATAAATAAATACTTCAGGACTCAGGTTAAGTAAATGTTAGTGTGCATTTGAATTTATGGATACTATTAAAAAGTATTTTACTCAGTCTATTATAGACAATGGAAATAAATCAATGGATGGAAATGATGAATCAAGTTTTAATACAATTTGTAACAATACTCAAAATAAAGAGGTATGTTTTATAGTAATAATAAAAGAAAGGGTCATAAATTTAAATTATTAAAAGTTAAAATAATAATTGTTTATTATCTAGAATGAGATGATCATTTCAACTTGTTCTGACATGACAAGTATTCAACATACAAACAAGCATCTTTTACATAAAATAAAAGTAAGTTAAAGTAGTTGGAATTATCTTATGCATAATTTTTTATAAATATTTAAATAGAGTTTAGAAGAAGAAAATGACCGTTTGTTATCTATAATTGAAAACAAAAATATTATAAAGAATGTAAAATGTAATTGTAATGTTGTTAAGAACATACCAGACTTTAATACCAGACAAATAATAAAATCATCAGCATGTGATGTTTATACAAGTATATTATGTTATCGAATATTATAATATACTAGTATTTATTAATATTGTTAATTAACATTCTAGAAAACAAAGATTTTTCTGAACTAAAAAAATTGAATGATAAATGCAATTCATTGAATAAAAAGAATTGCAATTACCGAAATCAAATAATGCAATTAAAAAACGAGTTGCAAATAGCTCAAAATGTAAGAATGATTTTTAATGGGAATTGAATTATAAATAGACTAAAACAGTATTGATGATTTATAATATAGGCTTTATCTAATGAAATTGGAGATCCAGCAGTGATGAAAACAGTTTTAATGGGCACAGGATCTTCAAATTATATAGGACGTGCTCAAAAAATATTGGTCTTGCAGCAGAAAGTAAACGAGCTGCAAGCGAAACAAAGTGATTCAAAAACCAAAGAACTGCATGATTTAACTGGTATTATTATTATAGTTTTGATATAATATATACCTACTTATAAAATGCTCTTTATGGGAAATATTTTTGTTATGTTATGCTCAGAACTTGAATCTTGATGATTTGTATTTTTTAGAAATTTTCAACTATAATACATTATTTTTTTGTGTAATAAGAATATTTAATAAACTTAAGTTCAGTAAATAAGTTAAACTATACCAAATTTCTCTTTTTTTGACATATTATGTAGGTATGACAATTCTTTTATAAACACCCATTATTAATAGAAATTTTCTAAATCTATTGTTTTGAAAATACTTTTTTTACATAATTTCCAATTAAAATAAAACAATATTTTTTATCGTTATAATTTTTATTTTTAACTTTTTTGAATGAAAATATACATTTTTTATTTCATATTCCATTTTTTGACATTCCATATCCACAAATAGAGAATTCTGCTGTAAGTTGACATAATTATTTGAATTCTAAGTTAAGTTCCATTAATCCAACTGTTTTAAAATTAAACAATTTACTATAGGATTTAAGCCACCTAAGAAAAAAAAATTACAGATAAAATAAAAACAATTGCACAAAACTCCCAAAAAAATTCAATTAAGACTTTTTTTAGTACCAATTTAAAATGTTTATTTATATTATGACATTATTTATAACTATAATAATTAATAAGATTCATAACTTTTAATTTTTAATATAACAGTGTTATTATTATTATACCAAAATTTCTGCAATGTTTTTGTTGCAATAAATTGACATGGATCAATGGATCCAAATATTTAAGTTTAGGTTAGCAAGTGGTATGGTACAGGGGGATACCCCGCAAAATGAGAATTAGTTACTCTGGTTACCCAGTGGGGGATATAAATTGGAAAACATAATTTCCTCGACGGTGAGGGGGGTACACTTACCAACGTTATTAAACTTACTAGTAAAAAAAACACCAAGGGGGGGGATCTATCTCCCATATCCCCCCCGTAAATACGCCACTGTGCTTACCTAAACTTTAATTACTTATAACTTTAGTCAGAATTTTAGTTTTTATTTATTAAAATTGAAGTACTCCAAAAAACATTCTGCTTTAGAATATGAAATAAAAATTGTAAATGTTGTGAAAAATATTCTAATAACAAATGTTAACTATTCGCCGTCATCGCATAAATAAATTATAAAACAACAACCTTTTGGTCTTTAACAATACGTTTATTACCAGGGCTCGGAAGTTATAGCACTAAAAAAAATGATTTTTAGCGCCAAAATATGCACATAAAAACATTAATATAAGCGCTATAAATAGCACTAAAAATTGAAAAATATGCAAAATAAAATTTTTTATTTAAAATTTTTTTAAATTATACAAGTTTTTTTTTATAAAATATGATATAGTAAATATTTGAGAAGTAGGCACTTTTCCGGCTCTGGAACATTTTCTGTTAACATAAACATATAAAACAATTTATTAATAAATGAATAATATAGTGTATTAATTTTATTTACCTTAAAAATTGCACTGAATAATAAGATGTTTTCTTATATTTTCAAATTTGAATGATCTACGATTATTTGATAGTAGAGTTTTGTATGCCGAGAATGACCGCTCTACATCAACAGACGTCACTGGTATGCGTATTTAAAAAATGTTAAGTCGTTATAATTTAAGTCTTCAGGAAGACCATCTAAATTGACTTCTAACTTCTTCTGCGACTCTATGTAGTCCATTCACAACACATGTTACATGAATCATTTTTGAGTAAAGGCTTTTTAGTACTTCTCCCTAACTCCTAATTAGCAAAATATCTCCTATAATATGAATTTATGTGAAAATATACCCAAAAATAGCACTAAAAACCGTAAATATGCAAAAAATAGCAAAATAAAATTTCGTGTATGACATCAGAGAAGTGTGAAACATATTTGTATCTTACTTTGGATGTTCTAGGACGAACCAATAAAAATATGCATTTGCTAGAACTTCCGAGCCCTGTTTATTACAAAGACTAACAAACACATTAAGAAAATATAACATAAGGAAAACGCGTAGCCGAAGTTACACACTCTACGCCACGACACTACTGCTGGCTGCTGCCACCGAGAGAACGCTACTCTCTAGCTCCACTCGGCCCCTTCCACGTCTCAGGGGACGGTCCCGCGTAGGCAAGACCGACCCGTTATCTAGGGGAGTTTACAAGCGACCGTCCTGGCGCTCTGTCGTCCCCGACAGATGTCGTCACTCCTACTCATACATTTTATCTTAAAAATTTCCTTATAAATTATACAGTATATAAAAAAAAATACTGTCTGAAATTTTAACAAAACAACAGTAGTAATAAACAATCAACCCTTAGACATGTTACAACAAAATATATATATGAAAGAAAATTAAATCAACAGTAGTAATAATTGACTCTTAGACATATTACAACAAAATACATATATAAAATCAAATCAAATCAACAGTAGTAATAAACAATCAACCCTTGGAAGCAAAAGTCAGCCTTACCAAGTATAATCCCTCATCCAGGCCGGCTTACGCACCACACGCCGAGAACGCCTATCGTCAGGAATAAGGGTGCCGGGTGTGTCTGGCATTTGGGAATCAGGTTGGTCTTCAATGATGGGTACCCCAGTTTCTAGATCTCCTAATTCTCTTTCCTCTTCGCCATCAGACAGCAATTCTGTTTCGGCTTGCCTTGATCTCCTTCCACTTCATCATCGGCTGGCAACTTCCATGACTTCAGTTGGGAGACGTGAGCAGTCGTTGCGAACCGACTGCCTTTCGTTGTGTTCAGCTCAGTCACCCTGTAGACATCAGAAGACAGCACTTCAGTCACCACCAATGGCCCTCGGTACTTGTCTTGCATCTTAGTTGACTCTCCTGTACAGTTAGGCGCCCTCCTCATTACAACTACTTCCCCTACAGTGTAGTGTATATTGTTATGACGGTGTAAGTCGTAAACCGTCTTCCTCCTTGCGTTCTCCAACTCCATATTTTCACGAACTCTGGCTTGAAGTTCTTCGGGCGGTGTCCAATCATCTTTAGTCGCAGAGAGAGCAAGCAGAGCTCCCTGTTCAAACCTGGGACGATACCCGTGGAGCATCTCGAACGGAGTCTTACCCGTCACTTTGGTCTCGCTGTTGTTAAGTAAGCGCTGGACTTCTGGTAACATCTTGGCCCACTCACTGCCAGCCCCTCCCATAGTCATCAGTGTAGCCATCACTACACTATGGGTCCTCTCTACCTGTCCATTGGCTTGAGGATGTCGCGACGACGTCCACACCAACTTGATCCCCTGTACAGTGCAATAGTCTTCAAACGCACCAGATGTATAGCACGTTCCACGGTCGGTGATCAGCCTTCCAGGCAATCCATACTCCTTCACAAACTGCTGCACACACCTTATCAGCTGCTCAGATCTGGTATTAGGCACAGCATACAGTGTTACATATTTGGTCATGTTGTCTACCAAGACTAAAACGTATTTTAGTCCACCAGGAGCTGTTATGAAGGGTCCAACATGATCCATGTGTACCGTTCCAAACGGTCTTTTCCCAATAGGTATGGGATGCAACAGACCAGGGCGTTTACCTCTAGGCACACGGGTTAGCAAGCACTCAAAACATGACCAGATGTGCATCTTCACGTACCTTTTCATGTCGGGAAACCAAAAGTCTTGCAGCAGATTCGCCATCGTGCGATCCACAGCCGGGTGTCCACTCAGATCATGTGCTGTTACCACCAGACTTTTCCTCATTGACTTTGGCATAACAAACAACAGTTTGCCCTTGAACTTTCGGTATAACAGTTGGTCCCTCACTAAATAAGACAAGCCTAATCCTTTGTTGGGGCTCTCCTCGACCATCCTCTTAATGTGTGCCACATCACTGTCAGCTGTTTGGCACATCATCACACGTTCTTCCAGCGTTATCAACACACAAACGGTCTGTCGGTCGGCTAGTGCTGCGTCTAGGGACTCTTCGTCTCCCACCGGGGCTCTAGACAAGGCATCCACATGTGCCATACGCACTCCAGGTCGATACTTCACCTCAAAATCATATTCCTGCAAGGCGTCATACCACCCTGCGACTTGGGCATTGACACTTTTGCTGCTGTTAAGGTAAGTAAGGGCTTGACAATCAGTGTAAACTGTAAACTTTATCCCCAAGAGAAATTGCCTTAGTTTATTGACTGCCCATACTACACACAATAACTCTAACTTGCTGGAGTGGTATTGCGTCTCAGCATCACTGGTCTTTCTACTCGCACAATAAACCAGCTTGAGAGGGTCGCCTTCCACCGACGACTGTAATAGCATTGCCCCAGCGCGCTCGCATCGGTATGGAGCTCTGTACATACGGCCTCTTTTCTAAACATGGTTTGGACCGTGTCACTAGTCAGATTCCGACGTAGCGAGTCAAACGCCACCTGCTGCTCCTCAGTCCACTTGAACAACTGCTCGCCACGCATCAGACGAGTCAACGGTTCCGCTACAACCGCATATTTGTTGACGAACCGCCGGAAGAATCCAGTAAGTCCCAGAAACCTCCGAACTTCGTGAACGTCCTTGGGAACTGGATATTCTTCAATGGCACGCACCTTTTCTGTTCCTGGCCGTATTTTGCCATTTTCAATAACAAACCCAAGAAAGTTGATCTGTTTAGCGCCGAACGAGCACTTTGAGGGCTTCAAAGTCAGCTGCGCCTCGCATATTTTCTCCAATACGGCTCGCAAATTGGTCAGCAACTACGTCCAGTTCTTCCCATCCACCACCATATCATCAAGGTAATTCCGTACGTGGAGCCCTTGGAGGGGACTTAGCACTCGTTGCATAAGTCGGGTAAATTCCGCAACAGCTCCCGACAGTCCAAATGGCATTCTGTTGAACTCACCCGTTGTGTCTGCTGTAATAAAAGCCGTTTTTTTGGAAGCTTCTTTCGTCAAGGGAATTTGCAAATATCCGCTTGCCAAATCAAGTTAAGCAAACAGCCGACTGCTAATGACTCCAACTGCTCCATCATGTCAGGCAATGGGTAGTGTTGTCGAATCGTTTGTTTATTCAGACGACGATAGTCGACGCACAGTCTGTTTTTACCTGTCTGCTTGACTAGAAGCACGGGACTCGCATAGGGCGAAGTCGTCTCACTCACCACACCACATCTTTTCCAGTCCGAGACTATCCTATGAATCTCCTCACGGTCCGCTTGCGTCGTCTTGTACGGTCGACAGACGACTGGCAAACTACCGGGTATCTCCCTTATATCGACACTCATCATCGGAGTACATCCAAGTTCATCGAGGTTCTTGGCAAAACAGCTTCGGTACTCGTTAACGAGGGCTAGGAGGTCGTCTCGTTCCTCTGAAGTGGCTTCTGCGTTGACAAACTCGAAGTCGCTCAATTCCAAAGCCTGCCGGGTCTGTGGGATGTGGTCAACTTCCACGACCTGCAAATAGTTGGCCTCCTTGGCATGACTGGTAACTCCAACTGCCATACTGTCCATACCGACCTCCGCGTTGTAGATGTATAGACGCCCATGAGCCTTATGGTAGGCCACTGACGGGTGGTCCAACCACGACCGTCCGACAATCATATCCGGGGCCTGGACCGCGTCCGGCACCACGAGTAACAAGACCTTCCCTGGGTTTACTCCGTCAAGTACTACATGGGTTTCAACTTCGCCTACGGCACTCACCGACGGAACGGTCGTACTTCCGATCCCGTAAAGTGGACGTGAGGACGGCTTCACACGTAAGTCACACCGTATCGCGACACTCGCCTTAATGAGCGAATGGTGACTACCCGTATCGAGTAACACTTCCACTTCTCTATCGTTTACTAGCCCAACCTTCTTATACGGATGGCTCGACGCCACAGGTCTCACCTCCGCAAAGTTCGTGTGGCCTCTCTCCGGGCAGTTAGGTCGAATATGCCCTTCCACTCCGCAAGCAAAACACACGATTTTTCGACTCGCCTTGTCTGGACAGTCGCGTGACAAATGACTCGTTTTCTTGCACACCCAACAACTGGCGGGGGACACCTCGCAGTTCGACCCACTCGTCTCCACGACAGACTTATCTAACTTTTTCCATTTATTAGGACTCGCCTTCTCTTCCACCCGTTTCCTAGGTAGCTGACGAACAGGTGTAACTCTCGTGTTTTGCGGAACAGCATACTTTGGTGTAATTGCCGAAGCGTGCAAAGACGACATGCGTTCCCAATCGAGCAGATCACCCAGCAACTCTTCTTCGTCTGCGTGCTTCCGCCCGACGGCGTACAGAGCCATTTCTCTGGACCTCAGTCCGCGCAGGACGTAGTCTTTAGACACTCCGAAACTATGTCCGATACCCCGGCACATGCGAAGTTTGGGCTGTATATACGATATGAGCGTTTCGGTAGATCCTTGTTTCCGTGCACGCATCTCATCTTCGCGGTCGGCCGCACACGCTTCACGCACAAATACGAGTCGGAATTTCCTCTCTAGTTCTTTCCAATCAGAAAAATCACGGCCCGTAAACCAGTCTTTGGCCGGACCGGTTAAATGCATACGGACGTACTGCAACACGTATTCGAACGGCCATCGATTTAGAGTCGTCATCCCTCTTATCTCTTCCAACCAATCTTCAGCCTGCAGCGGAGACTCGTCTCCAGTGAATGTAGTCATTGCCCGGCTCAGGTCGGGGACTACCCGGTACTCCGGCCGCATCGTCGGAGTCGCTACAACAACGGGCGCGTCAACTTGCTCGGGTCCATCCGCAACACTGATTAATTTCCGTAGCGTCTCTACTTCAGCTTGTAAAGCCAACGACTCGTCGTTCTTCCGCCTGAGCTGCGCAACGAGATTCACCAATTCAACATACGACGGAGCTTTGATACCCGTCGGTTCCGCGGGCTTATCGTCGTCCATGTTATCAGCCGTACTTATCAAATCGGTTCACTACACAACGCGATTTTTGATAAGCACGCTATCAGACATCACCGCTAACCAGGTATCGTTATCGCGGTATACCGGTCACAAGCATGGAACACGTTCTTCGTCCGCTAGTTGCGATGGAACAAGCTAACCTCAAACCACTCGAAACTGCCGCGTAACTTTAAACGGTAGCCAAAAACACGCGGTCCGTCGGTTATTATTTTCGAATTTCGAAACTACCCGTAACTTTTGACTTCCCGAATTCTGCTTTCGGCAAACTCACGCACGAAAGCGTATTCGGTAACACGTATCGTAACGTATCGCACTAATAACAATGCCGTTTGGCCCCGAAACGCACTACGTTCTTTACGGAACAAATCCCACTTCTGATAATATAATAGTATGTTAACTATTCGCCGTCATCGCATAAATAAATTATAAAACAACAACCTTTTGGTCTTTAACAATACGTTTATTACAAAGACTAACAAACACATTAAGAAAATATAACATAAGGAAAACGCGTAGCCGAAGTTACACACTCTACGCCACGACACTACTGCTGCCACCGAGAGAACGCTACTCTCTAGCTCCACTCGGCCCCTTCCACGTCTCAGGGGACGGTCCCGCGTAGGCAAGACCGACCCGCTATCTAGGGGAGTTTACACAAATTTTAACTAAATAAAAAGATAATTGTCAAATGTCAGCCAATGGCCACCACTGCGGAGGCTTAATTTAATAACAAAAAAAACATAAATAAAAACGTTCATTCAAAAAAATTAAAAACTTAAAAACTAATGATAAAAAATTTTATTTCAACCAGAAATTATACAAAAAGATTAGTAGATTTTAAAATAATTAGTGTTATTTGATAAAAGAATCAGCTAGTATCCAGCAGTTAATTCATTATATTATACTAATATTTTTTAAGTGATATAGAAATAAATCCTTTATAAGTGAGTTTTTGAATTAATAAATAAGTAAAAAATTATTCAAACAAAAATATTTTTAAAAAATAAGAAATACCTAAATAAATCAGTTCTTACCATCAAATGTTTTTAGTTAACACCAAAAAATTGGAAAAAGCACGTAAGGCAATTAATGAGCAGGTATTAAAGGATACTCAATTGAAGGTTACCGAATTGACTACATCAGTGGAAATATGGAAAAGACGTAGTAAAGCATTGGATGTAGAAATCACTGTCTTAAGAATACAAATTCAAAAATTATTATCCAAGTCTGAATCAGACAACCAACTTATTGATCAATTAAAAGTATTGTTAACATATTATAATAAATCTAGTATATATTCATTACTATTAATTGTTCTATATGTTATAGGCAGAGTTAGGTAAAAATAATATGCAACGGCTTAAAACTAAGGACTCTGTAACAAAACTTGAAGAATCAATTGCATTGCTACAGTTGAAATATGATAAAGTTTGTTTAAATATAGATAAAGTACTAATATGATTAAAAAAAAAAACAATTACAGGCGGAAAAAATTATTGAACAGCAATCATTTAATTTGAGGGATAGAGATATGAGAATATCTCATTTAGAATCAAAAATACTAAAGAATAATGATACAACTAAGTAATAATTATAGTAAAGACATATATGATAATATATTAAGTACTAAATACTAAATTACAATTTTACAGAGATCATAAAGATATCAGTTCAATAGACTTTATGGAGCCTAAAGAAATTTTTGTTAAGGTAAAATTTAATACCAAATGAATAATATAATTTTGAGATTATAATATAGTTTTATTAAATAGAAATTAAATGGATTCGAAAACAAACAACTACTGAATCTATTATGCATAGCTCATAATAAAATTTGTGAACACGTTCTAGATGCTGTTGATTTTAAAGTAAGTATATCAGAATTAAAAATTTTATTATATTAACAGAATAATTTATTTAACAGAATAAATATTTAACGGAAAACCTAAAATTCCAAAAATTTAAATCAAAGATGGGTTACTTGAGTTCATCAACATTATTTAACAAAAGATCAAAATCTAAATATCACTTTAAAAATGAATTAAATGCGAATGAGAAATTATTAGAATTACAGAATAAGTAACACTTTATAGATAATAATAATAACCAAGATTATAATGAATACTATTTTAAAACATTCAGACTAGAACTGGTAGAAGAGGAGCGTGCTGCTTTTAAAGATAGATTGGACACTCTCATAATGTTGAATAAAGAAAATGTACATACATTTACCCGATCATTAAACAATATGAAACAGCAGTTAATACATTAAATGGAATACTAAATTGAATATATTTACACAATGAACCCGGTGTAGTACTCACTAACCTGTATTCGCTGGGCGATAAATACAAAAACGGATATTCGACTGGTATGTGATTCAACGAAGTTGTTCCACGTGCAATCCTTTTACTGTAGTAGATAAGTCCAACATTTTCCAAGCCAATCCGTATGATATAAATGAATGACATTTTTTGAATACCATAGTATAGGCTGTTGTAATGTGATTGGGTCTAGGTAATACAGCATTTTCAGGACTGGGATTTCCCGTATCGCTGTCAGAAGCAGTGGCGCTAGCAGTACCAGGTAAAACCATATTGGATTTCTTGCTAAAGGAAGCACCCGCTGGGGAATCAGCAGCCCTCTTGGACGACGATGTAGGAGTTTCCATATTATTACCGCTAGTTGAAAAATTATTATCGAAGTTATCGACGTGCTGGTGATCAGTACGCAATTGTCCGTTTGAGTCAGTGTTATTTGTTGATTTTGCTGGGGTATCAGGTGGTTCTTCATTACCCTTGGACTCTGCTCCTTGTGCGGCGTTGTCCTTTTGTTCTACGAAAAAATGTGTTAGATTATATTGGATAAATGTATAATGGAGTATAACGCATGCTTACCCGGTTCTACACGACCGCACTGTGGATATATTGCACTATTATTGCCGGTTATGGCTTCGTGTGTACGTTCTGCAATGTTTTTGAGTCCGAGGCCAACAATGGTGGCAAAGTTACCATAGTATTTATCGGTAGTGTTCATTGCTGCCAATATTGATTTTTTATCCGCCTCCCATACCTGATCTTTTGTCGGGTTGGTCATATTGTTATAATCGACATCGTGTTGGAACGTGACTTTATCCATTTCTGTCCTAGGCAACGAACATCCGATAAACTTATTGTTCGCGTCATATAACTTATTACCCGGTCCTGTATATTAACTTCCAAACCACGTGATACCACCATTATCACATGCTGCCTCTTGATTATGAATTTATATGATAATAATTTTTCAACTAGCGGTAATAATATGGAAACTCCTACATCGTCGTCCAAGAGGGCTGCTGATTCCCCAGCGGGTGCTTCCTTTAGCAAGAAATCCAATATGGTTTTACCTGGTACTGCTAGCGCCACTGCTTCTGACAGCGATACGGGAAATCCCAGTCCTGAAAATGCTGTATTACCTAGACCCAATCACATTACAACAGCCTATACTATGGTATTCAAAAAATGTCATTCATTTATATCATACGGATTGGCTTGAAAAATGTTGGACTTATCTACTACAGTAAAAGGATTGCACGTGGTAACAACTTCGTTGAATCACATACCGTCGAATATCCGTTTTTGTATTTATCGCCCAGCGAATACAGGTTAGTGAGTACTACACCGGGTTCATTGTGTAGAGATGTGTTGTTCGCGAACGAACGGATCGCATTGAACGGGTCAAAGTAGTGAACGAGACCGATCCGGATCGCCGAATGACCTTTATTCGGGTTGCCAAATATCGTTCGTTTTTTTTTACATCTGAATACCTAGGTACACTGTATGTCTTGAATGTGATAACAATCGAATCGATCGTGATAATATAGAATAAATATTACACAATATTAGTAGTTATGCATTAATTTTAGAGTATGCAATAGTCAATACATATAATTAATAAAAAGTCAATAATACAATACATTTTTACACAATGATTACACAATATTAGTAAGTTATGCATTATATTTAGAGTATGCAAAAGTCAATAGATATAAGTAATAAAAAGTCAATAATACAATACAGTTTTACATATTATGATTAAGGAATAATATTTGCGAAATTTTAGATTTAGAAAGTTCAAACCAAAAATGATAAGATCACGGATATAGATAATGACATAGATAATGTTATGCCGTATCCATATGTTTAATATCTATGGTTCCTATGCACCCCCACCCTAGACTTGCCACTGCTGAAAAAACGAACGAATACTATTGAACGAATCACACGAACGGGTCTTTTGGAAGATCCGATCCGAATGAACCGGATCGTTTAATTGACCCGTTTTGCACATCTCTGTCATTGTGTAAACACGTAAAAGTAAATGTTGTAATGCGTAATCCACGAACGGCCTTCGAGACCAATGCAACTACGTCTAGTTTGGCTACACTGAATCAAAATAAATTTGCCGTTGTCGCACATAATTTAACGAACATTACTCGTGGTGTGAATTACAAATACGGTTTTGGAACTACCAATGCGATGAATCCAACATCGTGTTCCGATGACAATGCTAAATATCAAGAAGAAACTATACAAGCAATGTACGGTTGTAAGTACGACGGAAAACCAATTTTTACCGGTGAATTCGACGGTATACCAAATTCTTTTTTTCACTTACCGTTTCATAACAACCATTATTACACTATGGTCGCAGACAAAGGACACAGCACAAAACTGGGTTGGCCATTATTGAATGAACTCATCACAAAAATTGATGCTAGTTTCACAACCGGTAAAACTATTGCCGAGTATTCTTACAGCCCTAAATTGGGATTGTTGGGAAAACCGATAGAAGGAGTTTTTAACGGGATATCGGGTAAATCACTTACGGGAAATGACATTGTTATTATGGTGAATAAAAAAAACCGAAGAGCTGGATTCACACAGATACAAATCAATAAAAATACGGAAAAAGTGAACGATACGGAAACCGAAGAACTTCGAGATGATTCGTACACAAAATTATTTAACAGCAAACGCTATTTTAAGCCTTTGGAATGCGGTCAATACATATGGCGTCACGGTGATGACAGCGCTGTAGAAAAACAACCATCGTTGCACGTAGGCGTGTATCCCGTACACAAATTGACTACTACTAGTCAAGCGATAAAACCTAGCAGTTTCACTGACATTGAAGTCGTATTTGAGGCAGAGATGTACAAAACGGGTCAATTAAACGATCCGGTTCATTCGGATCGGATCTTCCAAAAGACCCGTTCGTGTGATTCGTTCAATAGTATTCGTTCGTTTTTTCAGCAGTGGCAAGTCTAGGGTGGGGGTGCATAGGAACCATAGATATTAAACATATGGATACGGCATAACATTATCTATGTCATTATCTATATCCGTGATCTTATCATTTTTGGTTTGAACTTTCTAAATCTAAAATTTCGCAAATATTATTCCTTAATCATAATATGTAAAACTGTATTGTATTATTGACTTTTTATTACTTATATCTATTGACTTTTGCATACTCTAAATATAATGCATAACTAATATTGTGTAATCATTGTGTAAAAATGTATTGTATTATTGACTTTTTATTAATTATATGTATTGACTATTGCATACTCTAAAATTAATGCATAACTACTAATATTGTGTAATATTTATTCTTTATTATCACGATCGATTCGATTGTTATCACATTCAAGACATACAGTGTAGGTATTCAGATGTAAAAAAAAACGAACGATATTTGGCGACCCGAATAAAGTCATTCGGCGATCCGGATCGGTCTCGTTCACTACTTTGACCCATTCAATGCGATCCGTTCGTTCGCGAACAACACATCTCTAATTTGAGGTCAACACTGAAATGGTTGTTGAATTCGGGGCACCGTTTCAATTCACGCACTTCGACAAGATTCATATTCCATTCGAAGACGGTGTCATGCATCACAATTTGTCTACTACGCAGGGGCAGTACTTTTTCCGCGACGATTTGTCAACGATGTATAATCAATTTGTAACAATAGAATAAGATAATAAATAATAACACATGGTTCAATAATATGTAATATTGTATTTATTTAATAAATGATAAAAAAATAACGGTGACAGTTTTTTATTATACATTTTTAGAAAAGGTGCGCTTATCCACGTGTACACTGATAAACGGTCTTTGAATGACGGGTCATTGATTATTGACAAATAGTGATTGGTCAATAATATTATCGGGGGGCCTTGTAGGGGGACATCGTTTTTATATTTAACATGCACTCTGGTGGTATCCCCTCCTAATAGCTCCTTCATTTTTTCCAAATGATACACCTCGTAATTGGGTTCGTTCCATATGACGAGACGTTTGCCTTCGCCATCGGAAAAACTAAAATTATTCGTTTTGTTGGCAGTTCCGAACATACCGTAATTCAAAAAAAAGGCGGCTACGGCGTCGAAAAAAAAATTTTTGCCCGCTCTTGGAGGAGAATGTATTAGCATGCTATTTCTTTTTGGAATTTTTTTATCCAATATATTGACTAGAGTTTGCAAAAATCGACAAACAAGACCGTCGTTATTTTCAAATTGATACATCAATAATTCGGAAGCTATTGAAACGGATTTTTCGATATCATAATAAACTGTTCCAGGCCTCTAGCATATACGTTGAAATACGGTTTTACATTGGGTTTATTATAGTATTCTACAAATTCGTTGATACTCCAGTCCCGTATAATAGCGCACCAATTCCTAAGAGCTACTTTACACTTTTTATCCTCTTCCAATATACTATTTAATTTACTATTCAAACAAATTCTTTGATATTCGTGAACACGTCGGGTGGGCAACAAGGATAGTGGTACAACAAATTTTTCAGCGACGTTGGGTACACGCATACTGGTTTGACACTGGAACCTCCCTCATCGTGTCCGAAGTCTTCATCAAAGGAAGAGTGGTTCGCATTGCCGTCTTGATATTCTGCAAATGCACCGAGCTCTCTGGGAACGTCGTTCGGCATTTCATTGACGCATACTTCCACATTTCCTTCATGTCCCTGAGTCCTTCGAGATCTGACTTCCTAAATTTACGAAAAGTCAATATTATCCATATAATTAGGATCGTACATGTGGTCGAATATATCATCATAAGTGGCTTGATTTAAAAACGGATAGGATAATTTTACCAAATTTCTATTCGATGTGTATTTTCCCTAAAGTGTTGATACAAACAAAATTGACATTTTTCCGGAGCAATCATTTTTCTAGTGCCATTGTATATTTTTAATTTTTCAGACATATTATAAATGAGTTGGTTTAAATGAATACTGAATGGTTTAGGTTCAAATGGTTCATAATAGTTTTTATGATTCCTAAACAATTTAGTTTTATTTTCGTAATTGCGTACACTGGGTAAATGTCTGTTGTACAAAATGTCAACTTCTGTAGTTTGAAATTTATATTTTTTATAGTGAACGACGTTAAATTGATACGATGGCCCGTATTTTTTTCTCATGCTTGATATGAACACTTCTTTTAGATACGATTTACGAACATATTGCAAATAATTTTGTACTACATACTTGTATAAAATTGCGTCCATCACGTAATCCTCCATAGGAACCGACGCCGTCAATTTGTTGGGGTTCCCGGCTGTCTGTAGAAAAATATCGCACGATGCTTTCCCAGTCCGACGACGTGAGGCGTATCGCCCAAACGCGTCTTCGAAGGCGTCGTCGTCCATGTTGGCGATAGAGGACGGATCGTTGCAACCATAAACACCGACAAGCCGAGTTTGACTGTCGGCAGACGTGGACGCAATGGACATGGTCGCCATGGGCTGTGACGATGACTGGGAGCTTTGATGGGTATTGTCGCAACATATTTTGTAACTCTTTAGTAACTTCATAAACTCCGTTAGGTCCACGGGGGACAATAACGTCGCTGATGTATCGATCATTTCCTCGAAAATCGATGTCACAAATTCTATCGACAATTCTTCTAAGGATGTGCTCATAAATTGGCGAGCCACGAGCAACAAGGCCTTGATTCTGTCTCTCATTGGAGTACCCTCCATATTGCATTCCTCCAGTAGCTCGTCGCGGGCCGGATTCGTAGTCGTCCATTTCTTTCTGTTCATCAGTGTGGAAAAATGTTCCGGGTGCCATATTGATATCAAAACTATCCAAACTGAAATGTGAAATTGCGATCCCACCTTCAGTTTGAAATCCGTCAACAGCTGTGTGACGTGAACCAGATTGTCCACATTCAACTTCTCTATCTCCATAGCAGCCTGAATTTGTAGCAGCGGAATATTGGCAAACGCTGTCGACGTTGTCTTGGCCTTCTTTATCGGTGCCGCAGTTTTTTCCGCCTTCCTCTTCTTGCATGTAGATTCCATAGCCACTTCCGAACATACGGTGTTGTCTCCGTCAAACATACTTACAGTCAGCCTGGGTAGGTCTGTATAGTATGTCGATGTTAGACTGACCGTGCATTGTACATTACGCTCTTTTATATGCGTTTATACTGTTCATTACGGATGCAATTCTTTATTATTAAGTAGAATACTAATAAAAAATGTCGACAAAATGCATAATATATAAATTGGTATCATCATGTCGTATGCAATTTCTAAGAACCATATAGTTTATAGGTTTTTTAATTAAACACACAATATTGCAATTTGTAAGGTTTGGAAATTTTTAACACATGGTCACTTTATTATTATTAAGTATACTTGTAAAAAAGTAAAAATGCATAATATAGGTATTTTTATTACCATATCGTATGCAATTTCTAAGAACCACAGTTTATAGTTTTTTTAATTGAAAATGATAACGGATCCACGTGGAGCAATCACCTTACATGGCCGCCCAATTATGACGTCATCGCGCAAGGAAAAGAACTGGGTGCTTGCTCAAATTATTCTATAATTTCGACGACGACGACGACGACATACGCGGGTCCCCTCCTCTCTGCACCATTACATTTGCCGCATTTACGTACTAAGCCTCGGCCGAATAGCCCCAAAGGGGCGGCCGCTGTACACTGCGGCAAATGTAATGGTGCAGAGAGGAGGAGAAATTTTCAACTATAATACATTATTTTTTTGTGTAATAAGAATATTTAATAAACTTAAGTTCAGTAAATAAGTTAAACTATACCAAATTTCTCTTTTTTTGACATATTATGTAGGTATGACAATTCTTTTATAAACACCCATTATTAATAGAAATTTTCTAAATCTATTGTTTTGAAAATACTTTTTTTACATAATTTCCAATTAAAATAAAACAATATTTTTTATCGTTATAATTTTTATTTTTAACTTTTTTGAATGAAAATATACATTTTTTATTTCATATTCCATTTTTTGACATTCCATATCCACAAATAGAGAATTCTGCTGTAAGTTGACATAATTATTTGAATTCTAAGTTAAGTTCCATTAATCTAACTGTTTTAAAATTAAACAATTTACTATAGGATTTAAGCCACCTAAGAAAAAAAAAATTACAGATAAAATAAAAACAATTGCACAAAACTCCCAAAAAAATTCAATTAAGACTTTTTTTAGTACCAATTTAAAATGTTTATTTATATTATGACATTATTTATAACTATAATAATTAATAAGATTCATAACTTTTAATTTTTAATATAACAGTGTTATTATTATTATACCAAAATTTCTGCAATGTTTTTGTTGCAATAAATTGATATGGATCAATGGATCCAAATATTTAAGTTTAGGTTAGCAAGTGGTATGGTACAGGGGGATACCCCGCAAAATGAGAATTAGTTACCCTGGTTACCCAGTGGGGGATATAAATTGGAAAACATAATTTCCTCGACGGTGAGGGGGGTACACTTACCAACGTTATTAAACTTACTAGTAAAAAAAATACCGAGGGGGGGATCTATCCCCCATATCCCCCCCGTAAATACGCCACTGTGCTTACCTAAACTTTAATTACTTATAACTTTAGTCAGAATTTTAGTTTTTATTTATTAAAATTGAAGTACTCCAAAAAACATTCTGCTTTAGAATATGAAATAAAAATTGTAAATGTTGTGAAAAATATTCTAATAACAAATTTTAACTAAATAAAAAGATAATTGTCAAATGTCAGCCAATGGCCACCACTGCGGAGGCTTAATTTAATAACAAAAAAAACATAAATAGAAACGTTCATTCAAAAGAATTAAAAACTTAAAAACTAATGATAAAAAAATTTATTTCAACCAGAAATTATACAAAAACATTAGTAGATTTTAAAATAATTAGTGTTATTTGATAAAAGAATCAGCTAGTATCCAGCAGTTAATTCATTATATTATACTAATATTTTTTAAGTGATATAGAAATAAATCCTTTATAAGTGAGTTTTTGAATTAATAAATAAGTAATAAAATTATTCAAACAAAAATATTTTTAAAAAATAAGAAATACCTAAATAATACAGTTCTTACCATCAAATGTTTTTAGTTCACCAAAAAATTGGAAAAAGCACGTAAGGCAATTAATGAGCAGGTATTAAAGGATACTCAATTGAAGGTTACTGAATTGACTACATCAGTGGAAATATGGAAAAGACGTAGTAAAGCATTGAATGTAGAAATCACTGTCTTAAGAATAAAAATTCAAAAATTATTATCCAAGTCTGAATCAGACAACCAACTTATTGATCAATTAAAAGTATTGTTAACATATTATAATAAATCTCGTATATATTCATTACTATTAATTGTTCTATATGTTTATAGGCAGAGTTAGGTAATAATAATGTGCAACGGTTTAAAACTAAGGACTCTGTAACAAAACTTGAAAAATCAATTGCATTGCTACAGTTGAAATATGATAAAGTTTGTTTAAATATAGATAAAGTACTAATATGATTAAAAAAAAAAACAATTACAGGCGGAAAAAATTATTGAACAACAAGCATTTGATTTGAGTGATAGAGATATGAGAATATCTCATTTAGAATCCAAAATACTAAAGAATAATGATACAACTAAGTAATAATTATAGTAAAGACATATATGATAATATATTAAGTACTAAATACTAAATTACAATTTTACAGAGATCATAAAGATATGTGTTCTATATCTTAAATCGTGGTTTCCAGTCCTGTTAATCTTAGTCCGTGGGTTTCATGTGTTTGTTTCATGTTTGTTGATAAAATGATAACACATTTTTTTTAACATTTAGTTATTGACTTCTGAGTCCTGACACCTGAGTTTCTGACTTCATAATTTTTATGACATTTACAATTTAAAATTTAATCTAAATTTAAATAATTATTAGGTACATATCTAATTGTTTCAATCAAGTTGATATTTTTGAATCATCATTATGTGAATTTTTGTCAACGTGTTGTTATCGTCTGGAAATTTTTGCGTTAGTTTTAAACTGTCATCAGAAATTCAGAACATGTAATTTTGATAATTTGGTACATTTATCTATAAACACTTAAAAGGTACTTTATAATTATTTAATATTTTATTTAAAACGGTTATAGGATGTGATCAATAAAGCAAAATGTTTAATTAGTCTCAGTCATTGTACACCATTTGTACCTGTCTAAGATTTCAAATTTCAAATTAGCTTTTTCATCATAGTTCAATATGCATTATTCAGTTATTTAATTTTTACTTAACCTATTGATTTAAATGTAAACTTTTATTGCATATGATCTATTTTCTTGAATCAGTTTAAGACAAAAGTTTATTGAAGTATAATATGTATGGTAGGTAACTAATAAGTTAGAATAAAGCAAAATATTTAATTAGTCTCAGTCATTGTACATTTGGATCAGTCTAAGATTTCTAATTTCAAATTAGCTTTTTCATTATACTTCAATAAAATTCATTATTCAATTATTTAATTTTTACTTAGCCTATTGATTTAAATTTAAACTGTTATAGGATATAATCTATTTTCTTCAATTAGTTTTATACAAAAGTTTATTAAAATGTATGGTAACTAATAAGAATAAAGCAAAATGTTAAGTTAGTCCAAATGTCATTGTACCTACATTTGTACCAGTCTAAGATTTCAATTTTCAAATTACCTTTTTCATTATAGTTCAATATGTATTATTCAGTTATTTAATTTTTACTTTGCCTATTGATTTAAATTTAAACTGTTATAGGATATAATCTATTTTCTTCAATTAGTTTTATACAAAAGTTTATTAAAATGTATGGTAACTAATAAGAATAAAGCAAAATGTTAAGTTAGTCCAAATGTCATTGTACCTACATTTGTACCAGTCTAAGATTTCAATTTTCAAATTACCTTTTTCATCATAGTTCAATATGTATTATTCAGTTATTTAATTTTTACTTTGCCTATTGATTTAAATTTAATCTGTTATTGCATATAATATATTTTCTTCATTGAGTTTAAGAGAAGTTTATTGAAATATAATATGTATGGTAACTACAAACTAATAAGTTAGAATAAAGCAAAGTGTTAAATTAATCTTAGTTATTGTATATTTGTACCTGTCTAAGATTTCAAACTTCAATTTAACTTTTTCATCATAGTTTAATATGTTTTATTCAGTTATTTAATTTTTACTTAGCCTATTGATTTAAATTTAAACTTATTGCATATGATCTATTTTCTTCATTGAGTTTAAGATAAAAGTTTATTAAAATGTATGGTAATTAATTAGAATAAAGCAAAATATTTAGTTGGTCCAAATGTCATTGTACATTTGTACCTGTCTAAGACTTCAAAATAAATGTAACATAAGTTTTTTTATTACCTAAATTATATTTTTTTATTGATATTTTAAAGTTTGATAATTGATTTTTATTTTCAGCAAATTTCAGCACCTAAATATTGAAATTTGCTATTATATTTGACATTATTTTACCTTATTCCTGATTCACGGGCAATCGCTCCATAGAATTCAACAATTTATTTAATAAATATTTTCATTTATGATTTTTTGTTAGTTTGTGTCAATAAAATTATAAAATGTATAACTTTTAAAAGTCTATATTTTATAAAATCATTCATACAAAAGCTAACACTTTGATCTTATGAATGTCTCATTTTTTTCTACTAATTTGTTTAAACACTGTTCGCATAATGTAATGTTGCATTAATATTTGGCTTGGTGTGGTCGGTGCTTCCGATTTATCACGCAATGTGATTCAGAGTAAGCTCCGGCCGCTTCTACTAGTTCCCGGATGGGTGACCACCCGGGAATTGTAGTGGTAAAAAACCTTGCCACACATACATGAGTCCAACCACAACCGTACCGTCCTCCACAGTAAAAACAAACCTATAATTACAGCTTATGGCCATAGTTGTCGTGCTTTAAAGATCAAAAAAAAAAAAAAATAGTTGTTCAATTGAATTTATTTTTAACCTCTAGCACGAACCAAAAATCTGTAAGTTAAAATGATCAATCATGTATAATATGAGGACGGAGTGATACTTAATTCTGCCAAATAGGCGTTGGAACTAGGCCTTTGTGCCTACTCCCGGACATACAATTAAAAAAAAATGTTTAATATACATTTATACCTAAGTAATAACTAATATTATTACTTGTTGCAAATAAATTTAAGTATTGCGAGTGTTATAAACAATTAGTACATACCTATATCTATCTAAATTTTAAAAGACTTGTAGTTATATTTTATAATGTTGTTCATACAGAAGCAACTTTTTTTAAACTAATTTGAGCATATGAATAATTAAATATAATTTTAAATAATATATTTAAACATTAGTCACATTTAATACTATAATAAATATAGCAAAAAATAATTTAGTTTACCATACATATCTTTATAGGTCACTTATTTTATACTTCAATGTACTAAATAACAACAATAATTTGTCTTAATATCAAAATTATAGATACATATTTCAAATATCTTCATATTAGTGGAAATTAAATTACAAGTTTTAAAATTGATAGTCTTTGAAAAATAAATAATTTAGGTACTTTTAATTTTAGTTTACCATACATAATATTTTGATGACTCGCTTATTTTAATGCACCTACTAAAATTTACTAAATGATAATAATTTGTCATTATGCGTATTAGTTATTATTGATTCTTAAATATCAAAATTATACAAATTTCAAATATCTTCACATTTATGACAATTAACTTATAAAAATGGATAGTCTTTCTAAAACAATGAATTTGCTTTTAAATTTAGTTAACCATACATAATATCTTGATAGTTCACTTATTTTAATATACTCAGAGATATTTTTTACTGATGCAATTGGACATATTTAAAATACTTACTAATAATGTTTGATGTCATGATTAGGACTTTGATGTTGTTATAATAAAATTAAAATCTTTAACTATAATATTTATAATAATATAAAACTTTACATTTTGTATGTATGTATGCAACTGCATATGTATTTTGCATATTTTATGTACTTTACTTATTGAAAGATGATCTATGTATAAACCTATCGGTTTTTTTTTTATCCGATGACATAGATATTGAAGTAATAAGTATAATCATGAACTACTACATATGTAGTAGTTCGTGAGTATAATTATTAAAAAAAAAAAAAAATAATAATACAAAATAAATAATAAATAAATTTTTAAATAAATTCAGTCGAAATTGTATTGTTTTAGTGTACATATTATGTATGTATTTAATCATTTTATTATTTGTCTGTTTTTAAAGCTTTTAAGTTCCTTAGTCTAGCCATAACCGTCTTTAATATTTTAATTAATTTAACAACATCTAAGCCCTAGTTATTATAATTTAATATTGGATTGATCATATCTTAATGTTATGAAAAGGTAATGTTCTTTCAAAATCTATTTGATTTTTATGCATAATTTAGCATTACGCTGAACGCGAAGTTTTAATCATACACGGTTTTGAAACCGATGTTGTCGTTTTGTAGTGTTTAGAAATGTTATATCAAATATTAACTTGATTCAGACAAACTTTGAAAGTAGTTATGTTATTATTCATTATTTAAATTAAAAAATATATTTGTATACATAATTGTATGTTGTATAATATAATTTATACAATAATTTTGTATAATTACCTATTTATCTACTGTATGATCTTTTTTTATAACTTTATTTTATATGAATAATAAATGAATAAGTATTATGTAAAATTATTGAAAAGATAAAAACCGTTTCAATGATAGCATTATAAATAGTACAATTATGTAATATACATAATATTATAGTATTATTCTTTTTTTTTTAATTATTATCAATTTTACCCATGTAATATAAAACTAAATTAAGATACTAAACACACGTTTTATACTATAATAAATTAATAGTTACAACCTTAATTACCTGTACACTATCTGTACAGATTATAAAGGTTGTACAACAATGCATCGTCGTATGACAGAAGCACAAAAATATATTATTATTTTTATTAATGACATTTAACAAATTTAATTCAAAACTTAAATGTAAATAACTTTTTAAATTATTGATGCATAATGACGAGTGAAACATCAAAATTTATTAAAAAATAAACCCTACATGAATCATATTTCAAAAATATAGGTTCTCATTTGAATTTTAAAAGTTACCCCTCAAACCTCCCCGTTCCAATTAAAAAAAAAAAAAATTAACATCAAAATAATTTTGTTTATGTGATTTAAAAAGGTTTTCACATAGGTCAATTTTTTCTAATTTAAGGACGTCATGCTGAAATCTGCTGTCACATGAAATTTGGAACACCCTGTATATATATATTTCTACACGATTGATGATATTTTATGATACACGTGAAAACGTTATAATTGAACCGTTACATAACGTTCAGATATTAAATACTATATAGGTATATATATTACTGGTGCACGGTTTCGGAGAATCTGATATAAAACTAAAATCTCGGTTGCCGTCCACGGAAAAAGCACAAAAATACAAAAGTTCTAAAATCAATTGAACGGAAAAACAAACTTCAACAAAACAGTCGAAAAACGAGTTATAAAACGATTACACACTGTGTCACTGTGGTACACTGTCCATATAACGCGTGTTGACAAAAAGAATAAAATAACCACTTGTAAATGACGGTGCAGCTTGTGTTCTAAATAACTACGCTATACTTTATTATAATGTATAGAATTATAACGCGATGCATATCGTTTACGACACTTTATCTGTTATTGTTATGTATGGTTTATTATGTATAGAGTCGTGGCACTTGAACTCAATTTAAAAGGTTTAATTAGGCGTGGGTATAAAAAATAAAAATTCACTCAACGCGCTATATTTTATTTAAATTATTACCTCAAATGACCGTCCTTATGATTTTTATCATTTATATTTTATACTACACGGTGCCGCGGTTTATCACATCAAATAGTGTAAGACATACTTACACTTATGATCTAACCTACTTTATTCCGTAGTAATTATTTATTCTCGAATTTTACTATTTATCTATGGTTTTATTGCAAACACACGTTGTTTACCGCTCTATTTAGAAAATTTCCCATTTAATTAAACCGCATTATACTGTATTTACTTATTATAAATCACGCATTTTCTATATCGTTAACAATGAGCTAATCAATAATAATTTTTATTCAAAACGGCCTTTTTAAAAAATTTGAGGTCCACGTATTTAATGTTTAATATTATGCCTTTTTTTTTTTTTTAATGTTCTTGAGTTGTTTACTGAAATCGATATAAAATTGTCAAAAAAATTATTGACTCAAAAGAATTGATGTTTTACTGTTTATAATGATACTTAAAATGTATAATGAAATGAAAAATGTTCGTAATTTTTTAATTTTTGAAAAAAAAAAAAAATTCAATTTCAAGTGAATCTTAAAAATTTAGCTATTTAAAATCAAACTGATGAACACGAAAGATACTTAAATGAAATTATGTAATCAAATGTTTATATTTTTGTTTTTTCCCTCCTATTATATAGGCGAGACTATAAACTATATGCATAAACTCGTCGTCGGGTAGTTTGCGTTTTCATGGATTCTAAATATAACGACATCAACGATATTAATAACGGTACAAATTAATATATCGTATAACCATCGATCGTTTATTGCTATATGATTTTGTGACATTTAAAATCTGAGCTGACTGGGATGACGCTGACACCACAGCGGAGACCAATATATGTGTATAATAATAATATAATACAATATAATATGATATCCGTTATAGAGGATTTCTGGTTTTGACGTACAGACTAATTATATTATATATTTTATAGTATATAAATGTATATAATATATATATATATGAGAATTGAGGGTGTTTCGATGTTCGGACAAACGACTACGCTGCACGTCCCCTACCGAAAACTTCTCCGAAGATTATATTGTATGGTCAAGGGTCGTGTATATTATATGTATTTACGTAAGTCTGTGTGTGTGTATGTGGTGTATTCGATTCGGAATCGGAAGTGACCAAATCTCATTAATGGCCGTCGTCGCGATTGCATTCAAAATGAAATGAGAAACCGGCCCTCATAAAGGAGATCGCGTGTGACGTTTGAAACGAGTTAGGTTTTTATACTATTAACGTAGTTGTCTTTTATTTTTCCGCGTGTCCTTGGACCATCGTGAATTATATCGACACACAGTACTGCAGGATGATTCGGAGACAAAATGCACACCGCTCACCTCCATATTTTCCTTTAATGACGAATTTATTAAAATTTTCATTTTTGAAACTATTATCAATTAGTTCAAATTTTATATAATTTAAAAATTTAAGAATTTAGGAGTATTTTGTGGTGGATACTTTTTTTTCAAATGAGAATCAACCCTTTATTATATACCATAAATTCGTAAATATGCGGTTTTTTTTTTAATAAGCAGTAAACATTTCCGTTAAACACAGGTAAATTTAATTTCTATATTATTGTTCTATGATATTACCAGCAAACCATTGGTTTCTGAGGAGTGGGGGTTCGATTAACAGATCGATTTATTTTTAGCAAGTTCATGTAATTTTATATTCGTTCGATAACAGTTTGTATGCATATTTATTAAAATCATTAATTTTTAATAAACAAATGTTCATTGATGATGCAGTAATTTTCATTACATATCGACATATTGTATGTGAAAATAAGTGATTGTAGGCTTATGGCATACTGGCACGTAGTACAGATATGGTGTGTATTATAATATTTTTCAATAAAACGAGCATTTAATTATAATCAATTCATATTAATTATGACGTTATTATAATATTTAACGGGATTATAGATATACGGTATAGGGTTTTTTATGTGATAAAAAATTATGTTTTGAATTTTGATTACAGGGTCATTGGTTTACAAACATTTTCGGTGCATACACTCGGAAGCTAGAATTACACGTTATATTTAGAAACTAGGAAGTATTGAACTAATCCGAAGTTCATATTTTTGCAATCTATTAATTAGTACGTATTATGAAACGAATTTGTGTAAAATCAAATTTTGAATATGCTTAGTTTCCTATGGAAATTTGTAAATAGTTAATAGTTTGGGAGTTCTAAGCCCTTTTTTGGGTACTAGAATATACTAATCAATTGCAAAATAAATAAGTAAGTATGTTATAATAAGTTACGCATAGAAACATATCTATGTGTACGTTTTTAGTAAGATTATATTATTATTATTATATTCTTTCATATCGTTTGTAGTGAGTAATCCCGGCGACCTTGAGACAATGGACACTATTAAGAGTAAGTATATAAATCTCGACAACTCGTACCGAATCAAGCCGAATATAGTTGCGCCTCCGAAAAAAACAAGGAATTAAATAAATCGTCTTACATAAGTAAAGAAAAAGCCATTCTGGTTGTCGTAGCAACCGTTGGTTCTCTGGGGTGGGAGCAAGTACTCTGTTTGCTCCCCTCAAGAATGGTCGACCTTAGCCAACAAAAAAATGTGATTGTTGTTTGATTCCAATTTCAACAGTTGGCAAGCCCGAGTTTAACTAAACATATACATCGTGAACAATCGTCTAAAATATGTTTATTGTTTGATTTATAGAAAAATCAACTGTTGCGTATTTATTTTTCTTGTCAGTTGTCGGCAATATTGATAGTTTGGTTGTAGGTATTACCACGCACATTCAATTACTGTTTCTAAAATGAACGTAGTTTACTTAAAATCGTTAAAAATATTGTTGTGGTGGAGGGGTACTCAAATAGTTCCAAAGTGTCTAAGTCGCCGGGATATTAATCATTTTCATGAATCAACCTACTTTAGAAAAAATATTACTTAGTGTTGCTACTATATTATTTTTTAGATTCCTTTTAATATAATTTTGTTGTTTTTGATTGTTGGACTTTAAATCGTTTATACAAGGTCACCGTTATAATATTATTAATTATTATTATACAGTTACTAAACATGGTATTTAATAAATGTTAAATATTTTTACTCATAAATTATATTTTCTATTTGAACATTAGAAACTTGAAAATAAAATAAAATTATAGTTAATCGAGTTTTTTAATCTATATATTTTCAAATTAAAATATATACGTTTATATTATGCATATATGTTGGTTTTATCTCATATTCGTACAAAAAAAAAAAAAAAAAAATGAATGATAGTAACAGTTTTCTGTTTTTTCATGATTGAATGTACTATATATATTATATAATACTATTTATTAATTATATTATTCAATTATTCAATTTTACAATTTATTATTACATATATCTAAAAAATAACGAATAATACGATTCTTTTATAATTATATTTTTTTAATAGGTTTTCAGTTGGAATGTTCGTGTTTTACATGTAGTTTTATACTATATTGGTCTTAAAATTTAGAGTATAGGAGTTTAGACCGTGCACGAATTGTCTATACCATTTAACCGTATTTTAACTTTGAAGTATCTATTTAATTTTATTAATTTTTTTTATTTTTTTAACATTAAAGTTTTTATTATGACCGTAACTAGCATTTATCAAGGGTCAGTGTGTTGTGATTTTTATGATATGAAGTTATATCAAAATTAGGGATTTGCAACGAAATTTTCTTGGGTATGCCTTGAAAACTGCATGTATTCTTTGTAGAACATTTAATAGGAAAAATTCGTCTTTATTGTGCTGACAAAACTTCCAAATTTTTAATTGATAAGTGTATGTCATACTGTATAAAGTATAATTAAAATATTTCATTTTAACGATAATATAAATAAATTCATTTTATTTTCAATAGCCACTGGAGATTTCGTCCGATAAGCTAATCGTATAATCTATTCATTCGCATCATCGCGTTTTGATCAGAATTTTGTTTGGTCGATCAAGACCGCTGTGTATGTTTGTCTTGTTCGGTCTTTAACTGTTTACCATATTATTAGAAGTTTGAAATATTGTTCTTAAATGAAATATAGCGGGTAAGCGACGAAGAAAAAACAGAAAAAACATTATATGGACATTTCTGAACGGAATTAAAATTAAATGTTTTCTTATAATTTCTTTACTGATATGAATATGACGCGAGTATTTATTACATAATAAAACTATAATAATATTAATCATAACTACAGTCTACAGGTATCTATTATCTTGCTCGAAACATTTACTCTATTATAATTTGGCGTAACTAATTATTCAAAAATCGCGTTTTATTAAAAAATAATTATAAATATAAATAATAACGATAAAAAAGTTTTTGTTTGAATTTCGATAAATTTTAATATGTTAAATTGTACGGACTATATTATGTTAATTATAATTACTTTTAAAATATTTTTTTTCAGATTGAATACGAAATATTAGAATTAAAAAAAAACTGCATAAAAACAAGCATCTGACGTAATGAAAAAACCCATGGGGCTGTGTTTTATCTTAGGTAAAAATTCTAATCGAACTAAGCTTACGCTGCCAAAATAATAACTCGTTTCCATACACAGATAGGTTTAATAATATTATATCATGTTTTAATGTTCATTTCCTTTCTTTTATTTCTCACAAGTTATTATTATAGTGTTCGTCGCAACCGCAAAAAGTGGACTTTGAGGATAAAGTATATTCAGTTGGAGTGATTTAAAGCATTAAAATATCATCGTCAGCAACGATGACTTTCGACGTTCTTCTCAATTTACAAATCTAAAAGGTCATGCACAATGTTTGTATTATATTTCAACTTGTCGTATCATTCAGCTCTGCACCATGGGTATACCGTTTCACATAAATATAAAAAGCTTTTATATGTGCTCAAATTTAGATTGTTCTCCAAAACGTTCTGTGGTGTACTATGCCATTTGTTTTACTGTTTTATTATATTATATACGTACACACCACAACACACATAATATATATATATATATATATATATAAGCGTGTACTCGCTAAACATTGTGCATTAGATTATTTTCAGATGTATGCATAACATAATTATATTATTAAATATTTCAGATGTACAATCCAAATTGTTTTGTTCGCGCATAAAAAAGTAAATGCATATTATATTCGCGGTGGGTTGTTAATGTTTAATTCCGTTTTACTGTTTTTTGTCATACGACGACGACATTATACATTTATTTTCTTGACCGTTGTTATTTATGCACTCTCGTGTACGAAACACATACACACAATTTTAGCATCAACTTCTGTACTTACTATATTTAATACCGTTCATTTTATCCAAGCCGATAGCGATCGCAAATAACTTCGTATCAACTTCAATGTCGAAGTTTCTATTTAGGTATAGACGTGTATGTTTATGTACAAACATTGACTATCAACATCAACTATACTCAACTCAAATATATAGGTAATTTTCGAACGACATTTCACTGCTTCGTCGTGGTTAATTATAATTATCATTTACTGATCGAAATGAATTCAATTAACAAATATTTATTAATGTACATTCATTTCAGTCTTTGATTAGTGTTCTTCGTTTCATCTTAATAACGTTTAATGAACTATTCATCGTATAATTTGATATATGTAAATATACCTCTCGTACATTAATGCATATTTTAATAATACATATATGTGCCAATATAAATGCATATTTATTGTTCCATTTATATTATTGTCTGGTAGTACTCAATGCAAATTATTCATGTTAGTCAACTAATATTGCAAAACTAGCTTATTAATTGTTTCAATTAAAGTAATTGAATTTTCGAATCGAACACACATTATAATATACAAAAGGTAGATGTGGTCCTATGATGGTTACCACGAATTCAAGTGTACCAAAATAATAGCTTACCGAGAATTGTTTTAATTGGGTTTCGGGTGCTTTTACATACGAAAATAATATTAATTACCCATAGTAGATCTAAAACCATCGTAAATCTAGTGAATTTCAATAATTTTACATAGTCAAAAAAAACCGTTCAATACAATAAACATGCAAACGAATAATATATACATTTATACGATCCCTATGAGAAAGTTTATAAATGAAGTTTTTTTTTTTTATTGAATAATATAATTATTGTTTCTATTATTTGAAATGCTTTAGTTACTGTATGTTACTATAGACCGGCCTATAAATACAATATGTTTTTATAATTTAATATTTAAAACAAATTTAATGTATCTCAGCATACGCGGTCAACTATTGTCTCAATGGTATGTACTATGTACATTCGACTGGACTGGCCATACTATAAAGTTTAGAACGCCAACGAAAAATATAACTATATTAAATAATACATATTATACATTTTTGTGCAGTCGTCTCCTTTCCACAGTCATATTCTAAGTTTAAAGTGACCTGTAACTGTTATTTCAAACACAGTTGATTTCATCTCAGTTACAAGAACGAAAGATGTTTTAGAAATGCTGTGTATGGACCTACACACGTCATCTCATCGTGTCATGGATTCTGTAGATTCCGAGTTAATTTCGACTTGCAAATAAAATGAAAAAAATATGACTTTTAGCTTTATACCCAAATAGTTAGGTACAGGAGTACAGCTATCAGTTACAGTCTGATGATGTGAGTAGAAATTAAAAACAAAATATACCTATTATTCGTAACTATATTTTGGTGACTGTGGTAATGCTTGTATTATTGCTTTAATCGCATTGTTAGTCATGGAATGGGGTGGCGATCGCCAATTGTATCAACTGTTTTTATGTTGTTTATATTTAAATTCATTATGATGTTTCTTGATGGATCAATTTTTTTTCAATTCCATGTAGGTAATCGATATTTTTAACATGTATTATGAAAACCATAATATGCATAATAATATACAATATATTATATATACGGAGATTATGTACAATTATTTTTTATACATAAAGGTATTTCCTACTTCCAATTTTCCATTTTTTTTCAGTACATTTATTATATTTTTAAACTTCATTTATGCACTATATGTCTATATATACACATTTATAATGTGTTTACTAAACGGTAAAGAAAAATTTGCCTTTTAATAATAATAAAAAAAAAATTCCTCTTTAAATGTTTGGATCTTTATACAAAAAAAACTTATTTGGTGGCATTGACCGGCCCTGGCCCATGTCTATACATACACCTAACCTAACAATTATCGTTCATGGAAAGACTGTTTATATTTTATTTTGAATATATTGTGCACAATGTTTGATATTTCAGTATTTCGCGTGTAACGATAATAATCATTAAATGATATACAACGTTTGTGGTATATAAATATGTTACATAATATAATAATATTATAAAATCACACTGCGGACGGCATTTTCGCTGTCGAATTCAGTGATGACAACTACGAGACATATATAATTCGACCGGGTTTGGAAAATATAAATTGCCAATACAATTGTAACGACTGTCCGCTCGCGATTATGTCATCGGTTTATATTGTTGATGTAGGTAATACGTATTACGTAGGTTTGCGTTGTAATTTATTCATTTGACCGAAAATATTCATTTCTATAGTAACGCGTAATATTATACACCATGTCCCAAAAGTATCGCATCACCATAATCATTTCCAAATCAATAATTTATCGAAATTCAGTTTATCAAATAATTATGTTTGGGAATTTTTTTTTTTTTCATTAAACATAATTTAATTAATATATTGATTTGTCACGGTCTTGATGGATACGTCTTATAAGGCGATACGGGAATCTGGGGACACTCTGTATAAATGCCGCATTATATAATAAAACGTTTAAAAAAGAAATGTATACACTTATAATGGACGTCGTACGCGGTGCTGTGTTTAAACAGAAACGAGTTGTAGGGTTCAAATGTGCACGACATACATTTGAAATACACACAAATTCGATTTATCCGTAAATGTGGGTCAGTTCGGACTACTCGTGACGGAAATCGCCATCAGTACCTATTATTACACAATAAATATTATAAAATAAAATGTAATATTTATATTATTGTCGTTCACCGAATATCGTTAAATACCGAACATCCGACCATAGTTACGGTAGTATAGTTTCCTAATTGGTTACGCAATACATTTTTTAAAATTATTATTTAGCTTTTAATGTCTTAACTTACATATTATTTAATAAAAATAATAATATGTATATAGAATAATAATAATAATAATGGTAATTTGATTGATAAATATTATAGTTTGTAAGTATATTATGTATTTATGAGTAAAACTGGTATTTATTTTGGTATTATTACTATGTTAATTGTATTTGCTTTGTACCATTTAATCAAATATTATATTTTTAGTTGGCCAGGTATTAAGTGTTCAACAAAAAGCAAATAATATATAGATCTAGATTTATGACAGACACTGCAAGATTCACACATTTTCATTATCCTATAATCGGATTCAAAACCTTTAAATAAAAATTGCAAAGTGATAATAATCGAAAGTCGAACCGTTGCACGTTGTTTATGAACTTATACAGATCGAAATTTAAAAAACTATTAGCAGAGCATTAATTAATTATATTCACCGCTACCAGCTCATTATCAAAGTATACGTATTATTTTGTTCGTAATATTATACAATCGTTTTAAGTGATGAAATCAGTAGTATTTCGCCACGCTAGTATAATAATCGTAGTCGTGTGTGTTGAAAAACTTTGTTCTCAAAAATTAACGATAAATTAGATTGCTATTGAATGAGGTGGAATAACACTGTAAATTGTGTTTGTCGATCGTTAAAAAAATCTGACTCGTCGGTTGTTTTTAATATTACAAAAATACGGCAGTGCAAATACGAATTGTATTTTTAACACTCGGAGAGTATCAACTGGAAAAAAAATACACTCAATTGTTACCACCACGCAAGCTAAAATCGTATATTCAGCGATTATGAATCGTAACTCGCGTTTTGTGCTTGAATTTTGATAAGTTTTTTTTAAATTTTCTTCACAGTCGCCAGTTCACCCGGGTATTGACCATTATTTGTACTTGGACGGAATAGAGGATACAAATAAAGAATAAAATAAATAAAAATCACCGATTTGTTATAATATTTACCATGATATCTGGACTCTGCGGCGGATATAACCGTGTCCAAACACGCTAATATTCATCAGACATGAATCGAATATAATATAACGTCACACACACACACACACACACACACACAATACAATATTATCTGGACGAGAGGCAGGTAGGAACGACACGGCAGGTTGGCGGTCGAATTAGACAAATCGCACACACGAGAATAATAGTTCGCGTATTAGTTTCGAGCTTTACGCAGTCAGGTCTATACTACATTAACATAATACTAAAGCGCTTAATCTATTTATCGTGATATTGTAATCCAGTCAACCCGCGGTGGTGATCGAGAGGCGCACAGTAACGCGGAAATCTATTTCAATATAGCGTACTCGTATATTATACGGTCGTATGTGAATAAATACATAATATATAGTATTATCATATGCGACATTTTGAGCACTTCGTGATTTGTTGTATCGATTGCGGAACGTCATCATTACTCGATATCGTATCGGAAAAGCGATTTGTTTAAGATTTTTGATTTCCGTTTTCAATCATATATAGTCAAGTCAGGATTAAAATGTTTCGTCCAAACAGTCAAGTCGTTTATTGAAAGGAAATTCGTTTTAATTTTATATTAAATACAAGACATAATAATGTTATGATATATTAGTATATTTTATTAATAAATATTAAATGTCTATACATAATCGTAAGTACCTATCTAATAGTACGGCGTAATAAAGGTACATCAATACATTATTCATAGTTTATAGTGTTGACCGCCGAGTGCAATAATGATTAGATTATATCATAGGTAGTTATCATGAATTTGCTTGTTCTTCCTTAAGTTTTCATTTGATGTGCTTCGTATTAGGTGTCTGCAAGAAGTTTGTCTATTGAGAATGCCGAGGTTTCGGGTGCATGTTTATGGTTTTGTTGCCTAATTTTATAATGGCGACTGTAAACGAGCTCGACTATATTTTGAAAGTGTAAAGTCGATAGTGGATTTTCTGAAATTTGGTTTTAATTGCGTCTGGCAGTGTGGATATAATATTATATAATACCGTTAAAGTATACAAACATTTAATATCAAGTTAACAATAATATAAACTATAAAGGTATTATATTTTGTTATTTTATGCATGGGTAGGTATCTACATATATATATTTTAATGAGACACTGTATTTTAAAAATTCAGCTAAAATCAGACACAGTAATATTATATTAATTCATTAATTTTATGATCCAGTTTTAAAATTAATTTTGACAAACTTCCATCGTTACACATTATTATTATGCTTTGACTTGTGTTTATAGTATGTACCTACTATTGTTTACGTGTATTGCACCACATAATAAAAATAATAAATCCATCAGCCTTTGCAAAGTGTGTTCGAAAGACAATAAAGCGTCTAGAGCATCATACAAGATAATACCTACTCAATACGACAATACTCTTATTATTATGTACATGAGATCGGACGATTTTTCAAAGAACAATGTTTTATTACTATGTAAGCATTGACACGTTACACTTTGAAAAGAAATATTTACTCATTTATAGTTATCTAATATGTTGTGATGAAAGTATAATATCGAATGAAACTTTTTCCCGCGTAATTTCCATACTGCGTGTTTTATATAATATAATAATATATTATATTGTATACTATGTGATTTTTTCCACGTAATATTTCAGTATACTTTGAATTTTCTATAACGAGTGAATAGGATAACGTGAAAAATAAAGGTCGTGCCATTGTTGTTGAAACAACAGCAAACGAAAAAGAAAATTCGAAATACGCATACTACTGTTTTACGCGCGTACACTCTTATAAATAGTAATATTTATGCGTTTCGTTGGCAAATTAATTCGTTATTATTGTTAATATATATTTTTAACGACCTTACAGTGATATTTATGAAACCGGAAACGTGGTTTTGTGATAAACATCGCGTTTATTTTACCTATAAATATGTTGTATTCGAATTGTTGGAACTCGACCCATAGTGGTTATAAACGAAATAATATTATTTTATCACGGTGTATTTATCCCATGCAATACGCCACGCAAAGCTTTTATTTTAAAAGTATTTATAGTTTTAGTGTTTTAAATGAATATTTCGGTATGTGATTTATTTAACGTTGGTTAATATTCTCAGTACATTGTATAGCACGCCGTATCAACTGCTTAACTTCTTTAAATGTATAACGGAGATGTGGAGACATAATTTATCGTACAGTATTTTATTTTATCTTTTATTTTAACCACACTGCACTTAAAACTTTGAACGATTTACATAATTAAGTGTAAAGGTAAACAATTTTAAAACAAAAACGAAATATCAGTAAATATCGATATTATTTTTTCTTTGTAAATACTTACAAATAAAATATCAATTTAGAATTGTATTTGACACAATTTGACACACATGAAATATTTTTAAGTCTTATGGATAAATATACTACGGGATTATATAATTATAATTCTATAATAGTATAATTATTATAATATAATATAATACAATTATAATTCTGGTGTGTATAACTTAGTAAACTCGCTAATAATATTTTATTGCTCAGTTCTATTTCATCATTCAGTTATACATTTATTCGGATGATTTTTAATGTTTAAGAATTTCGATGATTGACAATATTTTCTTCTAACACTTGTTGGAAAATATTTTGGAAATGTAAAAAATAGAATTCTATTTTACCTAACTAATTATAGTAATATTATTAATACTGCTACTAATAATAATATGTACATTTTGATAATATGATTCCTAGAGCTATGAATTATAAATACGTAAAATACATACAATATATATATGGCTTCTTCAAGCTATTTTCGTCAACATTTTAACTACAAATGTTTATAAAATTAATTTGTAACACTATATTTTTAGATTTTTGAGGCTTGTTAAGAATTATTTATAAAGAATTTTGAATAAAAATATCAAACTTTATAGTTATAAAAATTGAATATTTCACATTGTTGTCAGTTGGATACATTTCTATTTTTATTACCATCTGAAGTACTGGCTAAATTGAATTTTATATCAGATGATATAATGAAGTTAAAAATAAAATCATTTTAAAATGCTCAAAATATGGCGACAGAAAAAAAAATGAATAACCCAATTGTTTGCAAACTCTAAACGTTTCTAAACAAAAAATATTATATATATATTTTTTACAAAATTATTCTCTTATGATTATATGCCAATAAAAATTGTCAATAAACCCTATAAAAAAATATAGATAATAAAATAAAAATGGCGAATCCACATTGTATAGTACATGTATTAGTTATATTACACAATAGTAACATTATAGATATTGTTAAAATATCAATTGGTAATCTTTAACAACACTTTCAGACTTTGGGTTCAATGGTGAAATGAAGAAATAAAAGAGTATAAAAATAAAGCAATGAAAAATTGTTTAACATACAAAATCTAGATGTCTTTATTTTTTTAAAAAAAGTTAGGGCTTGTACAAAACAGCTAAGCAAATAGAGCAAAGTTGTATTGTGGACACCCTTTTTAACTACTACAGACAACTAGACTGAATTATAACTTTTCAGTAGTCTAGAAAAAACTTAAGTCACTCAAAGGTATTGATAAAACAAATAACATACAACTTCTAAACAACTATATCAACTCATATCTATTTCGAAAAAAGTAGCTTTATATCTTATTTTATTTTCTTTAAACACTCTTCTAGACCAACTCTAGCAACTCCGACTTTGTCAATGATTTTCAGTTTTACAGTTCACAGTATTAACACCCTTTTAAAGCCGTCAACCTTAATTTTCTCATTTAAATCCCAATAAACTCACAAATTACTCTAAAATAACTCGAGCAGAAATAGTAATAGGAAAAATCCTGGATCAGACGAAATCATAAACTCCAACATTAAAAACATTTAATTTATTTACTGTGAAATTTATTTTAAACCCTCTTAAAAAAAATTGTTATTTAAAAACTATAGGGTATTATTAGAGTCTTGTTTTTAAGTTGAGTTTTAGTTATTTATAGCGAAATTTTGTATATAATATGTATACAATGCTATTGTAATGAACGTAATCTATATTTCTATATGATAGTGTAAGATAAAAATTGTTCAATCCAATTTCTTCATAGTAACCAGTTAAAATATTTTTCTAATTTCACTTTTTTTTTCACTTCTCGTTGCATTTAAAATTTAAAAATGTACTAGCTCGATTAAAATTAAACTATTAGCTTACAATATTTTAGTGTATATTTTTTTTATCGATTTATGGATAGATATTTTTCTTAGGGTTTGAAAATGAATTCTAGCGATATTGTTAAATGTTACTAAGTAAAAAATTAAAATAATACATGGACAGTAAATATTTCAAATAAAAAATATTTAAAAACATACCATATAATATAAAAGTATAATCTACAATACATTTTATACAAATGTTTTTACTTTTTAATGTATGTCATGTAAATATTTAAATATTCCAAAAAAATAGTGACTATAAAATATATAGTATACCGACTTGGGACCTTTTAAAGTACCCTTAAATAATTGTTATGCTATACGCATTATGCATATAATTAAATAATTTTTATATAATTCACCAGAAAATATTAAATTTTGTTTTAAGTCCATTAATCTTTACTTGAATACTTAACAAATTGTTTTAATACGATGGACATTTTATTGGGTAACAAACGTAAATAATGGAGCTATAGGTTAAAGAATTTTAGTTGAATTTTATTTCATACTTATGTAAAATAAATACAAAAGTAAATTAAAACAATACAAATATATAAAAATTTATATAAATATTTGTTATTTTTTTTATATATATTTATAGTATTATAGTATTTTATTGTGTTTATTGATAATACTTTTTTGGTAAATAAGTGTTGACTGTATAAATAATCTTAATATAACCGAATTAAATATGTTTATAAAATCAGCGTTGAGTCTAAATAACATTTCATGTATCATATCGATGACGGCGGGGTCGTCATAATAGAACACTTAAAAAAAAAAATGATCAGTTAAATCCGCACACTTTAATATATCAATCTACACAGTTTTCCCAAAATTAAACCATTCAATACCGAACGCATTGATATGATCAATAATGTATACATTTATCTAAAATCACATTACCGTTTATTTTAACCACACACCAGTTAATCATATTTAATTAACACCATAAGCAATGGAATTAATTAAATAGAATATTAGTTGTAAACACTACGATGTCCATTTATTATAATATAAATATAATAGTAATCAGTACATATTTTATTTTATCTTTTTAGAGTAAATTGAATTATTTTTTATACATATTAAAATTATAATAGATCTGATATATTAAATTATTTCAACAATAATAAATTAGTTTAAAAACAATAAATAATTCATTTTTAACTGTCAATCAAATATATGCGATTTTAAATTATCAACCTTCAAAAACTCTCCTTTAAAAAAAAAATGTATACAGTATTGATCGTTCAAAATGTGTTGGTTTAAATAAAGTTCATTGACAATACTTAGATAAATATAAAAATTGGAATTTTTATCTAAATTATGTCAATGATATATACTTTTTTATTTAGTTGATATAATAGATATTTTTATTTATTTTTTTAAATAATATAGAATTAAATAATGTTCTTATATTAATTATTGTATTATAAGAATATCTATTGTATAAACGAATTCATCTTGAATCTCAGCATTTATTAAACTACTTATATCCATGTAAACAGATTTAGGTAAAGCCAGTGTACGTTTTGGAAATTTATATATTCGTTCTAGTAATCAGATTCACTTCCTGTAGTTTTATTATAGTTTTTATTTTAGCGTTATTTTTTAATGCACTTCATTACTTTAACATTACAATTATTGTAACACGGCGATATAGATAGGCAATTTAGGTACATATCGGTCGGTAGGCAGTCTTTTATGTATTTTATGAAAATGTATATTACCTACGTCATCGTCACGATTTAGTATACATATTTTTTAGGTTATTAGTAATTAGTATAATTAAAAATTATATATTTTTATAAATTCCAGTTTTTAATTAAAAAAAAAAATAGGATAATGGTAGATTACTTATAACTTATTTTATTAATTGAATTAATAGTTAATACAATATGTTTTGCTCTGGACTTTTTTAATGTCTTATCTTTCAATGATATTATAGTTCAATACAGAGTTTTCTTTGCAGTTTTATTTTTCAAATGTTGTTACAATTATTGCTGATTTTTAATAATTTCAACACCTACTTTTATAAGTATGTAAATGATTGCACGTTAACAACTTATGATTTTATTTTGTAGAGATTTTAATACTTTATATATTATTATTATATCATTTATACCTAAATTTGTATATAACCTGGTTATGATATCGTCATGTGTTGGGTCGACCACGACCCAAACACTTATATTATTTTTTATTAAAATTTTATTTATAGATTGATGTATCGTTATCGACGTGCTTCGATCATGACGACAACGCCGAATAATAACTTTTTTATTATAGGTTAGGTTATTCATTCCCTTTTTAGCTGCCTGCCAAGTTCGACGCGTACGGTGGATTATTATTAATTTATAGAATTATAGTTATGTTTAAAAATATTTAATTTTTTTTTTAAACATTTTGACAACGAATGATGATTGTGGCCATCCCCTACAATTTTAGTTTTGTATTTAGTTTAGTTATATTGTTTTACGGCATATTACACATAGAACATTAGTATATAATTTATTAGTATATAAGACTAAATAGACTAATAAGACTTGCTCATGATATATTAAGTATACTAATTTTATGTAAGTATTTATTAAATTAATTATTGTATCTCATATTTTCACGGTATCCTTGCTGGATACATGCTTAATATATAAATTTATTTGGATTTGTTTACCATGAAAAAAATGGATTGATAATAACTTGTTTTTCAATAATATAGAATATAGATATAGTAGCTGACTTCACGCTTTTCGTTACCCGTTAAGAATGTCACCCTTATAATATGATTCAAACGGTTCAATTTATTATTTAATATAATGTGCCATTTGATGGTTTTTGATATAACTTGTATAACAATACCTGCTTTTGCCGGAGAAAAAACGAGCAATTAATACAAAATACGGCGTTATACTGGCGAATCTCAATTTTTGAACTCAATCAAATGAAAATAACTTTTAACATAATTTAAATTAAGCTTAAATCCTGGTCCACGATGTACTCTTTTTCCATTTCATATTTTTATATATGTATAGATTATCAATGCATAATTTATTGTTTTTAACTGAAATATAACCTAATGTAAATTTGTTAATTATTATTTATTTATAATTAATAATATCATATTATCTGATAATATTGTAGTGCAGTCTAAATTTTGTAAAAATCCAAAACTTAATCAGCCTATCGCTATCACGTCATTTGATCAATTATTTTTTTCGGATGTACTTCATACACCCTTCACCAAATCGATCGGCGTACATTTTAAAACATCCGATATTTGTCCGACATGTGAAATCGATCGGAGCGGACCGTGTACAGGGACTACTTAAAAACCTAGCCACACACGATAATCTTAAGTCGACGTGTAGGGTGGAGATAAAAAAGAACAGTGAAAAATATATATTATGTCCCTATTATAGATGATATCGATAGAGATTCACATCAATAGGAACAACCCCAAATACAGTTTTTCCACCCTCCAGTAGGTGCACTAAATCCCAATAACCCGCATTGTGTGTGGAAGTTTAATTGCACTACACAATAACGAGTATTCGCAATATGCGCATACGATAAAAATACGGTATTATTATTCATCAAGTATATACTGATCGGCTATACATATTTTTTCACCCGGAGATAGAGATCGCAGATAATCTTGGCTGGTCGCCAGTCTCTAACACGCGGATTAATAATAACACGATGAATGATTATGGTACCCGTCTGTAAATCATTCGGTAGGCATTCTGTGCTTACTAGTGCTTACTATGTAAGCATACGGCCAGGTTAGATATCACTAAAATAGACACACCGGTCGTAACAAAGGAACAGACGTCAAGAAGTCACCTTAACTTGATTGGTATTTAGACATTCTTTTTTGAACCACTCATTTTGAATTAGCAAAAATCCAACGCCCATAAGCAATAAATGCCAATAAGACTTAACCATCCAGCACATCATCCGAGACTGCCCAGTTGTCCAAAACATTCGAAACACTCTATCAATATCAGACAAATTAGTATATCTAGTAACTATACTAAAAAAATCTTTAATTTTTTTTACAAATATTTATATTTTAAACCACCTCTAACCAATTTTTACACACGACTTATAGATATCTAAATGTTAAAACTTGCCAAAATAAACTCAGATGTTATAGTCTCTTTTATTTTTAAAAATAATAATAATAATAATATGCTTTATGCCTATTATATTAAAAGATAAATTATACAAATTAAAAACTAAATAAATAGATTAAACAGTTAAAAATCATCGAATTTTAAGATAATATTTTAATTTGCAATTTTTTTTTCACTTTTTATAAAAGTTATAAGCACCTATATAAAGTAAAACAATATGCGATAAATAAGATTTTCGGGTAATACATTTTAGTTATCGGTAATTATTATTTAATAAAATATCAACTTAGGACATGATGACATAGTACGTTTAACGGTCCTTTGGCCGTCGTTATAAATGATGATACCGTTCGTATATTATAATACTATAACAATATACGCTCGCCGATCGAGCGTGTCGCGGGCGGATATTAGTCGGATAATAAGTGCGGAATAGGATGACGTTCAACCGCTGCGGAAACGATTTGCGATATTTATATATTACAATATTTTATTATTATGATATCGTCGCGTACAAAAGAACACCGGTAAACGGTCCTCGAAATCGACTCGTTATTGGCTGGTCGCGGGCGCGGAAAAGTTTCCGGACGAAAAACGTTTGCGCGTGTACGAACAACGCACGCCGAGCGGCGTCGCACGAGTAGATATATTATATTATCGGTTTTGTTTTTTATTAAAAAATATTATTGGCGAACCTCTGTGCCGAAAAATTGTGCGTCGCGCGTATAATCCGCGAGGGTCCACCCTAATTATTGAACCGAAAAAAAAAGGACCTCACGGAGGACAAAGGACCCGATTCGCGTATCGCATCGCATATTATTATACCGCGGTATTAAACGTACGTTGGCCGGCTGCAGATGTACGGGGCTAGGTCGCGTGTTTGATAGGCAAAAAATCTTCATCACACCATAAAAGCGTACATTATATATTATTATATTGTGTTTGTAGGTTAGTGTGTACACACACCGTATAATACGGCTAGACGAGGGAGACTCGCCCGCCGCCGGCCAGCCATTGTGATGTTAATACGTCCGCAGCGGATAATAATAAAATGTCGCGCTCGCGCGTGTGCATAATACTAGACACGACACCCCCACACACAACGGATTCGGCAAAGGCGACCCGGAGAGAGAGTGAAAAAAAATGAATACAATCGAGGGCGGCCCAAAAGCTTACGACTGTATAATGTGCACGCGCGTTTAAATATATATTATACGATCTCGCGCTTTTGCACGTGCTCGTCGACGACCTATTCGTCAGCTATTGTCGAGCCAAAAACATCTGCCACTCGAAAAGTTCCCCGTACGTATATTTAATATTATTATAGTCGCGCTCAAATTTAAACGTATAATATGATATACAGCGTACGATGTATGGTACGATTTCGTACTTGTGCTCGGTGTATTGTTGTTATCGTGGACGATGTACCTACGCAGTCTACTCGGTATTAATTTTAACGGTCTACGCTGCGGAGTCCTTTTCCGAGAGCCGATTTCGATTATACTAGATTGTTTCCGCTGTCGTGGACAACGGACGTTATGGCGACGACGGCGATGACGCACAAACTAGCTTGCTGCGGCAGACGTTTTAAACACAACAATAATATTATTATGTTATATAATAAATAATAATATAATATGTAGGTACACGTAACGATATAACACGATAATATTTATATGCGTTATGGTCAGTCCTTTTATTTTTTTTTCGACGATGCGCAATGACTCGAAACCTGATTTTTGGAATTTTCAAATAATATTTGCTCAAATTATGTTTACAAATTCTCGAGATAATTTTTACCGCTTAAGGATTTCCCAACTAATTATAGTAAAAATAATAAATTTCTTTATTGCTAAAATTAAATGTAGCTCTCCACTGAACTATGACATTTTTTAACGGAGAACAATTATAAGAGTACTTATTAAAATTCATAATAATGATAGAAATTAGAAAAAAAGACGATATCGAGAATATTATATAAATACAATTTTTTACGATTTGGTTAAAAATAATTTATATGGAAATTTGTTTATTAGAATAATTTCGGAAATATAAATATATTTTTTATGGTTATTTCCTAATTTCTATAATTATTTGATAATCATCGATGATACAATTTAACAGAAACTACGATTAATGTGATATTAACAACATTATTATTCGTAATATGAACCATATGACAGTATCGTGGGAGACTATATTTGATATTTATAATGAACAATCGTCATCACCGATGATTTACATTTTATATCTTTCTTGTCGGGTAGCTCATATACCATAAATGAGGTAATATTTACGCGTTTATGAGTTTCATAATTTCAATTGTAATAACAATAATCCTATAAGAATAAGAAATCGACTTTATTATAGAAATATACATGCATTTTAAATTATTAATTTTAAAGTTTTCGTTTGAATGTATGCTATAAAAAAAGTATTTGATACAATTAAGCCTATAAGGAGATTATAAATTATGAAATAAAAATGATTTCATTAATAAAAAAAATATATTAAAACTCCAGTACTCAATATTTTTATAGTTTACAAGAAAAAGTTTTGTAATTTGAATTCATAATTTCTGAAGTCCACATGAATAATTAACAACATTCGTTTGATAATATTAGCCATTGATTGTAAATCAGAAAAATCTGAAATCTACACTATATAGAGACCTATCTTATATTTAGGTAAAATACATTTAAACGTTTTATTAATGTTCATCAGCTTTGATAAGCTGTCGACATAACAATTTATTACTATTAAGTATATTGTACATACATAAGTATAGAATAGAATTCATAAAAACCATATCAAAATATAATATAAACTTCAAGTCATATTTTCTTGTATAGATATCATCTTTAATAATATACTGTTTTTAGTGTTATTCTCAATTGTAATTAATCCATATAGTTTATACAGACATATTTTTCGTCTGTCAAGAATTTGGAATTAATACATACGATCTTATCGGTCGAATAAAAATAATTAGATATTTTATTATACAGTAGAACTGAATAGATGTATCGAGAGGATACATGTGAAATTTGATGTGTATCAACTATCAACAATGTGTATTTTGCATCTAACAATAGTTTTAGTTCAAATTATATTGCGCTCAATATCTGTTAGCGTTGGAAATCTATAGATATCAGTCCTACCCGCCTTTCGTGTCATAATTCCATTTTAAGCTATCTCTGAAAAATGATAGTAGTGACTAGTGGCATTACTGTATTAGTAATAAAGTAGCAAGCTAATAATATTGTCAAATCAGTATTAGTTAATGGTAATATACTATACAAGAATATAACGACAAACAAATAATTATTATACAGACAAAAAGTTAAATATTTGCTCACCAATCGTTTAATTTCAAAGTAAAACACTTATTATGTATTATGGACCATGGTACAACAATAAATAGTAATAATAATAAAATTATATAGATTTTAGCTGATATAGTCACGAGTACTTTATGTCATTCCATCCTATTACTTTTATATTATCTCCTCTCCGTATCAAATCCTTTAATCCTCTGTATAGCCATCATATACCCTCGTAATCATAACATATACGTATAATATAATATTATATATATATATGAGAAACCATTATTTTCCTTGGTTTTTGCCAAAGGGACATCTCTATTATCAAACGACCATCGCCCTAATAATAAGTAGTAACGTGTGCGAGTGCCTCGTGGATAAGTGGGTAAAATAACACGTAACTTCCTTCTACGTTAGTACCAAAATAATATATTAAAATATTATTATATTTGATAGATTTATAGTTTTTCCAATTTATTTATCTATTATCTGTCTTTTTTTCTTAAAAATGTATTTTTAAAGAAAAAACTGATTGACTTGCTAAGTCCAAACTGTTGAATTTAGAATCTTGATATTTTTCACAGAGTTTCCATATTATACAAAAAATAAGAAAGAGTTAAAAACAGGCTGAAGCAGTTATGGAAAAATATATGTAAATGGTTTTAATAAGCAGTTAGATAGAGTTGCGTTAGAGAATCTAAAAAATTTCACCGTCGACATCGAGAAAATATGTTACTGAAATAGCCATTTTTACGGGTGTTTTCGGGAACCACAAAAAAACCAATAACATAACATTAAATCGGTGTTTTTTTTTAAGTTTATTAAGTTATAAAGCATATTAAAGGACAGATTTAGAGTATATTAATAAGAATTTTACTCAAATCATCTTATTTTTAGAGAATTGAGCTTTTAAACAAGAATTCAACTGTGGAACTAACTGTCTGGTTTTCTTAAGTGACTTAAATTTTTTTTTTTGCAAAACCATTCACTTGACCTGTCTTAAACAATCTGTGTAATTTACATTTGTTGTTAATTTTACCAGTTGGGTTTTATAAGATTAAATAGGGTCCTGTTGTGATACAAACTTCTATTTTTCAAATGAGACCCACCTCTTTTACTTAAATTTATTTAATGAATAATTTGTATAAAACTTTTGATGTATCTGATTCAAAGTTCAAACGAGTAGTTTTTCAGTTATTTAGTCTTTTATGTTTCTAATAAGAATAATAATCCATCAAAATTATTCTACTACATATTCTAATTATATATGAATATGAATGTCGACAATGGTAGCGAATGTATAATAATATAATATAATATTTTTTTATTCTTTAGTTGAAAATTGAATTGCAGATTTTCATTTTCGATTGTTATACCTGTCAATGGATACATATTGTTCTCCTGGAAAAAGAAGCGCGAGAGCGCAGCTGTAGATCGCTTATAAGTCCTCGACGTTTTTCTGTGAAATTACAGTTGAGGATTCCGATAAAGTTTTCACGAGGGATGCAATTCACAGTAGTGTGAATCCTTATTTATTTTTAAGAGAAGTATCTCGGGAAAAAAGAACATAATATATATACTAGTATATATACCGTTTTTAAAGGGTACTTTAATGTTCGGTGATTTATCGTGTACTCGCCGTTTTGAAATAACTGACCCGGATGATTGATTTTTATATCAATTTAAATCTTGGACTTATTTTTTATTTTTCAATGCCAAACTTTAAATTGCAGTTATGTAGATATAGGTAATAATATTTGCGTATGCGAGTATCGATAAAGCATGCTATATTACTACGTCAAGGGTGTTGCATTTTTTAAAAAGTTGGTAATCTATGATAGATTTTAATTGTTTTATTGTTCCAAGTCATAAAGTGTTGAATATGTGTTTAAAATGCAATGAAATTAGTTATTATTGGGTAATAGTAATAAAACATCAATATAATAATATAAACTATCACACTTGTCGTCGAAAAATCGATTACTTGTTAAAATGGAATGTTATTTTAATGTGAAATTATACATAGTAGTTATTATTATTATGTATAAAAAAATGACTGAAAAATATAAGCAATCTATCATACAAATCACTTTAGCGGCAACACTTCTAATTAATGTAAAATTATTTCAATACTTGCAGTTGTTTTATCGCAAATGGAACATTTTTAATTTCGATAAAAAGACAAAGGGCCAGTTAATCAACGTCACCGCCCTTCGATCAATAAATAATTATACTTATTCAATATACATGTTTCATAATAACGAGTACTGCAATAATAAAATACAAATATAGCAACAAATAATAAAAAATTCTAATTTATACCAATGATACACATACAATTAACTGTAAAATATTTTTTTGTATTAATAATAACATTCATGAGTATGAAATTAATTTCATACTAAACTATTACGAATATGATATAAAATCTGTGCAGAATCTAAAAAAATAAGTTTTAATGTCCAATGTCTATATATAATAGAATAATGAATTGTTTCATTATTAATATATTATAAATTATAATAGGTAATATAATATAATTAATTTCATAAATATTTTTAATTTTAATATTTATCTATTACTCCGTGGAGTGATAGATAATTTACCGTTTGTACATTTTTGACTTTCGTTGATCAATTTGCTGAAATAATTATTAAATATTTTTATGTAATTCTAAAGAGAATTTTAATTTATTTAATATTATTAAAAACTAAGCGAAATATGTTTATGGAAAATGAAATATCAGCTAGAGATTAATATTTACCAGAGTTGTGTTTTTACATTTGAAAACCAAAAGAATTTATTCATACAAGAATATTAATGGTGAACGAATTAAACTAGCAAGTGCTCAACATTTTTTCCTGTTTTTATGCATTTAATTTAACAGGTAATATTTTATTATAATAATAGTATCCAACCAAAACAATTTATTCTGGCAGAAAACTTAGTTGACAAGAATTAAATATAAACTTTTATAATAAAGGTAGAAAGTAACAAAGGAAAAATTCTTTTTTATTATAATATATTAAGAATTTATATAAATAAAATAAAATCCTCATATTATATATTTACATTTTTATTCACTATTCACTTACATGATGGATATTTTGAAAATATTGATATCCATATTATATAGGGTGACATTACGAGGAGCAAAAATGCAATATGGAAAGCTATTTTATAGTTACCTACTCGACTTTTGTGCATTGATAAAAGCCTTTGCACCCAGTCCCTTTATGTTATTACATGATATAATATTTCAATGAGATATTTTTTTACAAGCTCTACATTTATTGAATTTTATCTTTTTTTGCCATTCAAAAAAGCAATGTATGATAGTTTTGTTTTCTGAAAAAATGTTGGCACATAATATAAGCTTAATGATTAATATATTCAATTTTATTACACTTGAATTATGGTCTATGATCTATAATAGTAAAAAGTAAAAACGATGAATACATAAACATTAATCATTTCGTGGATTCGCGGTACTCGTGCCTATACACATAAGTATTATATAACACAATTATTTCTTATATTTATAATATTTTTATTTGAATAATTAATTGTTCAAACATAATAAATATTTATACACATTTAAATAATTTGTTATAATTAATTTGTAACCTGTTTGATAAAAACGATCGAACTACTTGATTTTTAGTAACTTTTCCTACCAAAATGCATTACGAGATGTTGAACAAAACCTGACTTCGCTAAAAATTATTTCAATGTAAGCTCTTAGTGCTTTTTTAATAGATACAACAAAAATGTGTTACGATTCTGGTAAGCACAACACCTTATAAATACAAAATAAATAAAAAACCACAAAAAATACTATTTTTATTTTTGTCTTCAACCGTTTTTTTTTTGTTTTTTAATTGCATCTTTCCACTTTTAATTTACAAACGATTATAATTTCCTCTAAATGAAAATTGTTGTTATATGATTTTTTTTTGGCGGGAAATAAATATAAAGAACGTGAAAAGTTAAACACTGGGGCGCAAAAAATTAATAATAATGACTCTGAATAATTTATGCAAAATGTATATTTTATTATTTTATTTTTCATCAAATTGTGTACAGCGTGTTAATCGTTGTGTATTTTTGAAATAATTAATTGCCTCATAAATATGTAATATTTAAAATAAAATCATTTGGGTGATCAAAAATTCTGTCTTCAGTGGAACATGAATTCAAGACCTTCAGTTAGCTATTGAGGATTAAAGATGAGAAAAAATTCATTATTTATTAGAGTATTGTCTTGCGTATCCCGGGAAAAAATTAAGAATTAATATGAAATAAAAAAATGTTGTTGGTGCTACAACTGAATTGAAATTTATCTAAAAACTTATATAAACAAAGAAAGAAAAACTACTAACTTTCATAGTATGTATATGAAATGAATTAATTGAGAGAATAAATAAATTAGTTATCATTAAAAATCCTTATCGACTTTTTTTTGTGTGACGTTAATCAGAGTTACATTCTTCAATATTCAAAGCAGTATAACTGTTCAAATTGCGCTGAAATATCTGTAGTTGTTATAATTTTGTTATTAAAAAGGTCCGTTGATTCAAAACTATTTTTAAATCATTCACTGTATTGTTGTATGTTCAGTCGGCGTATCTTACAATTGTTTTAAATAGAATGATTATATTATATTTCAGTGTCCCGCTTCACATCAATACGAAATAATTTCATTCTTTGACTACCAACGCATACTTAAACTTAAAACACGTCAAATTCAATAAAGTCATACATAAAGCAATTTGAAACAGAAGTCTAAAGATTTTACACACCACGCATTTCGTGAACATTTCGTTCCAGATCTATAGTGTGAGTTTGCGTATAATATAACATTCCGAATAGTCGTTTGTTATATTTTAATAAACGATTTTGGTTTTCGAATTTATTAGCTTTATTTAAGACTATTGAACTTTACGAACGGGAGTAGTGTGGACGAGAGGGTTATTATTAATAATGTTTTAAAATTGAATTTAAAAATGTCAAAATCTGTACTATTGCGTTCAAGTCTTCGACATATCCTACGCCACTATATATTACAACTGCTATAGTCACTAACGCCACGCAAAATATATATTGCCGTCACAGCTAGGTCCTGGGTGTTGGTCGAGCGCGTCTCCCTCCTCAACGTACACAGCAGAGCCGACACGGTACACCACTCTGTATATATTATACGAACGTCGTCGGTGATGAATATCGAAAACCGGCGAAAACACTGTCGCAGCGTACGATTGATGTGCATTCTACGCCGCCGCCGGCACGAAATACGTGTATTATACAGAGGGAGGCTTTGGCGATGGCGGTGGCGGTGGTAGTCGTCGTCATCACTGGTGTTCGGGAGGGTGGTTTTATAGCGACTATTTTTCTCGCGTCTTCCTGCTCACTCACGGCCGAGCACGTTTTCGGGGATAAATCAACGTTACGCGGCCCCGGCACCGGCGCGGGGTTGAAAAATCACCCCGAGTCAGGTACAGGCGCTCGCGTATAATCTAAAAACACGAATATATATATTATATTGTTGTTGTCGTTATTATTATTAATATATATTATATTGCTCCGGAGGTGAGTCAAACTTCTCTTCAGTTGTACGCGTGCGACCGAACGACCGCGTGATGACGGGGTTGTATTTGACGACGGTGAAGGTACTGGTGGCGAAGGTGAGAGCCAGGGCCACGCGGGATAGGGGGTGGAAAATTAAAACCACCACTGGTCGTGTACATATACAACATAATCGTAATATAGTGGTGGTGGGGCGTGATATACATAGTGTAGAGCGATGGAAAACAAAACGACTTAGGAATACATTATTTCACGAGTATTTCCTTTTCATTTTATTTTTTTTACACTTTTGCTTTTATTTTTCCTTTTTTATTTTTGTTTTACGTCAGAAACAAAAGGAACTTTCGATCACGTCGTTTCCGCAGAGGCGAACGTTAATAATAATAATAATAATAAAAAGGGTAGGTACAACACTTTTGATGATTCATTTTACGTGTTACGAATCACCGCCTAAGGTTATCGGAAGGCGCCGCGGCGTCATGCAACACAAATAGCATCGCGGGTCAGATGACTCATTTTCAAGTTGTTCGTGATTCGGCTGCAGTTGTTCAACGGGGCACGTCGTCGAAACTGTTCAATAAAATATTACACGCGGCATGTCGATATTATTTATTACTCGTTATTACCCGTCAAACTTCCGTCTGCACACTGAGCACTATTATTTTTTTTTTTTAGCCGCTTTAAGTCATCGCGGACGTTTCAGTTCACCACTCCGATTTCGACAATTTTATTTTTCTAAACAACACTGTGTTCAAGGATACATAATACGATGTATTGTTATATTTTTAGATTTCTAAATTTCGCAAAACGCTACAGATTTCCGTGGCCCGTACGAATATTAATTTATCACAATATTACGTATTCATAAATTCATAACAATCATAGATCGCCGCATCGTATTAAATATATTGTGCCTACACGTCGTGATTTTCTTTTTTGTCGAAAATACTATTCTCGGGAATCGTACACAATTTTTTCCTTGAACCATCGACCGTCGGTACGTGTTTAATGATAGTTAACACACAGCAGTTAGACTATATAAAATTATGATATATTATAAACTGTATTGTTTTCTCCCCTTTACGGTTGACGATCGTTATTTTACGAGCCAACGTACAATAGTAAATAATACAAAAAATAAATTAAAGTAGAAAACGAATTTAGATTATGATCATCGTTAGTGTGATGCGGTCTAGACTATTATTATTGTTATACGAAACCCCTCTTTTAAACGTACCATATGTCATATTACGTACATCGCGGATATCGGATTGCGTTAAAATTTCTTTCGACAAATTGTAAACGAAATTAGGCAAATGTGAAATGCGGGTACATTATCTCGTGAAATATAATATTTATTTTTCAAATATATTTTTCTTAGTAAAATTATGCAATTATGAATAATACCCTGCTCGGATGTTACGATGTTAATTGTTTAAAACGTAACCGACACCTATTTGTGTGTAAGTGTATGCGCGTGGGTAGTGCAGTTGGTGTTGTGCAACGCTGCAGGCACACACGTTTCATCTTTGCCAAGTGACGAGTGTGCATAGTGTGAAATTTATCTCACATTCCTCAGTTCGTATAATTCGAAACACAGTGCACTTATGTCGACTGATATAGTTTTTTTTTTTCATGCGTAAAAGATCAGTTTCAAAATCAAAAAATATGCAAGTAGCAAATTCCGATTGGTCGACAAGAGTTCGGCTCGTTTTGAACAGACCGCTCTGCCGGCATAACGACGCGTTATACACAGGTAATATAATATACGGCTGGGAGAGAGCAGTCCGAGGTGAAAATTTGACTTGTATATCGTATAACGTTCTTCCGGCACAGACCGCAGAACGTCGTTTTTCCTCGGATCGCTGGGAGATTTAATATAATTAATACCAAATGTTATATAATATACGTATAAATATGAATTTTATAGACTGTGTACAATAATATTTAATCAACAAACATCGCCCATTAATTATTCGCAGCAGCTGACGATCATCACATCGACGCGAACTGGCGGATAATAATATAATATAATATTATGGCCCCGAGGGATTTTCAAGAAATATGTACCGTGGGTTCCGCGTTTATACCGTACTCGCATCTACAACGTAATAATATTATATAAATTATTATACTCTCACACTGCACCGTGCATTGTGGACAATAAGTATGTCATAGACGACTTAATTGATATTATTTTAATAATTGTTATGGACGAAGGTTATATTTGACAAAATATATTGACTAAAAATATCATAATATTGATATAAGATGCGTTTACATATCTGACGTTATTGTTATATGTAATACTATTTTATGGTATGCTGTGAGTTCGCGATAATATATATTTTACGAAAAATAAAAATTAATTTAACATTTGTACACCAACGCACTTATATAAATAAACGCTATATTTAGTTTACCGGAATAACTTTTATCACACAATGCGCATTATTATTATAGTGGTGCATTTTATTATAGTGCGACTCGTCTTTTAGAAGGGTCACTGACATTTTATGTAGCAGGGTGATACGAACGAATTAACAGATTAAGCACAATTGAGGTACTTTTATAATTAAGATAAATTCACCCAGACATAAAATATATATAACTACCCACTCTTATATGTTTAAAAAAAATATCTCGGCTATTGTGTTCATTATTATACAACTTATGTATATATATATAGTATCTCAGCAACATCGGCTAAAATACACTTTAGTGTTACTGAAACTGCATAGTGCATACCCGTAGTATTTACATATTTTTATATACGCATTTTTTAATACGATGTAGACATGTAAATAATAATTTTTTGTACCTAAGAAAAAAAAATAATGATATATTTCTTTAGATAAAATAAAATTAAAAATTCAGTACATATTCATTTATAATAACCAACTTAAACCAAAGCGTTTAACAATTGAGGGGAAAAAGAACGATGTATCATTACTAAGAAAAAAACGATCCATTCCCTAGTTTCATTAGTGATCATAAAAACATAATAACCTCATTGAAATGAAATGTTTGATTCTACTCCTGAGTCCTGGTATTTAAGTATTACATTGTTAGGTAGATAGGTAGAGACTAGAGAGAGAGAGAGAGAGATGTTGTTCATAAAAAAAGCTGAAATACACGTAATACGTAGTCAGAAAAATCGAAAATAGTATTGTTCGATTTCAAAATCAATAACTGGTAACGAGAGGTTAATAATAATGTCGGATGCCAATCGAAATTAACTATATATTTATAGTATATATGTCTATCGTTCATTATTTAGAGCCTTAGAGGTTATCACCGATCTACTTGTAGGTAGGCACTTACATCCTACATAAATCACATACAAATTAATATTTCATCATAACTTTTTGGAATGACGTCGTTTGTCGTTATGTATTTTTCTTTTTGTTTTCAGATAATTGAACAAAATATTAAAATATTATAATACATATAATATATATTATTATACATACCTATATGACGTAGTATCACTTATTATTTTAAGTATAAACAAGTGTAGTATTGGAGTCACACAGAGATATACCGTAAAATATTGGTATATTTAAATTTTAAATAGATCTTCATAAGATAGAAATACTCGTTTCAAATTCGATTATTGTATATTAAAGTTTTATATGATAATGCATTCTGCTCAGGAATTAAAAATTTTAACGTTTGTCATTTAAAAAGCTAAAAAAACGTAAAAAATAATAACGATAAAAAGTAAAATATAATGGTAGCATTATGAATTGGAATGAATAGGATAGACAAATAAATTAGAATAATAAGTATAGTACCTATCATTAGTATTTAAAATTATGTGTCCGAAATGATGAAAAACCATAAACGGGGCCGATATTATATTTTATTATCCACGTGTCTATTGCTATAATAATAACCTGTAACGAAGTACATGTGTAACATGGCAGTGTTCATTAAATAGTGTTTTTTTTATAAGGACACAGATTTCGAGGCCGAATTTCGAAAACGTTCGATCAACCCGCCGACCGTAATTAAAATATAATTAGGCGTTGATATTGATACATTTACCGAATTTATATAATATAAAACGTTATACGTAAACATTTTTTATTGAATTATTTTATATATAATATACTTAATTCTACGTTGCATGTATGCAATAGGTATTATACGGATCATTTGGCGCCAAATAATAGCACGCGTACGCCTGTATTATACCTTCCGTAGACTTGGCGTGGGCCACGATAGCCAAAAACATGACCATGGTCGTTCGGTTGACCATAGTTTTAGGCGTTATTAGGTAAGTGGTGTACACTGTACATAAACCTACTCATAACTATGATCTACCTACCGGTTTTGTACCTACCGTTCATGGTGAATCGTTTGAACTGTTCAAAGTTAAAGAAGGCCAACCCGTCACGTATTATTAATTATTACTTACCATTACTGCGGTCGCGGGCGATTTAATGCCGATTCTAACCCGATCGAAACTCCGCGGTTAAGGTCATCGTTCAGTGTTAACCGTTTAAAATGTCGAGTACAGCTGTACCGCGAACGAACGGCTTTTCTGATCAAAGTTTAAAGACGTTATCTCCTCACGGTCCAAAGTTTGCCTCTGCATGGGATTGAGTGTGAAATTTTAAACAGTGGTTAGTTGGTTAGTGTATTGGCCATGTGGATACCACAAATACATATACATAACTACAACTCCATACCACATGGTATGTTTTGAAATCAGAGACTAAAACTAACATCGTGATAATTTAACTGCTTCAAAACATGTTCAATAATAATTATAATAATAGAAAGCAATAACCATAAGTTTATCAATCGTCATTCAGTTAAGAATCTGAGATAAAATATCTCTATAATATATAGGTAGATCACGCATTGCAGGACTATTGAAGTCAACATGTATGACTATAATCGTGATAGTATTTTAATATATAGTATTTTTTGTGCAGGTGATAATTTATATTTTTTTATGAAATTTTATTATGTATAGCTAAATAATTTTTTTATCTTTAAACTCAACGAGTCCTAATCATATATAATATAACTTACGTTATTGAAAAATTTGTCTGTATCTATCACACACATGTTGGCTCTCAAGGCATATCAATACTCATAATACTCATGGCCTGTGTTATCATGTTAAAAGTATATAGTATAGTGCTAAGCATGAAAACTAAAATGTCACCGTGCCGTGCTCAAGTCAAGTCATCTTTTCCATGAAGAATCATCCATTTCGTGAAACAGAAACTGCCTTGTGCTAGTTTAAAGACTAAATAAAGGACCAAACTAATTAAACGGACACTTCACGGTTTTGCTGCACTATAATGCTATATTATTATCAACACTACTCGTCAGTCACTTGTATCTTTAAAAATGAGAAGGCGTATAATATTATATATTATCAAAACAATATTACATGACAATAAAGCTTTAATTATCAATGCGTTTATAATAACAATTATCTTGAAACATCGCAGTCGAGACGAAACGAAACATGGTTTTAATCTCGGACTTTCTATAAGGACGGTTTATTATTATTTTACGACGATAAACTGTAACGCACATTGCATATTTTACTGATTAGTCGCGATGGATAATTTTAACGACTCCGTTATTCAGTCAAAACAAAAGCGACCGTCTTCTTTTGTTGTCCGGCAAATATCTACGACAATATTATAATAGAAGTAATATTATATGTTAAGGTATTCAATATGATATTATTATACTGTTGCCCCGACGACGGGGAAATATTAAATATTATTTTTAACGGTACATAATATGTCGTTTCCAGACTAAAAAATAAATAGCTCTTGTACTAATCAATTTTAACGTGCAGTACAAAATGTATATACATCGAAACGCGTTATTATTATCACTATTGTACGTGAAACGTATCGTACAACTATTATTATTATGATTTGTTAGAATGTTACAATAGTACACAGTGTACTATATATACTACATGCAATTATTAATTAAGCGCATTGTTTTAACAACAGAGTTAGAAACAAAATAATGATTTATAACAGTTTTGACTTTCACTTAAATAATTATCATTATCGTTGCATACCAGTACATCACGGTAAACTTACCTGTTAGTTAAGTCACTTATCATCGTAGTTGAATTTAAAATCAATATTGCTGTAATGTCAGATTTATTTTCATAACAGGGCCACTAATCGACAAAATATATTTATTGAACTGAGTCAAAAATTCAATATATCTAACCCGAATGACGTGTAATGCTTTGTTCAAATTTTGTGAGAGGTTATTTAGTTAAGTAAACAAACAAAAACAAATTATATTTTATTGATTTATTAAAGCATTATATTTATATTATAAATCGCCAGAATATCGATTGCGCGACATTACGGGGACATATTAAAGACCTTAAAACATTTTAAGCAACCAACATCTCATAAAAAATCATAAAATCATAAAATCTCATAAATCACAGATGTACCCACAGTTGATGTGTTCGTCAAGAATTTAAGTTGTCACCTTATGCAATTCAATTTCGGATATTTCTGTGACAAAATGTTCATAAAATAAGATAGATCACAATTAACACTTTATGTGGTTAAATTACGAATTATAATAAATTCATTCATTGATTTCAATTAATTGACTTTATTATCTGAACTACAGATCACTGTATTGTAATTCAAGTAAATATATTGTATCAATTAAAAATTACAAAAAAATATCTGCTAAAAGTTTGTTATCTGTATTCAAAAACAGTAGTTAATAAAATAAAGTAGTGAGTGCCGTTTTGTTGTACATTAGATGTGGCGTGGGTCGCTATCATGGGTGAGTTAAGTTTACATTATGTGATATATCATTGTATACGAAAAACGGTTCTGAGCGGAGATTGTCTGTCTGCTTATTATAATAATATACTCGTATATTTATACCATATTACATCTACTTAAATAACTCAACATATTATAATAACATCACATCTTTCTGTAGATAATGTAAAATAATAAAAATAGATTCATACTATAAATAGTTTTAGTATTTTAGAAGAAATTAAAAATATCATAGCGTCTAATAAAATTCATAATAATGCAATATACGTAAAAGTTTTAAGTAGATACCAGAGAATAAAGCTTTTAAATTATTAAAAAAAAAAAAAAACAATTCTTTTAATATATTTATTATACGTGTTTTATGGTTTCAGTATGGACTACTATTATGAAGGATCTTGTATTAAATTTTTGAAACTTAGATATAAAAAGAAAAGTTTTTATGAATTCTTAACCACAATATAGTTGGTAAATTTTATCGTTTTGATGAATTTTTAAAAATTGATTTAGTTTTCCGATAAAATTTTTTTTTATGTTTAGGGAAAAAATTATATAAAATATTATATATATAATATATATTAATTTTGTTCTTTATTAGCTTATAACTGTTTAATATTTTAAATGATTTAATCTCAATACTTGATTGTTGTATATCATTTATATATACACAGAAATATTTAATTTCTTACATCGGGGAAAAAAAAAATATATTATGAAGTATTAAAACTATTAATAATATGTTTATTTTTAAATTATGCTTTAATTCTCTGCATAGTTCAAAAAAATGTGAGTAATTTCATTATTTAGAAACATTATGTTCTGATAAAAATTTAACGGCGTGGCAAAGACTTATTGAAAATATTATCATAACTACTACAGCTTGGAAGTTGTATTTTTGTGGCTATTAGATTGATTTCTAAGTAAGTTAGAAACTCATTCCATTACGTTTTGAGAAAAAATATCAAAAGTTTATTGTGCTTATTATTTTTTGCATATTTAGTGATTTTGTAGTTTTAAGAGCATATTTTACCATTTTACTATATTTTACAGCATATTTGATGAATATTTACTATACAAATTGAAAAGTAAACAAAAAAAAAATTAAAACATTAATTTTTCGTGTTTTCATTAGGTATATAGTATAATTATTTGTATCCTGTTGTTAAAATCCCGTTATTTTTTATAAAGTAATAAATCATATTTCCCAATTCCATTAATTTGTTACTACAGTTATATGTCGAATTTACAAATAATTGTACATAATAGAAATAGTTGATATCGATGCCATCAAAATACGATTATACTACTTTCTTGTGATAATAATGGAATACTGTGCATATTTGTACTCTGTTTAAGCGTATAAGTACTTTTTATTAGTTAATTTTTAAGAACTCTAATCTTAACTATCTAAAATCCTGACGTTTATCTATTATATAGACTGTAATAGAGTGTAAGAATAAAATAAAAATTTATAAATCGACGTTTGTCTTTAATTAAAAAGTGACTGATTCCAAGAACCTATAAAAGGTAATAGATAAATAATTAACTTAGTATAATAACATATAATACATATAGCGAAGTGATTACGCGGTGAGTTCTTATTAGAACAATATTGCTCTTAAAACGCGTACGTGCGATGAATTTTCACACAAGTAGAGCTGTTGAAATATAATATATTATATGTATAAAAAATACAAAATAATATAATTATAATATTATCATGCACATCGATCTGAAAATCTGTTATCGTTTCATTTTTACGAAGAAAATATATTGATGGTTGCTTGTTTAATAATAATTTATATTCTACACATTGTAAGATTACGCGTATCGTTCAACGACTATTATACATGCACAGAGTTCATAACAAGAAACCGCCAATATATTTTATTCCACCTAACCACATTTTTATTTATTTATTTTTTTTTTGCTAACGTTTACACCATTATGTTAATGTATTATTCAAGTGACTTGTAGGCGTGACAAAATATTATAAAAATGTTAGATAATGTAGGTATTGAAAAAACAAGAATATATGTTTATACATCATATTTTATTGATGTTTTTGGTTTTTGATTCGTATAAAAATTGGATCAAAATTAGATAATAGTAAAGTATATTGTAACTAAGCACAGGCGATTCGTTATGTTACCCATTGAAATGTATTTTATGTTTTATTGTTTCTATATAGACAATGATAATATTATACATACAATGATTCCCACGGTGAACATAGTATTATATTGTTATGTGTAGAGTGATTCACCAAGGACGCCCACCCACTTTTTAAATTAATTGAAGTTATTTAAAAATCTAATTTTTGAATCTTTTAAACACACTTGAAGGACATGTTTTCGAATAATTGAGATTTATTGTACCACTTAATAACGGCCATGTGATACGAACTTTTTTTTTAGAATTATTTTCAAATCAATTTTTTTTTGTAAATTGTTGAACAGGTATTTCTTTTTTTTTTTTTTTTGATAATGGTGATAGTTCTAATTTAAAATTCTTATTTTCGAGCTGTTAAACTTTAAGTATAAGAATAATGGCCCGTGTCTATAGTCTAGGACTTTACAATCGGTGTATTATTTCTATTTACAAAATAGGTTAGATAAGATAATCGGCGATTGGGTGGTTTGAACATTTTAATAATTCATATTATTGATCTATTAATATTTATAAATTTATAATTATAAAAAATAGTCAACATTTTATAATAAATATTAAATCCAACATTATAACAAATCTAGATTTTTGTAAAACCACTTTTAAGAATTATAATCCTATTTGTACAATAGTTTATAGTTTGTATTGCTACAGGACCAATCTCATGCAGTAAAAAAAAAAATCAGATTATTTATATATTCAAAAATATGGTATATAAGTATGTAATAATATAATTTAATATGTTACCAAGTGTATTTAAAAATACCAAAAATCAGATTTTAAATGATTATTATGAAAGAAAATAGGATAAACTTACTTGGTTAATCACTTGGTATTTATAATTTAGTACACTTAAATAGCTTAAAATTGAAATACGATAAATATTAATTGATAATAAAGACGGTGCATTGTGATCCAACTTATAACATAATAATAATAGTAATAATTAATGACTTCGAGTAAACTATTCGATTGTGCGCTAAATAACAATTTAAACCACCCACCACGGTAGGTAACGTGTGATTTACTAGTCTTGTCTTAGATATTTATAAATAATAATAATAATATCTTATAATTACCTACATATTGCTTTTATAATAAATATTTTAAAACGGTTTTTATTTAAATAAATAATTTTCAGACCATTCAAATAATATTACGATTTTTTTTCAGTTTTAACAATTATAGTTATTTGTACACTATAGCTAGTAAGTCTTGATAGGTATTTACTAATATATATATTTATATTTAAAAGTATTTTATTATTCTTTAGGTACAGAGATATTCTTAATAATATAAAATTATTGATTTGTACAATAAATAGCAGTATCATTACAAATGTTTGTTTTTAGTTCTTTGGATTTTTGTGACAACATTTAGATTATTAATCATTATATTACCTATTTAAAAGTAAAATATCGTAATGGTAAATTATTATAAATCAAACTAACTCTTGTTTATGTTAAAATGTTCTGACAGAAAATAGGTACCTAGCAAAATAATTATGTTTACGTTTAAATAATGCGAATAAGGAATAAAATAATAAGTTTACTTTAAAACGTAAAAAAATACATGTTATCTTAATCTTAAATATTTTATAAAAAAATGTATTTTAATAATTTTGATGTTGGTATAATCTAAGTGTATTGATGATTCGCATAATGTTGGTGACACGTTGGAATATAAACTGATATCAAAACAAGATTAAATACTTATTATGTATTGTAATTTATAATTTTAATTTATTTGATTATGTTCAATAACTTATTGCTTTATTACTTGATAATTAAATTGAAAACTTGGCAGTTAAACACAGATTTTTGAATGACGTGCCATGAATATATCCCACGGTGTTTTAACTTTTAAGTATTGGAATTGAGAAAATATGTTTTGTATAAAGTACATAAATCTACTCAGCAAAAATTATTTAAATATTTATAAAACAATCGTTGAACTGTTTTATGGTACAAAATCATTTATAATTTATATTGTTGAAAAATAATTTTTTTTTATACGGATAATAGCAATACCGTAAAAAGTTACCTCAATGTTTATATTTGAAAACAATTTTTATTTTTTGCACTAAAAAAATGAATATATTATAATGGATATATTTTAAAAACCATCTCATATAAATCTATTGTGACAATATCATATATTCTATCATATCAAACCACCGTTTATTTTTTAACCATACGTTATTATTATTTGTGTTTTACATGGGTAAAAAAATATAAGTATTACATTATATATTATTATGTATTGTATTAATAATATGACATTTATATAGTTATATTTTTATTCATACGTAAATATTTTTAAAAATAGTTATGCTATTAAAAAACGGAAATATAACCTACGCGGTTGCAAAAATTTGTATTTTATTAACATAATATAAATAATGAGACTGTGAAAAAAAGTTGAAAATCAGATTTATCAAAAATAAACAACTTTGAAATAATTAGAAAATATTCTTAAGTTTATTAAAAATAATAATATAAAAACTGTTAACACGAATAAAATATTATTTGCTTGTAAAATCGATATATTATATTATTAAATAAGTAAAAAATCTAAACTTCCAAATGCATTTAACTTAGTAGGTATAAATGTTGACAACGATATTCGAAACAAATAATAATATTACAACACACTTTATGCCAGATGCACTACTGACCGATATTTTTGCAACTATTGTCGAACTGGAAAACTATTCTGTTCCGTCGTATTTTTTTTTATATATATAGTTTGACCACAGTGGGAGTGACTTCAGTTAACGGGCGTTAGATTTTCATACCCTATTACTTTTTACACGATATTTAATATGCATATTATACGGAAGGGTTAGTGTTTATTATGTCTGTAGATAAACATATTATCAATTATGTATATTATTTTGTTTTATATTCATTTTAACGTATGCGCATACTATTATTTTACTTATATGCATATTTTAACAGGTATCTTGAATTTATACAAGATTATTAATAGCGATTATAATCGATAATTAATCAAGTAATAGTTTATATTTACATATGTTATAATGTTACACAGTGATTAATACCATGAAAATCGAGGCACATTCAGTACACGTGTCGGTGATCATTACTATTCAACTATACGTTGGTACTACCATTTGGTTATACTTTTCAAACATGTAAAAAGTAGGTGCATACCAGAGTGGCACACACTCATTTACTTTACAATTGTAAATTTATAACAATATACAACCTTTTCAATAAAAAAAAAATAAAAAAAATAAGGTAAGAGAGTATCGGTCTGGTATGAATGAGACATTGGGTGGATTACTATTATAGGTCTGTTGAGTTTGAATCCAATGATATATCATGATTGTATACGAAAAATGATTTTGAGCAGAGATGGTCTATTAGCCTATATCACCAAGCACCAAGTGATGATGTTTTTTTTTGATATACCTAGCTATAAAAGTTAGTTATTTTACTTTTAATACTAATATAATTCAAAGTGTAATAACGTGTTTCTGTAAATACCATAAAATATCAAGAGTATATAAGATCTTATAATAAACAAAAATAAATCATTCCATATAGTAAAATTTATAATAATACAATAAACGCACAAGTTTTAAATTCCCATAAATATTTTGAAATTATAACAAAATAATTAATACCATTATTTATCATTTATACCTATATTAAATAATTTCATCCAAATTTAAGCTTAAACTATGTTATAAAAAAATAATTGTCTTTATATAATTTTTAGATTTTATGATTTCAGTATGAACTTACGTTACTTATGAGTTTATGATTCATACGTATTCTTGTATTAAATTTTAAAAAAAAACAACTAAAAAATAAGTAGAATACAAGTATATGATGAAAATAAAATAAACATTTTGTAACTGTGGTACAGCCGCAGAAAAGATGGTAATCGAATCAAGATTGACGACTATGAGAATTGGAAGAAATTTTCGTTATTTTGAGAGGTCTGTCGTGGCAATGTAGGTAACCTGACCGACTTGACGGAGCCATTCATCCCCGAGCACGTACAATTGCAGCAGAACCGACGCCTGTTTCTGTCGGTCTCCGGAGGGTTTTCGGGACCATATTCTATGGTCGTGTGATTCCGTAGTGCTACCAAGATCGGGTTTTGGGGAGAAGTCGAGCTTGACAGACGTTCGGAAAAAGGGGAAGCAGGCCGATATTGCACTATCGTGTAAGGCGTGGAGCGGATATCCGCGACATCGTGTAGTGCTGCAGTTCACGTTTCAAACGGTTGCAAGACGTGCTTGCCACCAGCCTCAGCATTTTCCGGGCACATCGGTGTGTCGCATCGGCGGACGGCCGTTCGAACTCGACGGGTGGGGTACCGGAACGAAAACGATGTATAGGTCGTGAATCACTGCACTGGTTTACCGAATTTTCGCCATCCGTTATAACTTATAGACGTTGCACTCCATTGCAAATGCACTTGCAATCGACCGAATTTCCGACATCGGCAATACCGCTCAAGTGTATTGCATCGCACGGAATATAATCGCAGCCAGCCGCAGTCACGCCTTCACCACCAGCCAGTCACGGTCGGTCGGACGACTGCGACCCAATGTCCAACACTGCATAAGACCGCTCGGGACCGGCTGTGGTAACGTGAATATAGATAACCTGTAGTGACCATAATAATTGTTTAATTCTCATAAACGACATTGGTTCTCTTTACCCCTTTTTTTTTGCCCAAATATCCTGTCACAGTAGTTTTAAAATATTTTTGTTATTGTTTTTGGTTAATTAATACCTTACTGCTTATTGTTATGACAATTGCTTTTGTTTTATCATAAAATATTATAATATTATATAAATTATACTTTTTGTGTACACAATAAAAAAACTTTGTTTTTCATTTAATTATTTGTTATTCGTATCTACATTTTTTTTATTGTTTTAGTCGTAATGGTTTGTAGCAAACAAAAATCCTGGAGATCTATCGTTCCACCTACTGTTCAGTAAGTTTCAAGTGTAATATCACTACGACTTCATGTAGACAGAGATTACTGTAATGGATATATTAGATTTAAATTCGTGTTGTCTTTTTTTTTATTAAACTAGAGTGATATTTTTCACGATTTACGATATTATTTGCTTTAACTAATACTATAATACGAATATATGTTTTTATACCATATTATAGCATATAAATTTATATAGCTCAAAATTGAATAACTTCTTTCTGTGAATACAGTAAAAATAAATACGTATAATACCGATAAATACCTAGATAGTATTATTTAAAGTATACAGCAAATCCAATTTTATATCTAAACCACCAGCACTTTTAAAAATCATAGGGTTTTATCGAAAACGTATCGTGTATTACACACAAAAAAAAACACTTCATGATAATCAATACATTAATTTCTTCTCTCAGAATCTAAAAAAAATGTTTTAACCAATTATCATTAGTAAAACCATAACATTTTTAATAGTTATTTATTATTTCATCTTGTACTGAAGTTATTCACCTATCAATGTATCACTTTTAATAGTGGTGTCAACAAACGTACACCCTTATACCTCTTTGTGTACGGTACTGCGTATTTACTATTTTATTATGTTAAAAAAAAAAAACAAAACAATAAAATAACATTACACGGCGTTTTTGTATAGGCAATTTAGGTACATATTTGTCGAGGGTTAATTTTTGTAATTAAATTAACATAATATTACATGTTGTTTGTAAAACATAAAATATTTTTAAGTAGAATATTAATAAGCAAATACAATTAAGGTCTTATACGTATATATTTATACATGTGTGTATGCGCGTGCGTTTGCATGAGTGTTCTTATAACAGCTAAATGTAGATTTTGGCTACTGAGAATGAATGAATTACCATTTTTTGGTTAATACTTTTTTTGTGTCAAATTTATAAATTAATTTAAAATATATAGATGAATAATATTTATGTGTTTATTAGTTGTCAAATAATTACTATAATTTACGTGCCATTCTTAAAAAATTAAGATATAAGATTTGAGAAGTGTTATGTTAAATAATATAAAAAAATGATAATCTCCTTCATTTTTAATTATTGGTCATTATATTTATTATTTAGTTTTATGTATGACTAGAATTTAATTTTTATATGTATAGAAAAAATAAAATTTTTATTTTTATTTTAGTTGTTGAATTATTAATTTTAGTATTATGCATATTTTTTCATTGTTATAATTTTATTATATTGTGAGTGTTCTATTTTGAAGTTTAATAAACATTTATGACCGCTAAAATAAAATTTATTATATTTATTATTAAAATACACATTAGTAGAAAAACATTGAAAATACAATAACAACCTCTATGTAATATTTGAAAAGTATAAAAATCGTTTTATAAAATAGTTCATTAATCGTTATAAATGTGATACACGAATTTCGAATATGAATAATTTATTCGTAATTTGTTTTGTACTTAATTATACATTACATATTAATTACTATTATTTATTTTAAGCAAATTCAGTTGTTAAATAATAATAAGTAATAAAACATTATATTACACGAAAGCTTCGTTACAATATGTAAAAAAATGATTGAAAACGGTATTTGGTTTTTAGATGGATAAGTTGAATTCACAGTTAAATTTCGAAAATAACTGTTACAGTATGATAACAAAAACAATTTTTTTTCGCAATAATAATATCATTATTCTTACACACGGAAAATGTATTATATAATAATATTATAATAAAATGAATAACAATAATAATAATTATTAAACAATAACAATTTTGTGGGTTTTCACATTATACAGCCAATCAGTGAGCTACTGATTTAATATACTACTTTTCCATTGGTTATTATTGTTATTAGATGCGTTTTAATCTATCTTAACTATTTGAGTCTCAAAATTAAGTTCGTCAGTTGTAGTTAGAACGCAGTGATCTATATTTCAAATCTCACAGGACTGTTCAAAACACAATCTCATATACGTCAAAAATAATAATTGATTCATCATCGATTCTATATTAAAATTCTGAGGTGGGTCATGGGTGGCGATCGCTTGACTTAGGTACGCTTTAAACAATTATTTAAATACATTATAACATATAATAGATACACATATTGTTACTATAGGAGCACGTAAATATGTTAGTGTTATATTAGTGTGTTTAGATACAAATAACATATTTCTGTAGAAATCTGAAAATGTCAAAATATTGGATATGTTCCCTAACAAAAGTTGTACTAAAACTCCAGTAAACTGTCAGTTATAAGTTATAATTACAGTAAAAAAATCTGGTGACGATATTAAATAGAACGGTGTGGATTTGCATGCGTTACAAAAAATTGAGACTTGCTTTTATAGAATAGATTTAAAATATTTTCTCATCTTTGTTTATACTTATTTACTCGAGTAAATAACAGTTAGATCTAGTATCATAATATGCTATTTAAGTTTTATAGAGTTTTCACTATATTATGAATAGATGATTTTGATTAAAATTATTAATTTTATTCTTTATAAATTTTGACAGTTCCAGAGTAAACGAATAAGTAACTTGAAAAATATTGTTCATAACATTTAATACAACTATAAACAAAACAATATCGATTTTGTTATATATTATTATACTGTAAAATGAAATTAGGATTATAGGTATTATAATTTTTAATATAAAGTAATATGTCGAATAATATTATTATTACCTATTAATAGCATAACTGAAATGTTTTTATTTATGGGCGTACACAGAGCCACCGGCGATGCCCACTGGTTTTTATTAATACTATAAAATCATTAGAAATTTTATTGCACGAATTATATAATATTATAATATCGTATGGTAAATAAGTATTGATCCCAGGCACTGATTCTTCGTACAACATTTTTCGATTCTAGACATGATATCATGCATTACGGTAACGCACACGTCGATAATAGCGATCGGAAATATCGATATCCCGCCTGTATAATACAGCGCGGGTAGGATGTCCGTAGGTTTGTGTAATCTCGATAGCGCTCAAAGTACCCGAATCCGTATAAAATTATAAACCAGTGCGGCGGTATTGACGATAATATCGACATAGGTACATGTAATTTTGATTTCCAAATCGTCCGAAGACAATAGACGCACGGTATAGAGCGTAATAATAATATAATAACAATGCGTGCCTACACCGTGCGATACTTGTGAACGTTTGCCCGAGAACAGTCGAAGTAGGTACATTTTTATATGAAGTGTATAATTAACCGTCCGATTAAAACCATATGCTATTATGACGGCACGTCGCCGTATACGACGAAGTAAATAATATTATAGGGAAAACAATACTATTACTCTCCGAGTGGTGGCGATGCGTCGACGACGTCCGTTCGTCGAATCGAATTATGAATATTATAATTTTATGTTAAGTAGGTACAATAATAGTTATGTCTGCTTAAATAACGATGACCTCGGTGCGAGATAATGTATCTATCTACCATTATATTGTTTAAATAACAACGTTCGTTATTGTGTTCTATAATACACGTGTTAAGCGTTTTAAAAAAAATATATACTAAATACGAAAAAAAATCATAATAATATTGTGTAATAATAATATACTCTCTTGCACTATAATACGAATAATATCGGCTCGTAGTTTTTAATGTAATTATTATCGTTTTACAATAGGAAATTCGTCAATTCGTAATTTTGGAACTAGGCCGTTATATTCTATAAAGACGTTTTCCAAGTCACGGCAAAGGCCCGGTGCGCGAGAATCTATTGCGGCAAGTCCACGTGTGTTCGCAGAGATTATTCGATCGTTTCTGTTCGGGCTGAAAATCACGCACGACATAATCCATATCGACGGCAGCAGATTGTATAAAAAAAAGACGTTTGACGATGGCATCGACGAAACTCGGCACGCACACGTATTGCGTACCTATATACCTACACGTATTCTCGCCGGGTAAAGAAAAATAAAGCCAAAATTGTAAAAAAAAAAAAAAAAGGTCGTGGTACACACACACACATATTGACTTTAAATTACCACAGGGCACGTGGCTCCTCCGGTTCACCACCGGCGGCGGTCGACTACGCGCGGGGTGAGTGTTCGGTCTAATTAAACGCGCCCTCGCCGGTCTTATATATAATGTAATATACCATTACCGCCGCCGTCGTCGACGACAACACGTACGCGTACGTACAAATGTGTTACATACCAATGTATAACGCGTGCTGCCTTATATATATATATTATATATAGATAGGTATACCTCGAATATTATACCTTAGGTACTGTGACCGTCGTCGACGTCGACGAACGACTCATACTGCAGCCTGTGACGGTAAACGCGCTTTACACTCGAAAAAAGCATAATATTTTTGCGTTTATTCGCTTGTATTTGTATAACAAAGTGAGATGCACAATGCCGCGCTAATACATAATAACTGCAACAGTGCATAGCAGTAAAATAAGGGGAATAAATCATAATCGTTACTATAGAATATTATATTGTCGTCGTCGTCGTCAGTCGTCACGCGATATCGGACCCGTTCCCGTCGTCCGGAGGGGCGCGCGAGTGTTACCCGAAAACCGGTAGCACCCTATATTTTTATTATATTCACCTACATACCGCGTACCCCTCTGCACAATATTATTATATTATATTATTTTAATACATTACATATTATTATACATTATTATTGTAATAGACCGGCGCGCGCGCGCACGCTCGCTCGTGAACCCGCGGTAAAAGACTCCGACCAGGTTTTAACCACCCCTCGGGCCTTTTAGAGTACCAGGGCCGCAGACGGCTGCACGCCGCGAAGCGGCATTGTATAATGGTATATAATGGCTTATCAACCCACTACCCTTATCGCCGCGCCGAGCCCGGTGGCACGCACCCTTTGCACAAAAGCCGCGATGACGCCGCGCACACCTTTATCTCGTATTGTATATATATACATTATACATAGGTATTATGCTTGGAACATTGTAAGCATCGCACAGCACGGTTTTTTCTATTTTTTTGTCTACTCTTGTGTCGCATAAACTTTTTTCCCCCCTTGGCCCGAAATTCAAAGGCGCAACAAACAGGCTGCACGGCCAGTGTATGTATTATACCTACTCTTTTTTTTCTCGTACGTGTGTGTACGTCAATTGCGTGCAGCTGAAATTCAATTTATTATTATAATTTTTTTTTTCAACCCACCCCTATCCTTACAGCGTTCAAGAGCTCCGCAAATGCCGTCGCGGATTTGTCCGCTCTTTCTCTCTCTCTCTCTGCAAAGCGTTTTCACCGCGCCAAGCATATCGTCGTTTCCCAATACTCATTTCACTCTCCCGCTGAAGATAAGCCGTGCGCATTGATTATATATATAATATTCAGTCGACCCTGTAAAATGTTGTACAGAATAATATTGTATTATTATTATTATTACCGTCACCCGACCACGCCGCGTGACGAAAATTTAAACCGCACGAGCTGTGATGGATGCGTAACGTTAATATAACGAATAACGGAACGATAAGAGATATTTAAAGACGATACGACTTCGGCTTGTATCTTATTATAAATCCAATTATGTGAGCTTCTTCATTATTTTTTGATATTTTTATGTTTTACTCGTCCCAACGTAGCTGCCAGTTTTTATTCAGTTAAAATTGGTTTATTTATGAAAAGCGTTGGGTTATTTATTAAAGTTGAATCGCCTCTAATTATGTTCGAAATAAAATCAAACTTACGATGGTTTAATTTAAAAGATTCCCCGAACTCGATTTAATTTTCATTCGAATTGATTAGTATCTTATGGTATAACCTTATTCTGAACTTTTGGCTTGATACATATCGTGTATACAGATATGAGATAATGTATATTATATTATTTCGATATTTTATTTTTTCCCCCGACGAACTTACTAGTAAAATAAAATCTCGTCATTGTCTGCTTCTTCTATATTAAGTACAATAAATTCATTGATTCTGTACTATCCTCGATGCGAAACTACTCAAGATGTTATAAATAAATTAAAAATAAACACGCGGTACATACATTTCAATTCAAACTGTTGTTAGTATCACTGATTTTCGAAAAATGATTTTGATATAATTTCATGGCGATCGTTACGCAAAATACCCTATAACACTTTAACCAGATAACACAACTGTCATATTTCACTCGATATTTATTATTTTGGTTTGGAATTGCGCAATCGTACTCGCTTAATACGACCACTGCAAAATGATTCAAACTATGTATAACTTTACAACGTATAGTGGTTCAAATATTGCATAATACTTCTAGTAGTATCTATATATATTTATATAATTTTTATATTATGTTTCATTTGCGCATTCCATCGAATTATACATATTACCTTTACAAACGCTTCGCGTCGTATGATAATTTATATATATAATTATGTCATATAGAATCCCTTCTCTATTATAACAGTTTTTTTTTATGAAAATGATGTTCACTTGAAGAAATCAAAATAATAAGTACGGTATATTGTTATATAACAAAGATTGTTGTTGTCCTATAATTTACGTTTGAGAAATGTTAGTAGTTTTGAAATGTCTGCAGAAAACATCGAAACGATATTAAAACGCCGGGCTCCGGAAAATAATAAGCTATTATAAAGGTTCTTGTATTGACGAATTATATTTTATTTTAATATTGTTTGTCTAGAGATGTGACTAATACAACGTATGAAATAAACCATATCGATAGACTTTGACTCGATAGTCGACATATCAAATTTCATTTTATTAAAACTCGTAACGAAAACAAAAATTTAATTTCAAATGCCTAGTTGTTTTACTCAACCATATTATGGTTCAATGATTTGGAAAATTTTGCTCAAAACGTTTTGATTTATTTTTTTTTTAGTACAAACTACATAGAACCGAAGAAGTGTATTGATTTCACGAATCACGACGTTATTTAGATCAAAAGAGTCATTTTGTGTTTTATACTAAAAACGTAATGCAAATATTTACAATAATTAACGTCATATTTTAAAATGTATGTCTAAAGTGTTTCAACATTTCTCGACCAGTAACTTTGGTTAAAGTTTTCTGAAAGTTTATTGTTTAAAATTAACGCACAGCCGTTGAGTTATTGCAATGTTCGCTCGTAATCGTTTTTTAAGACATGACTTCGCGGTAAAATTAAAATTAATACTAAACCATTATCCTGCAGCGTCGAGACATGTTATAATAAAGTTAGGTATATATTATAGCATCACTCGGGCTGTACCTACTTAATCAGTCCCGTACTTAGTTATTACTCCGGTTGTTTGCACACCGTCAAAATATACATTTTTTTCCCAACATTGTTACAAAATCAAAATCAATTACTATTTCTTTTTTCCAGCCTACCTAGTCACAGTAATATTATATTACTACAATATTATGGATGGAAAGGGAAAAAAACAGTAAGATAAATAAAATGTTTTGGTATTATTAATATTTTAATTAAACGGATTACGAGCGTAAAATGCAGCGGGTTTCCCAGCTGTAGTGCCATCTGAATATTATTATAATATTATAATCAAACAGATGTTTAACAGTCAAAACGTATTTTATAATGTATGTGGTATTTTAAATACACCACATTACTACTATATTATACTTAGACATATTATTGTTACACCCGATGGCTTTAAAATTACCCGTTTTTGGAAATCGATTCGTACTCTAAATTGTACATGCCAGGCGCCAGCAATGGTAAAAGCTTATTTCTCTCTATGGCCAAATAAATACTGAGCAAAATCGAGCATCGACGACTATCAGCTGTAGTGTATAATATTATATTATGTTTATACTCCTCGAATTCGGCAAAACGTATTTCGTTTAATGGGTTCACAGGGTATATACATTTAATAACTCAGTTTACAAGGCATTATTATACGGAATAAAGTCTCAAACCCATTTGTTGATAGTTTGTTGGATTTTTAAGTGTACTGTCTGCAGAACATCTATTGCGCGAAATCATTTGATGATATACTCTTCGGATTCACTCGTATATAGTATTATTGCCATTAAATAGAGTAATTTACCAAATATAACGTATCGCCTAACCTCCCTATTTACTGGATAATTAAAAAAAAAAGTATTTATCAAATTCAAAATTCTAACGAGTATTTTATCAGCTTTTAAAATTTGTAAATGGAAAATAGTGTTATAAAAATATAAAATAGATAAATTATCAACTCTACCATTTATTGTAATATTGAACCATTTTTATAAATTATAAATATTGACAGATTAAAGTATTCAAATTACCATAATTCTATATTTTTCAAATTCATGAATATATTATCCTTAGTACCTACTCAAAATTAAATAACCCAAACACTAGTCATTTGAATTTTAATTTTGATGATTAGAAATGTTTAACAAAAATGTCTACTAAATAATTTATTATATAAAAGGGAGGTTATTATTTGAAAAATAGAAATGTGTGTGTCCACAAGGCATTCCTTAAATAGTATAAATAATTTCAAAAATGTGAAAACATAGTATGTTCAAAAATGGCAAACATTAGATTTTGAATATAACTATATAGTTGCATTCTTAGTGAATCACTTTGTAAAATGTATTTTTTTTTTTTTTTTTTTTACTAATAAAGTAATATATTATATATATTTAATCATATTGTACCCACAAACTCGTAAGTTCTATAATATGTTTTTGACAATAAGTGAATGCGAACTAACGTCAATCATGCGTGTTTTGAAATTATTATTATAATTTAAAGTTTACTCACTGTACACAAAATTACATACGACTTCCCAACAAGTCTTATTACTAAATGCTTATTATTATAATGGGTTTCAACGTGATGTGTGTGTGTGACCGAATTTATTTCCTGACAGTAGTAGGCAAATGTAGGCAATGCAAAAGCATTATTCATCGCCAGAACGACGCACTCCAATCAGTCCCCACTATCGCTCTATAATTCAATAACAATATTATTTTAGTCGAAGAAATTCGTGTTGATAACAAAGCTATTTGTACAAAATATTATTTACACTGGAAACTTGTATACAATATAAACGGCCGATATCGCCAAGTTTATAAGCGGCTATATAATAATGCTTATACAATAAATTACGGTATCGGAACATTTCTTGCCATTGAGTTCTGTTGTTTATTATACAGTGCGAGATGGTTGAGATGGTTATATATATAGGTACCTCTTACGACCAACAATTTGTCGTTTTCGTAAGATCGTAGAAATAGATTTCATAGAAAGTCGATGTTTGTTGCCTTATGCGAGAACGCTCAATAACGATTTTCTGCAGGATTTATTGCGTACGACTATTGCACCTATATAATGCATTAACACAATACATTATGCGCATATAATAGTTTCCTCTCTGAAATAAAATAGTTGATAATAATAATTAGAATTAAAAAAATAAACAATACACGTTATTCAAATTAGAATAACTCGTAAAATGTATTCACGTTTATCTTGCGGCTACTATTTTATAATACCTGCTACGGTCTAATTAAAAGAGCGCATTATTAAATGTAGTTATACATAAGTAGAAGCAATTAATATATTCGTGTTGTTTAAAAAAATAATAATTATTATTATTATTATTATTATTATCGTTTGTATAGTATACCATAATAGCTGCACTTTGTCGTATACAGTACGAATAGCTAAACGTGTTAAGCTTACGAGTTATTTTTGTTAAAAGTATAAAATAATGGATAGACATTGCACTCTTTTATAAATGCGTTGAGACTAATAGAATTCTTATACGGCGAACAATAATAACAACTGATAAACAATGTGCCGCTGTATACTGCCGATATTAAATATTTGAATTGTTAAATATAATAATAAGGTATACACAATATTTATTTACTATAACTGTGTGTGCGTAAAATATAATAATATACGAAAAATGTATTTAATTTATTTGGATATTACTTCGTGTTTGCTTATTTATAATTCTGTTCGAAAACGAAAAGAATGTTTGTTATTAGAGTAGGTACTGTAAAGAAAAAAAAATACCCCGATTAAATATTTATATTAAGAACGTTTAGCGAGATTAAAATAAAAAAAAATAATAATAATAAAAACGTTTTAAACAGTATTACCCGCGGACTGTATAAGTTTACTCAACAGAATTATATTCGACAATTTTTTATCTGATATCGACTGCGTCCGTAATGAAAAATGTATCGTTATGTACACGGGGTTTAGTATAAGTGTTTCGTAAAAATCCTCCAAGTTTACTTACGAAAACAAGATCTATACGTTTATTATAACGTATTGCATATATTATGTACCTATATTACAATATTACAGCGCTGAACGTGCTCCGACGATTATTATAAACGTATCTGAAAAATTGAATCCCTGTGGTTTCAACATAATTTCTATTAGCCATTCTAGGTTCGCGTTAATATTTTTGATTCGAAATAAAAATATATTTTTGCAGCTGCCGAACAAACGACGTTACCGTACGATAATGATATTAATAATTCGTTCGGTCTTGTACGGCGTATTAAATCGTATTGTGTTCCTCAACGCTGATTAATTATAATATTATTTATTATCATCGTTTGCGATATCCATCGTCTCCGGGGAATTTCGTATGACATTGTCCCCTCGTCGAATTTCACAGTCTTGTCCACATAGGTACGATTTTCGAAGTTTTTTTTCCCCGATCGTTATTCCACGCACTTTATACAAAATATGACGTATAATATAATACATGTACAGGCGCTAAACGCACGAGGAGGGTTGAAAACGAGGTCGTCGTTCGTTAAAAAAAAAAAAAAAAAAAAAAAAAAATCAAAAATCGAATTAACGCACGATAGCCAAGCGCTTTTTATAATATTAGATACATATATAATTATAAACGAAGTGGCGGTCAAGAATATTACGATATTTATAATAATGAACATTGGAATGGACCCAGACATCATTGTCCGAGTAATATAACGTTATATTGTAATGCCGTAATATAAGCACAGTCTAATTGTTTACGATATAATATAATACTAAACAATACAGTCGAACACGCGTATGTGTATTATATTATAATAAATATTGTAATAATGTGTGTGGTATACGTAAGGCCCGTGATGTTTGTTAATATGTAACGGTTATAAGAATATCCGGTAATTAAGTCTGACATTATCGTTATTGTTCGGATGTGGTATTGTTGCCGACAAAACTAGCTCTCTCGGCCACTTAACCCGATCGCTGCGGGCAGCCGCCGCCGCCACTGGTCGGCCCCGACGCCACTGACGCTGCCACTGCCGTCGCCGGTGTTGGGTGTGGGTATATAGCTGCAGTGAATGGACGGTAAATTTTCAGCCGCAGAGACAAAATAATATTATGTAAACGCACCACCTGGCCTCCAGTACAGCTGCTGCTGCTGCTGCTGCTGTCGCTATTGCTGTTGCTGCCGTCGCCGATGGTTTTTTATAATATGTGCCGATGAAAGGGGAGAAACGAGTGTAATGTGTGTATATGTGTGTGTGTGTGTACGATGGTGGAATAGAGAAAAAAAAATTACACATTATAACAATGGTCATCGATAGTGGCGGAATAGTGGGGGGTAAAAAAACGTTTGTTTTACGACATTTTTAACGGTTTCGGATTGACCTTCGGGCGAGTGGCCCTCCCGCGACCAAAATAAAACCAAAAAAAAAAAAACAATATTCCGTGTCAAACTGTAACGCTATAGTAACATTGGTAACATAATAATAGTATTTATAAACAGTATAATAATATGTGTAAATTCTCACTTTGATTGTGTGATGTTTTATTATGATTATAGGGAATGGATATTATTATAATTACTTACATGTTTTTATCTAGTTGTAAATATTATAATATTTTATATTATTTAGTCAGATACAAATATGCTTATGCTTTTTTGAGTAAATCGATTTATTAAATTGAAATCTGTAAGAGTTACAGCTGAAATAATGTCAACGTCAATATTATCATGTGTTTTTATTGTTTTATTTACGGTGGCGGTATTACTGTCAAATCATTTACATGCTCATAGGTACATGTTGTCATTATTTATCATTTCGAAAATTATTTTACGTGTGATTTAAGAACTTTACAAACATATAGGTAATATATTTTAATAATTATAATAAAATATATTATATTATTAAATATCATTATATGGATAGTGTATGTACTAGCCAATCATTCATTGGAAATTAATAGAAATATAATAATGTTACTCACACTTTGTTCAAACTGACAAAAATGTGATAAGATATCGATTATTCTAGTTACGAAATAAAATAGTTATTTGTAGAAAACAGAGATCAAACATTAAAAAAAAGCTAGTCAATAAAAGTGCAGGCAGTTATTATTATTTTACAATCATTTTAAATAAGTCTAAATATCCCTCAGTGCTACTAAATGGCAAATAATAACGATATCATTGAATACTTTTTGGTACCTAATTAAAAGTTCTTTAATCGACAAAAACAAAAAAGTTTTACTCTGAAATTTAGTTCTACATATATTTTTAATCTAACGCGACGCAATTTGAAAACTATGAATTTTAATTAAATATATTACATTATAATAGAATGTTTATTATAATATGTATTATGACTTAACCGCTTATGTTTACTTTGATAATAGTATATTTTTTTAATTCATACTTATTATTTTCAATGACCATTTATAATTTTAACTGTGGCGTAATATATTATTAATTTTTATGTTTACGAGGGATTGATAAGAAAAATATAATTTGTAAACTTGAAGTACGGAATTATATTTATGTATATATCAAAAACGATGATTTATCATTACTTTTAAATTTAAACCCACACTTCATCCTTCTAAATATACGTATATTATGTATATTATAGTAGTATTCGTACGTGTCGAGAATATTCACTTTTACGTTTCAGTAAAATTACGTAGTATGTACCTATAAATTATTATTCTTACTTTTTTTATTTTCTAATCTCATTAATGTGAAACGCAGAAACATAAACCTCTGCAGAATTAAAACCTTTCAGAATAATTGAATGTTTAATTAGTGTATTGCAACTATATAAAAACATAGGTGTATTTGGTTTCTTAGAATATATAAATATTGTACGCGACGAGCTCACATATACCTTAAATTAAAATTTAATATTATTCCTAATATTTCTTGTGGTTTGAATTGAATTAAGTTTGTTTCCTTGTGTAATTATAATATTTTAATATAATTAAAAAAAAAAACAAATTTAAATGATATTATACGATAACTCGTTGTAAATATATATATATATCTACGTTATATTTATATAATATACTAGACATTATGGTGCGCATATGGCTTCACAATATACTTGTTGAGTTATTATGTTTGTATCATATTTATACACCACACCACATGGAAAAACAAAATTAGAATATTAAGACAGTGAGAGATTATCCCCCTCGTGTGCTATATATATGTACTCGCGTATAGTTAGGACGTAAGTAAGTAATACAATTTAAATATATATATATAACTATAATATACATGTGTATGTGTTTTAATGTGAATTTAAACAAATTAGATGCAAGCGAGTTGGGTGCGTTATTGGGGCGTGTGTTTTTTTTAAATTTAAAAGCGATAATAAATCAACATCGCGTTCGAAAACGTAATACCGAACAGAGACGTTCTAACCTACTCGTAAAACCGATGAAGACACTTTAGTATTTTATACATAATTAATTTAAAAAATGAGTTCTCCTATTATATATATAGTGATTTTCTTGGTAGTTATCGGGAAATTCGTAAAACGGGCTGTTCGCATAAAAGTATCGTATCCGTGTTCATTTCCCATTCCGTAGTGGAGTTGTGCTCGGAACTAAATACGTTTTTTAAATTCCACAAAAAGAGTAGATACCTATAAACTATTGAATATGTGTATTATGTTCACAAAACTTGACATTAGTTTATATTTTATCTTGAACGCTTTTATATTGATTTATCGTTTCAGTATTTTATTGAAAAAACTACGTGATGGATTTTTTAATACAATTTATAGGAGTATATAAAAGTGATTGTGGCCGAGTTGATTTCCATGATTTACTTTATGTATTAATTGATTTTAAAATTCATTTGGATGATTTATGAAATAAATCCCAGTACATAATAATATATTATTATAAATTTATAAGTGATTCCTAAAACTTCAACTTATCAACATTATCCAGGAGACACCACAGAGAGGTTGACTGACAAAATTCCCAACATTTTTTTTTTATTATCATTACATTTGTTTGATCTGCGTATTTTAATTTATTATGTTTATAAGGCTGTATAAAATTATATGTTAAATTATTTTTTAGCTATTAAATAAAACTCAAGTTTGTTGTATAATAAATAATTGAATTTTTTCATATATTAGCAGTGATAAAAATAAATATATTTTGAATTTATTCCGCATGCTTAGAGAAATGTCATTTGATGTTTGTTAGTGTTATCGTTTTACGTCTTATACTTGAAACAAAGAAAAAATACCTATTATTATATTATTGATACTAACGCGTTGTGTAAAAAATAGACATGTTTATGGTAATGTTAACATTGTGTTTTTATTTAAAAACTGTAAATAATTATTTTTTACTTCGCCAATATATACCGTAATTGATTACGATGCAAAGTCGAAGAATGTTTATTAAAATCAAACGTTTTTATTAAAAAAAAAAAATACACTGCTGTAAGTCGTATTAAAATGTAGTTGGTACGAAATAAGAAACATTAATATTATTAAAATTTACTAGATCGAAAAGTAAAATTTCCACATTTTTTGTAGTTTTTTTTATTTATATTACATTTATTGGGTTTTATTTTTTTATTATTATTTTCTCTCTTTATTTTTTACGAAATAGTGAAACTTTTGTGAATCTCGAAATACGCGAGGGTTAAACAATAAGAAAAAGGCAAAAGAAATAAAGAAGATGTAAAGTAAAACTTTTTAAATAAAACCCGTATTGTATATACAAACGAAATGTAAATATACCAAAATTCAAGTCTGATAAAATAGTCCCGGGAGTCTTCTCAAAAAACACATTTCTAGCATACATGCGTATTTTTGTTGACCTTATATAATACGAGTATAACAAGAACTATACTTATTCTAGTTCACTAAATGTTGTTAACTTATCTCATATGTGTTTTATTTATTTGATCAAAAAATTATTCTGAAAACAAATACTTAAAAAAAAAAAATTACTTTAAAATTAAATTTTAATGATTTCCCTAAAAGATATTATATTTTGTTGACGTAATATGATAAATTATAAGTATAAAGATACATACTACACCGGTATAGCTTTTACAGTTTTGTAATGGTTTAATTTTTTTTTAAATAAAATAATACGTTATTCGATATAAAATGTAAAAATAATAACTAAATAGCGGAGACATTTTTTTTTTAACGAATACATAAATTATATTTTTTTTTTTATTTAGTACTGTGAAAACTGAATCAGAGGTCATTATACTTTACAGAAAAAAAATTAAACCATAAAAAAGAAATGTTTGTTGCATAATTGTTTTTATACAGATAGTTCGTAATTAAAATAAACACAACCCCTTAATTTAAAAAAATTGTTTCTTGGAAACGGTGTAAGAAAGGAATAAAATTAAGAAAAAAAAAAAGTTTTTCTTTTTGTTCTGATAGACGTTATTTCTGTATAACAACAATATAATAATAACAATAATAGTTAATTATATTATAATTGATTGTAATTTAGGAGTATATAATTATTTATGTGTTATAATTTACAGTACACAGTGCAATATAATAAAAAATCAAAGAAATATTTAATACAAATCAAGTTAATCAGAAATAGTTAACCATCTATTAAAAAATTATTCATACAAAAACTTCGAATTGAATTTAAAAATTATTCAAAATTAAAACCCTGTCCCAACTAGGTTATTATAAAGTTTGTAATATTATGTATTATAAATTTAATTTAGTGGGTGTATTTATGCAAATTTCTACATTTTAATAATAATTGACCTCATTCTATTATTCTTTGAAATTAAAATTCAACAACTGTTTATTTTAATTCGAAACTATTAGGTACATATTATAGTGTTTTTCTAGAGCGTTTGTTTTTAGAAAATCATCTACTTCAATATTCAGTAGATTCTAACATTTCTAATTTCTAACGGTAATGCATTATGTACTATTATATTATAAACACATATTTTTATTTTTTTGTGCAATTTATTTTGTATACGAAAAATTGTTAAGATAAAAATCAATATTTTTGAATTATTTGTATAACGTAACATTGATTTTGATTTATTATTAATATATGTATATTAGGATTACACGTAGATTTTAATTTACTGATGTAATTTAAGAATCTTAAGATAATTTACAGAGTTCATACTGGGTATAGTTGAAGTATATCAATCGCGTTGATATTTGATTCGGCTATTTTTAAATACATCTGAAGAATAAATAAAAAATAAATGTCAAGTGTGAATAGCTTAGATTCAGAATAGAGCAATAAATGGATTAATTGTATAATATAATAATTTGTGTTTTTTTAAAAAAAAAATTCTGTCTGTAAAGACATTTTTTTTTATTAAATTTTTATTATTGTTTTACATACAATGGTTTATCATTAAATCGACCATTACAGTACCTCATCAGTGAATCCTATACTATATAACAGATCGGTAACTTACTGTCTAACTTTTTCGTCATACTTACAATTTAAGCGTACAAATTAAATTTATTATTAAATAAAATTCAGAGATAATAATATAATATTAAATATAATAAAATCTGAATACATTTTCATTTTTTCTTTATATAAAAGCCCTTCATAATAAACGCAAAAAAATATAAAAGTATATGATAAGTAATAATAATAATAAAGCAAATTATTCAACTAAAGCTTGCATATAAATAACAACATCATTATTATAATACTAGTTCGTTAAAATCCTATTCTGTTTGAAATGGTTAAAATTTTTATTTTTTTTATAAATTGTATTTTATTTCATGTAATTAACTAAACAACAGTACCAGCTAGCTATAAATTATAATATGAACAATTTATATTTTACACAAAATATTTTTATAAGCATAGTTATGACATAGTATATAGTAAATCAGGTTAATTAGATATTACTATATTATATTATATGTGTTTTAGACTAATGGGTAGGTTATATATTATGGATTTTTTTGATATAACTTTTTAATAGGATTTTGTTTCTAAATGTCATTTACAATTGCTTGATTCAGTTAGCTACGGAAAAATATACCAGATAAGTGCATATTATGAGTAAAACCTTAAGCCAAAGGTTCCCAAACTGTGGGTTGTAATTATATTTTTAGTGGACACGTCTTATGAAAAAAAGAGATGATTATTGATATTATTGTGTATATTTATTGTTTATTTTAAAATTAAAAAAATTTCCAAAAAGGACGCATTATAAAAAGTTTGAGAATCTGCATTAAACCATACTATAAACATAATATATTATATATTAGTCTATTATAGACGCAATAATATGTAGTTAATTATTTTTAAATTTATTTATTTTCTACCAATTTAATGTTATCTGAATTGTATTACATATATTAATCATAATATAATATCATATCATACTATTAGATAAATTATAATGTTAAAAACGTACTGACGCAAATTATACTAATACGATATTGTAGTTTAATAATTAATATATTATAATGTAATATGTATTTATAGATAAATTTGAAATGATTAAGTCTAATGACTAGCAAATCAATGATTCTGGTCATTATTTGTTCATTTATGTTGTAATATAGTTATCTATTAGCTGAAGATTCTGCGTGGTGTTTCCTGTGATAAATTCAATAGTTGAATGAATTTATCCTATCTGCAGGTCTGTCAAATATAAGTTGTACACATTTTCAACATCACAGTAATTTTGGTGGTATTGAGAAGCAAATTGAAAACACCTACAAGTCTAAATGTTATTAAATTGTGATAATTACCTATTTTAATGTCCATATCCAATGGCAACCATAATATTTATAATGTAGGTATATAAACAAACAAAAAAAAAAAATATGTACTGGTTTTTCGTTAAAAAATAAATCCCTATGCGAATGAGCCTTCACGAATTTCAGAAATTATTTTTATTCTTATTCTTAGTGTATCCTTGCATGACGATACGAAGGTATTTCAAAGTTTTCAAGACTAACTATGATAGTTTTATCATATATTATATACCTCAATACTATAGTATAATGTAGCATAAATAATAAATATGTACACTGGCATAATGAGGTGACAGGATTGAATTATTAAACCGTCTAGACTCTATAATGGTATTAGTGTCACATATTTATGTTTTATATTCTATGAACTAATACAACGAATCTAATAACCGATTTCGAAATGATAATGATAATAATATGAAACACCGGAGATTTCGTTTTAATAATAAAATTATAACAGCAGGTATATAATACTTACTTAGTACTTACTTATATTTAAAACCAAAACGCTATAGTGTATAGAAATAAAAGCACGACGTCAATGACACGCTGTACTGTAGAAAATTACTTATCGGAAAAACGGATGAGATGCTTTTATTATAAAATCTTTTAACTATATTACTTTTGGTCTGAAGTACATAAAAACGTGTCACTGGTAAATGCATTTCGAGTAAATGCCAAATGGTATTAAAGTTAACAATAAAATTATTTTGTCCTTCGTTGAACACTTTGAACCGTACCTACCGTTAAAAAACTGATAAGATGTTATTTTTTCCGATACTTTTCGAACAAATAAATACGTATTGTACTTATCTACAAAAGTGAAAAAAAGCTTAATACAATAACGTTCATTGTTTGTATATTATTTCTACCGGTGAATCATATTACTATATAATTGTGAGATGTGCAAATTCATAAACGCTTATTCGGTAGTAAATTATTGTTTACGGTACGAAACATATTAGGTATTAGTTATATAATATTACACTGTTGCAAGTGTTTGGTACACTCGGTGTTCGAAAGAAAAATGAAATTTATCGCTCTAACCGAACAGGTTTGCGTGTTTTTAAGGTTTTTTTTCGTGCTATATACTAGAACAATTGTTTTTAATTTCGAGACGAAAAAATATTAAATTGTCGACGATAATAGTGTACCGCCTGTTTGTAAACGAGAGTACGTATTTTTTTCCTTCGTGTTCTTAGGTACGAAATATTAATCCTTTAAAATACAAATTGATTTTATAGGTATATCTCCGTACCGAAATTTTGTGTCAGGATTTTTATTTCACAGGACGATAATAATTTAACGCCGAAATCTGTCCGGATAACGTACACCCGACACTTGCCAGCTCGATATTTTTAAACGTGCTCTGCAGTGTCTGACATCTGCCATATAATAGTACGGTTCCAGGTGGAGGAAGTCTTTAAACCAGTGGGAATGAATATAAAAATTTCTCCTTTTCGCCGCGCTCGCTGCAAGGAAATGGGCGGAGACAGCTGGTGGCTGCAATTTTCGATACTTTTACCGCACAGTTCGATAAATAATCCCGGAATTTTATTGCCCAATAAATTCGAAGGCTTATTTTGTAATGGCACACTGTGTGTGTGTACACGGGGAGGAGGAGGACGACGAGAGAAATGAAAGACAGTCTCCGCAAAAAAAGGTATGCACGCCACGGGCTTTTGTGATGTCGTCGGTTGCCAGCCCCGCGGCTGCGCGTTCTATATAATAACACGTACGGATGGAATTAAACAAAAAAATAAAAATAAATAAAAGACACTCGTAAAATTTAACGTTAAGTGATAAATATTGTGATTTTTGTAATACCGGTGACGTTTATTGGGCTACGACAAAACCCACCAGCCCAGGGTCTCCAAACATTGTCGTTACGCGGCCGCGATGCTCTTGGAGGTCAGCGGCACATGTTTCAACATCCCTCCGATGACGATGACGACGATGACGACGGTGGGCTGGGTTGATGGTTCCCGATGTTTTATGTGACAGCGGCCTTTATTCCTGATACACAATCGAACTGGCGATAAATATTTTGGCTTTTGAGCTCGACCTTATGTAACGGACTTGTTGCAGACGACGAGTAATATCAATACACTAAAACCCATAACACTACTCGTATATTATATTATATATTATGTACGCTCGAATTTTAACTACCTGCCCATATTTATTTATTTTATTTCACCGTTTTCCTTTTTTTTTTTATTTTTACGACTCGTCCGGAATCACAAAAGAGTCATATTATTATTGTTGTATGTTATTTAAATAACGTATCCGTGCGGAGTATACGACTTACGGCATACATAATAATATAATACACAATATACCTATTATGCCCATATATATATATATATATATATAATAATAAACAATAACAGAGGTCATCTGGTCTCAAACGTACGTTTGGTCTAACTGCTTGACCATATTATTATATTATACCAACAATATATATTATATTATCATGTTCACCCGTACGCCCGCCGCGAGGGATCGGATGCCCGCAGCCTGGAAATTGATACCGACGCGAAATCCGAAACATCCGAATGTTATAACCCTTATTAAAAGTGTACGCGGTACGTACGTAATAATATTATTATATGTATATAATAAACAGCGTTGAGGTTCGCGGGAAAGGGACCGTTCATAATTTCACTGTCGAGAAACTACAACAAATAAAGGTCATGTTTCCATAAGGGTGTAAATTATTACATTATGTTATTATTATATTGTTTAAAATTGATCGATGTGAGAACGATCAATCATATTTTACTTCTGTTCGGCCCATAATATAATACGCGCGCGTCTGTGCCGCTGCAAGTTTAAATAAAACGACGCGTATACCACGGTATAAGCCCGTATATATGTATATAGGTATACCTGCCGGTCGATAAATTATTATTATATTATGCGCGTTGATTTATTTCGATGGCGTGCGAGTGTGTGAAAAAGAGAGAAAAGTCGTCGAATACGTTTAATTTGTTTTTCCACGTCAAAATATATATTATATTGACATTATCATTGTGTCGTGTTTTGAGACCGCATCGTACGTTGTAAGTATACCTCATATAAGTATTTCCGCGCGTGTTGAAATAAAATAATAATTGATCGCACAATAATAAATAAACTGTATAAATTATAATAGATGATAATATTATACTCGTATAAAAGAGTACCGAAAATTAAGTTTATTGCGTTCAAATTATTGGAAAATAATGAGATAATTATCGTGATATATAATCCCACTAAAATCGTGATTAGCATGGTTTTTAATTGGACAAGACAATATTAATTTATAAAGGCAGATTATTCGAGAGTGCGTGTTCGGTTACAAAAACCGTGATAGTTGTTCATTATATAGCTGTTTTTTTTTTTATTTTTTTTTTGTTGTTCCACAACATTATATGTCCTTCTATTAGATTAAAATAAAAATCACCTTGTCGTTAACTAATAATTATTTTCAGAAAAAATGGTAAGGATATAATGTGATTGAAAATAAAAAATAATAAATATTTTAAATAGCGTTCAATATTGTATAATACAATATTGATTTCAATGAACGGAATGCGTTTTTAAATTGTAATAAGAAACTTGATATTATTATTATTTCAAGTTTCCATTGATAATATTAATTAATAAAATATTATGAACACTCGTTGTGTAAAATTGAAAAGAGTAACTTCATTTGAATTTACTCCATTGTCAGTTTCTTCTATGTATATCAAGCTTATTTATACCTACGTAATCGGTTATTGTATTAACATTTATTAAAAGGAGTATAAAAAATCAAATTCCTTTAGATGAATATCATTTAAATATAATTTTCTTTATAATACAAATAAATAAATTCAAGTATGTTTTATAAAGTAAAATGCATGACTAACTAAATGTATAATTCACCATAAAAGTAACAGCTGTAAAAAAACGATCTTTATAATCGATAAATGATGTATACAATTTAATTAAGGTTTTTTGAACCAGCTATATTATATTAAGTGAGAAAATGTCAGGCAATTTGTACATTAGCGACACGGTGGCTAATAGTTTATTACTGTTCGCAAAAATATAATTTAAATATTTAAATAACAATGATAATGATTAGGACTTAGAGAAAACGATTAGAAAACGTAGTTTAGTTGTAATTATGAATATATATATATACTTTTTTAATTTAAAAAAGAAATCTACATATTATATCCTGACATTTGATTTAACTTTAAATAATACCGGCAAATACATTTAAAAATACTCAAACATTTATGATTTATGAAGAAGTTTTTTACAGCTTCCAAAAATAGAGTTTTTAAAATCGGGTTTCCATACGATCGCCATAAATTTTTGATCTTTCAGATAAAAATAAAAATAAATTATCAAAATTTGACTATCTTACGAGGCGTGTAAAGTTTTCTTTGGGGTTAAGTTTTAGTACTAAAAATGTATCGGTTTTGACACCCTTGAGATAAGCCGCAACAACTATAATCAACTAAAATATTAATTTTCTGAAGTGAACCATAATAATTTATATGTTGTATTTTATCAATTTGTGATAATCAACAATTCATAGTAGTAAAGGTATCTTGAAAAAAAACACAAATTTAGGGACAATATTGGTAGTTGGACCCGAACCTCCGTAGTTTCCGGGTTAAGTGCTCCAGGTCCACTATGTATATTATTCGATGGACGTTAGCTTTAGTTAAACTTTGCACTCAACTTAATTAAAGACACAAACGAATATTGACTGCATTGCAGATATATTCATATTATATCGTAAAAAATGTGCAAATAATTTTTAATTTACAGATTACTGTAATACATAAAAGTGTAATCAATTAATATCAACGAACAAAAAATCATTAAACTTTTTTTATTGCCTACTCTTAACTTTTTTTTTTTTAATAAGTCCATCTTACTAGAAATTTATTACAAGATGTATTGCTTACAAAAATAAAATTGAGGAATTTAACGAATTGTGTTCTGCAGTTTTTAATAATAAAACTACCATGTACATTGTTCTATTAAATATATATGAAGAAATTACTTTACTACGCTAGAATAATAGAAACATTTTTCTTTATAAAAACATTACTTCCACATAAAAAACAACATGAAATTTCAAAATGCTCGTTAAAATAATGCATGTATAAAATATGAAAAAGCACTGAACGGAATAGAGAATAGAAATAGAAATATAAAATTATATATATTATTTCTATTAATGTTCAGTGCAAGGGTTCAGGGTTCGAACGAGTAAGATATAAAAACAACAATATACAGAATTTTCCAAAACGTTGCTCTAATGAAATTACTATAATAATATTATGTATAGGTACGTGTTGCGTTACTTTATAACGCCCGCCTTACAATTTATTACATGTTAAGTTTCAATAATCAATCTCAATTAGTCCTAACTCCTAACCAATAAATAACGGCTATGATTTATGATAACAGTTTTAATTTACAATACATACACAGTATACACACACACACACACACACATAAATATTATATTATAATGTACAGGACATATTATTAATATTTTATACGTAATAAACTAAAAGGTACTAAATATTATTATTATAATCATTATTTCAAACGAATCTCTCTATACGAGTTTTCAGTCGGTCAGCACGTTATAAATGACCTTATAAACTTTTAGGTAAGAACAGTATTTGCGTTCTCTCGTCGGTTTATTACGATATTTTGATTTGTTGAGCGAGTAATACGTATGTAAAATAATAATATTTAAAAATGCTCACTATTCACTTAAAGATTAAAGTATCATTATAAAAATAAAATAAAAATAACGAATTAACGAATTAAAGTTTGATTATATGTCATTTTAATCTAGTATTTAAGCTAAACATATAAAATTGAAACTGTTGAATGTACCTATATTTTTGTATAGAATACTTATGGGTTAAAAAGACCGAGACAACACATGCGGATACGATGTCCCCTTAAGTAGACACGAGAAATTTAGAATATAGTTGATAAAATAGTTAATACGCGAAAGTATATGCATATATTATAAAAATAGCTATTAGTATGATAATTATAATAAATAAATTATTGTAAAAATATCTATAATATATATGTTATATATTTTAGACATAATGTATCTGGATTTTTGTTTATATATGTGCGTGCATTTAAATATATTATGTTGTAGAGAAGTACTTTGTGGTCAAAATTCTGTCATCGGTGGCGCTGCACCAATATCGTGATTTATGATGCGTATTACTTAACGTTTAAGACAAAACCGAGTATAGTCCAGTGGCTAGATTGATTGAATGTGTCTTCGACTTTATTTACATACGTTTGTATGTGTTACATATTTTGCTATTAATTTACACGGTGAATTTTCAAGTCGATTAGTCTTAAAAACGCCACAGAACTGCCGTAAAAGTTGCGGATTAGCAAAGACGTAAGGCGACCGGTGTGTTGCATAAGACGTAATAAATATTGTTTGGAAATTTCAACAACTCATATATCATAGAAATTTAAATTCGTTTTGTAAATGGTATAATATAGAGAGTATTAAGCAATAATGCACTATTTTAGTATATGAAATAAATAACATGAAACTGTTAAACATGCGTATGAGATATAGTAATAATATTATATACATAACTATATACTTCCAATTAAATTGAATTTAACAAGATATTTTAATAACGACCCTTATATTGATATTAATATGTGTAATTAAAATATGGTCTCGTTTAATCGAAATGCCCTTTGCCTCGTCGTAGGTTAGGTTATACCAGCGCAGACTGCAGCTCTCAAAATTATAATCAATATTATGTTGTTTGCAGTCAATCTACGAGCTATATACACAATTTCATACCTCTGGGTCCGTCAAATAATAATAATATTTAATCTAGTATAACTATACCGAGGTGATGTGTATTGGTATTCGATGATAGATAAACGCATATTTCGTGAACCTATATGTATACTATGTACTGCGGTGTCGAAATAACATCGAATCTATTATAAGGACGCGTGGTCCGCAGGGCGTACTGCTGAATTATACACCACCCGGACTATCTACTATATATGTATTTGTAATTTCTAATCTAAATTTAAAACGTATTTGATCGAAAAAAAATTGAATTTCGACGCGGAGCGTAGATAATAATTAATAATATAAAGGCACTTGTATTATTTTTATTATATACACCTAGTAGCTATATGTATAGTAATTTTTGAAAAAATAAATCACACGAATATCGGGATATGTCGAATAGCTAAAATAGCTCATTTAACCGCGTCCACCAGTGCCGGTGGAATTAAAAATCAAACGCTTTCCTCGGCAAAGGTCTTTACCCCCGCCAGTCGTCCGTCGCACAACACCGCGACTTTCCATCGACGAGTGCACGCGGACCGTGTCTGTGCGCGGGCCGCGGCCGTTTATTTTTCGATCCTTTATTTTATTTATTATTTCCACCTTCTTATTCAATCTTTCCATAAAAAAAAACCAGCGCGTTTGCTCGTAAGTATATTACATTATGTTCCCCTACTACACCCATTAAGAATGGTTTTAATAATTGAATAATAAAAACCGTCTGGTATCCCTGGTAACCGACCGCGGGGTCGCAAGGTCGTATTACGGACAATATTATATGTTGTTTTTACGAAATCCGTTACCGGCCGCGGCGTCTCATACGCACTATACACCGTCACATTATACTTACCTTTATAATGTAATAACTTACTGTCCGCCTACAACAAAGACGTTCGTCAAAACACGAAACACACACTCGTTTGGAAGACGTACCGTTTTCAAAAAAGGCACCGGTGCACAAACATCACGACTGAAATGCAAAGTTAATTGAATATTTAGTTATATAAACTCTTGTGTGGTGTTCCATCGCCACAACAGTACGCCTATCTCTTTTACTTCTCGTCCACGATCTCCGTTTGTGTTGGCACATGATGAAATGCAATAATGTTATACCGTGATAATAATCGCAATGACAACTGCGTATTAACTAAAACAATACTCGACGTAAGTATACTTTACATCGAATAAGTAAAAAAATAAGTAACACGAAGACTGGAGACACGCCAAATGTAATGAAAAAATATCACATTTTAATCTCGTTGTAGTCGGGGGATGAAAAAATCACAATGAATATATCTATATATAGTTTATAAAGACGCGTTCTATATAGGTGGTTGGAAAATGATTGTGTTCTCTCGATATGTTTGATTTTTGGGACTGTATTCTATATTTGAATCGCATTTTTAATTGTGATAAAAATTAAATTGTTTGAAAAATATTTTGACAAATGTTCAACAATAGAATAAACTGATATAATTCCACTGTCAAATATCAGAACTCAGATGGTATTGTTTTATTAACAATCATTGCGACTACAATTTTAATATGTATATATATGTATATTATATATGCTGACTATATTAAAACCATATTTTTTTTAGAAAATAGAGCGTAAATCAAATACATAATAATAATATATTGTGTAGAACTTTTCATTCAGTTATATATATTTTAATAATTATACGACGAGGTATATTATACGGAAAAAAAATTAAAAACATCTATCGTTACATTTTTTTTTTTAATTCATCAAATACAAAAAAAAAAAATTTTATCTTAATTATCATATTTCTAGCAGCAGTAAGTCGATGCCTGATGAGGAAAAAACCGATGTTTGACTTGATGCATCCACAGCAGAGATATCACATTTCCGATTTATTCTGTTTTTCTCTACTTTTGTATGGCATAGTCGGGAATGTTGTAGGTATTTTTTTAACCCAGTTTTAGACTTGCCTACAGGTAAAATGCTGGTTTTTTTATTGATTCGAAAAAATAAACTTTAAAATCATACAGGTACCCATACTGCCTCACAATAAAAAAATGTTTGACTAAAATTTATTTGTTACTGGCTACGTATTACTATCGTGTCGAAAAAAAACCAAGTCCAAATTTCCTTCAAATTTTATCTCAAACTTGCATTGGTAAAAATATTTTAGGTCATGTTTCCCCTGTGGAGAGGAGGTAAGCAAATTTTAAGCTATTACATTTTTATAATACCGGCGTCGTACTATATTATTTATGCGTACTTACGTATCTACTTCATGCATACCTAATAATTATATCTTCATAAAAAACTTTTGTTGAATGATAAGATTAAGTTTATTTTTTTTTTGAAGGATGGAAATATATATGTATATTTAAATTTTACTATAAATGTTGTGTTAACAGTACTTTGCAATGAAGACCATCGAATTTCGAGTGTAAAGTTACATAAGAAATTATTCTTGTTATGTGGCATATATTGTGGTATAAACTCCAACTTTGTAGGAAATCAAACCGTTTCCCATAAATATATATATGAAAAGTAAATGTGTGTACATATAATATTGAGCGGTCTCGCCAACAAAACAATTTTTTATAGTTAATGTTTTTTTATTTACTTAGTGTATTTACTTATTTTTTTAACGACTGATAAATACATATTTTCCGACTCACCGAAATATTCGAAATTTCGAAATAGGTAAACCTAACTTGAGATTGTTTTTGAGCAAATATTTTTAGGTTATATTGCAGTATTCTGTAAATGGCTCAATACATGAACAGGCACGAGTATACGCATCCTGTATCCAAACAAAATGTCGTGTGTTATTTTATTATATATTCGATCACTCTGTCGCCGACTCCACGATGTCGAATTTAATTTTGTGGGAGCGTAGCTTTTCGGACAGCGCCGGAAACAGCCTGTGATTAAAAATTTATTTTCAATTTGCCGTGAATAATATTATTTTCGAATACATATTACAATGATTAACATTACGCGTTAACTAGCACTGCTTTGGGACCAAAAATACTCAATATTTTGCAGTGCCGATGACGAAATAAACTTTGTAATTAAAATTGTGAAAAAACGATAGGAACCTACAAAATCCATCAAATAATCGCAGAAGGCGTTTTTTTTATATATGATATAATACTATGCTATTTCAGTTTTTGTATATTTTTTTTTTTTTTAAATTAATGTCTTATTTCTAGGTTAGTGGTTTTGCTAAGATTATACTAAATTACTTATTAAAAAAAAAATATTTACATATTATGAACTCAAGTTATATTAGACTTGTGCGTTGAGAGGGGGAAGAGATAATAATACGATTTATATTATTGTATTTAACGTTTTATGGCTATTTGTTATGTAATTTTTTTTTTTTTTTATATCAAGGATACTATTCTAGGGACTCGATGAATTTTACAAGGTTTTCGAAACCCTCTCGGATTTTTTCATCAATTTTTTTTTTTTATACTTTTTCTGTCTTCTCTGTTGGTGTCTGTTTTCAGGATTGATCCCGTTTTCAATTCTTTTTATGTTTCCTTTTACCATTTTTATTGCATTTAGTAATTTCTGTATCTTTTTTTTTGATCGAATTTTTCGATGTCGTTCATCTGTAAATATTTATGTATATTATGTGTGTTGCATGAGTGTGTATGTTGTTTTTGTAGCTTGTTTTTTTTTTTTATATAATTTATGTCAATTCGTTACGATATTTGGTGATGTTCTTTTTTTTTTTTATATCCTTGCTGATATTGGTGGGGGATTTAGTAAATCTATTTTTATTAGGACTGGGAATAATTTGAATGCTAAAAAGACTATTGCTATGGTCAGCTTTGTTAACCATGTTATATAAATTACGTCACCTATGAAGTCGTTGAGTAGTGGTTGCGGCATTTTTCTAAGATAACCTTTTTGAAATATTCTTCGGGATCTTTTAACTGTCTAGTAATGTGGTAATTTGGAATTTCTTTAGTCCAATTTTCGTTTAATATTTTGCTTAAATTGGAGAAGAATATATTTTGATCTTTCTGTGCTTCGTGACCTATATTTAAAGACTTTATGTTTGTCCAGGACGTTGGTAATATTCTGTGTATAGTAAATTTATTTAAGTTGCTAAGTTCGCATGGAAACATTTTTGGAATGAGTATTTTCCCGTTCCTTAAAAGCTCGTAGTTGCAGGGCAAGGAAATTTTTATTAGATCTGGTTGTGTATAGTTTATTTTTAGTTTCTGTGTTTCGGTGTATTTGTTTTTATTTGATTTCCTAATCATTAATGTTGGCTGTGGATTTGTAATTGCAAAGGTATTTACCCCAATTTGCTTAATTATTATTTCTTCATTTTCCTGTTGTTTTACACATTGAAAGTAACAGAATTTGTTTATCTGATTTAATGGTAGATTTCTGAACATTGCTTCTACACATTTTGGTGTTAATGTGATATCTGAAGTAAATTTTGGGATATAGCATAGGTCTGTTATTGGGGGGTTACAGTGCTGTAGCCCCATACCTGAAACTATTCTAATATCGTCATTTTTATTTTTTAGTGTCTACCGCTATATACGTTTTTTCTGAAAATATTTGGCAAATAGAGTCCTGAAAATTGAAATGTGCAGGGATGTATTGAAACAACTTCCAGTTTGTTGATTTTTCCTTAATTGGTACTTTTAATTTAATTAAATATTGTAGATTCTGACGGTTGGCATTCAACTATTGGTAAATTATAATATGTAAAAATGTTTTCAGGTTTTATTACTAGTTCGTATCCGTCTTCTATTAGTAGGTTTGAAAGTTTATTTAAATCATAAAATAATACTTCGGTATTGATCACTCGTGGAGGTATTTTGCCTAATTAGCAGTGCAGTTGTGTACTGGAATCCCTTTCATAGTTAATTACTAAGCTGGTTGCAATATTGTACATAATTTCTTGGGTGTCTTGTATTAGATTGTCATAGTTATTCTTAACTAACATCATGTTGTCTTTTTCTTCTTTAACGAAATTTTTAAAATTGTTTTTTAATAATTCTATTCTATTTCCAGTTGTTATTGTGTAATTATTTAACTGTGAGGTTATTTGTGATAGGTCTTTATGGTCGGAGACAAAAATATCTTTTAGTTTTTCTGTCTGTTCTGCTAATTTTTCTTCGTTATTATAAAAGTTTTTGATTTGTTTGTCCGTTGCTACATTGCAGCAAAAGTTGTAAAAGTCTCCTATGAATTGTATTCCTCGTTTTGATCTTTTATTAATATCGAAAATGTTAATTTTTTTTAAAACCTCTTTTGTATCAATATCGTTGTCGTTTATGTTTTTATTAAGATTTTTTAATAAGATAATTGATTGTTGCACTATGTTACAGTAATTATGGTTATTATAAATATTTTTATTTTTGCAATACTTCTCTATTTCTAAAGTTTCTTCGAAGCTTTTTATGTTTTCTTTTACAGTGCTTTGGGTGTATATAAGTGGTATACTTTTATCGTACATTATGGTTTCCTTAATTTCATTGAAGAATGCCCCAGGTGATACTGTAATTTTTGTGTCTTCTCCCGTCCCTGTTGCTTATCTAAAATAAATTACGAAGTCATTTTTATTCTATGCATTTTTACATAATATCCATGAGACGTGTGCCACTGCAATGTATTCAATATACTTTGAAAAATGATTAAATTGTAATTGATATTTATGAGTGGTTTAAAGTTAAAAAAAACACACACATACTTACTGTAAAGTCTAAACCTATACTATGCCTATAGCAATGTGTGCGTATATAATATATAATATACATATTTAAAATAAATAGCTTTCCAATTAATACTATTTTTAAGCACGATATAATAATAATCATATAAAACTTCAGGCGCATGATACCGATACGTTTGATCAACGATCATCACTGCAGCAGTAATATCTGCCGCTATGGTAAGGAAATTTACATAAGAAATTTTATCGCTTCCTCAGAAAAATTCTTCGTCCACGAGTATCTTTTTCTTCCAATTATCGGAAGTTGTTTAGAGATAAAAATTACAAAAGTATAGACATAATAAATACCTATATATGACTACTATAGGTGGTCGATTACGAATCAATAAGCTACAACCGCAAACATTCACAAATATTATTTGATTCAAACGAATAAAAAAAAAAAAAAAACAAAGGACTTAAAATGTAATGAAAAATAGTAAAAAAATATGACATATATATTGACAATATTGTGGTTTACTAGTTTACATCATCTATGTGTACTTGATGGAGTCAAAAATCATATTTGAAATGGTACCATTGATATTAGTAGCAATGCAAATCGTACTGCGTATAACTTATGAATATATAATAGTGTATGTATTATACGTATACTTAATATGTAGATAAAAAACAAACAGCGCGACACATTTCCATTTGATTTTGTCGGTTGTATTTCCATTCGTAAAAAATGTATTACAAAATATATAATTTAATAACAATAATAATGCGTAAATAACAAAATGACGTGAATTCATAAAACGATAAAGCATATATTCGAAAACTTGGCAAACCATGGCTTTATATGTGTATACATATTCCAGTGAAAGTACAAAGCACAACCACTGGTTTGCAAACGTGCATTTTTTTCTTCCTTATAAAAATTTGCTATTAAGAAACATTTTAAAATTTGACCTGATTACAGTACAACATAATGTCATTTAAATAAGAAATTTGCTTTCATGACGCACCATTTTCACGAACATTTATTATATAATATACATACATACATTACGGTATAGGTGAGCTATATTTTTCCGCGCCACGCAATTTATTTATTAAACGTGTATAGTACACGAATATAATTTTATTAAAAAATAAAACCTTATCATACAATACCATATAATTTAAACCAAATTATATTCTTAACTACAATGTTATAATGACCTTATAAACATGACATCGTTTTTTATCACATGGTTTTATTTTTACAAATATTTCGTAAAAATAAAAATTAAAACATAATATTATTAGCTTACAGACATAAGATAAAATCAGAAATGACAGTATTAAAAATATGACGTGTCGTATTATACGAGTATGTATTTTGTAATCAATTTGTACCAAAATACTCTTATGAAACGTATTGAGTATCTTATCCTTAGAGTAATGAAACTATAGAGTCACTATGTACGAGTTTATGCATAAATATTTAAAATTATGTTATTTTTATATTTATTATTAATTGTATGTGACACAATAGAAAAAAAATACTCAGGCCTCTTTTTTTTTTTTTTTTTATAATATAATAAATTCAATTGGACAATTGGACGTTAAACTTTAAGTATAATATTATTATGTTAGAATTGTAAATGTATCGTACATGGGTGAACATAAGGGCCATATAAAATACTAGAATTTCAATTATTTTGAATTTTCTGAACACAGAATATCAAATAAAGTTACTGTTTTTCATAACAACCATGCAATATTATTTATTAAATATACATATATTCTGTGTGCATAATGTAATATGTAATTATATTATTATAAGAGATAAAAGTTCATTCAATGTATACGTCTGAGAGAACTTTTAATTATCCAATCATCTCATTAGATGAAGATAATATATTTTAAATTACTACTTAAATCAGTTTTCTATCTGCAACCTTCATTTCCGTAGCCTAATTAGTTTTTGGCTTGTTTTAGTGTTTTTTTTTTTATGATACTAGTTATAATTTCAGAAATCTTAAACTTAAATGTATTCCATTCCCAACTACAGCGAATAAAAAATGTTCTATAAACGCCATAGGTACTTGGTAGTTCATTTATAAAAACATTTTCAACGGACTATATAACAATACAACTTAAGAGCATTGAGTAAATATCGCACAATAGATGTTTCACAATTTGTAAGGGTTTTCTAAAAATATTTAATACGGATATTTATTTGTATTAAATATTAAAAGGGTGATTATACATAGGTATATAAAAAAAAGACTAAGTTTAAACGATAAAAAACTAAATAATTTAAAATAACCATTAAGCTTACACAGTAGGCAGGCACGAGAAATCAACTGCAGATATTTCAGAACAAATTCAATTTGCATTACCTACTTAGAATATCCGTAGCTGCTGCGATAATATTTCTTAAACATTCTCTATAACTTAAATATAATAATTTATAAATTTATTATATGCTTCAATTATTGCCGTTGGCTATATGCAATATATACATAATAAGAATATTGTTATTAATTAAAAAAATATATATATGAACCCTTTAAGACGTAAAAACTAAAAATAACAATGATATTATATATAGGTAAATATGTATATATAAATAACTCAGTTTCTTTTATATTTTATTATTTTGATAATAAATCCTTTATAATAAGCAACTGGATATTTATGATTTATAATAAATACATAATAATATTATGTCGAACATTAAATAATATGTTATTGAGTGCATCATTAACATGACTGTATAACAGTCTGCAAAATAATATATAAACGACTAAAAATCGAATACATTATGTTTATTATGGATAACATACATAACGTGAAAAATATTATTGCGACATCAGTTAGTACATCGCGCATATGATTCATTGTTATTTTTTTTTTAAACAACATAAGGTAATATTGGTGCCAATAATATACTATAGACAGATTCACATCAATATACACATAATGTTTAAAAGGAATACAAACTTATAAAAAATGCAAATTTCATAAATTAAATTGTTTTTTCTTTTTCTTACTCGACATAATATTATGTAATAATATATTTCATTATTATTAATTAGCAATCTTCTAGCTATATTATACTGTTTAAAGCTGACATCACATAATATATTTTGTATACTATATAAACGAAACGTCTATTTATCATTTTGTACCTATTAGTTATCGCGGTAATGGATAGTTATTGAAATATAATATTATTTATTATGTACCGTATAAAGAACCATAGAGGGCCTTGCGACTTTGTATTACGAAAATAGTCGATACTATATTAGTACTTACTGTCTAAGTATAAAATAGGTAGGTATATATGCCACAAGAATCTAATGCAATTCCCTTTACGATATCAAACAATTTGAACGACCCTGAGCCAAACAGTTTAAGTATATAATAATAAAGTATTATACATAATATATTATGTTATCTATGTATTCGCATATTTAATAACGTTTCGATGGTTCAATCGAATTGTGTATGAACGCCTTTTCCTATGCATATAATATTATATAAACCTACATTGTACATTGTGCGTAAACTCGATAGACGGTCTTTCTGTTTGTGAACTTTTGACAAAAATAAAGTGATACAAAAAAAAAAAAAAAAAAAAATATGTTTTAGAATACGTTTTCAAATTTACATGTACAATTTTATGTTTGACACTTGTATTAGTAAGGATCGTTGTAAAACTAAACCAGCCGTTTTTGTATGAAAATCTAATAAAATATTATAAAACCAGCTGCTGTTTTGCTTATTTTGCAGTTTGCAAGTCCATTGTTACGACTACATATTATGTACGAAGTAGGAATGCTATGTACAATATCGTATAAATATATTATGATGACCCATATTTTATAAAAAATAGTCCACGTTATGTCAGAAGCTTTTTTTTTTTTTTAATAATAATTTGATTTTTAAGAAACTATAACAGTTATAAAAAATCTGTGTCAGTTCGCATAAAAAATTGATTCATTTATTGGTTCACTGAGTTTAATGAACCGATCATGGGTCACAAAATATTATTTAAGGGATCAGTATTGAATGTTTAATGATTGTTTGTGCAACCCAGCAACGGTGTGTTAAAAGATTTAATAATTCAACAACGAAAAAACTTTTGACAAAAAAAAGGACAAGACGTATTTAACCTATATTATATTATTTATATACTGTACGGTTCTTTTAACAGAAAATACTCAAAAAGTATTAAAGCTTTTATATAACATTTTTTTTACATAATTTTAAGTTAATCATATCTTTGAGTCATAAGATATATTTTTGTTTTCATATTTCGAAGCACAATATTTTTCGAGGAACTTTAATACTTAAAATAGAATTCCCAGCAAGTTATTAAATATTATAGTTATAATTATTATTAATGTTTAAAGCCTTTCAAATTTTATGGAACTACACAGTCTATCTTAATTTTAAATTATTTTATCTAATTAGCCCTACTCGTTCAAAATAAGATTTTTATGTACTGACATTCTCAGAATAATATTTTGATTTAAAATGATTGAAATCAAAAACTAAAAAAAAAAAAATGCATAACGATTAAAAATATTCACCTTTTAAAAATATTGTTTGGCTTTGAATATTTATGAAAAACTCCAAAAACGTACGTTACTAGTTTTTGATATAATTAATGTTTTCTGTTAAAAGAATCGCACTGTATTAACAGTAGTTATCGTTGAGTTTTCAACAGGTCATTGCGGTGTTAAGTAAATACGGATTATTTACAACATCACGTTATATCACGCTTATTCCAGACAGAAGCGACCGATTTCACTGTCGCCCCCTCTCGATGTAAAGCTAAAACTATTATTATATCAATGCATGTTCCATATTTTAATACCAATAGCGATGGAAATAATATGCACTGTGACACGACAAAGTTATTCGCTTTGTATACACTTTGACCTTTAATAGCCTCCATGTGTGCGAAAATTATTAAAATAAATTGAGTGGAATCTTGGCATCTTTCCAGTGTTTATAGTTGATGAATCATCGTGATACACATAATATGAGAGTGCATTTGAACACGATACAAGCAAGTTCGAAATAAACTATTACGGTTGAAGTCATCTGCACGGTACTGATATCAAATAACTTATTAAAATATTGTTATTACTCGTAGGTTGATTTTATTCTTGTTTTATTTGTATTAAAAAGCGATTATGTTTTAAAGTACTGTTATAAAAACTTTAAACGACTCGATAGTGATTTTAAACTTAGATTTGCAGTAATTATTATTATTATTATTGTTTAAGGATTAAAATGTTTGTTGATTTTGATTATAAGTTATACTTTGCAATGGTAAAATTGAACGGGAACCGAGTAAACGAACAACAAAACAACAAACATTAAATATACTTAGTGTTTGCCAAACAATAACTTAAATAAAATGATTACTAATTAGAACCAAATATCTCGTTATGTTTAATGAGTAAAAATAAAACAGAACTTAATCTATTGATACGTTTAACGTACTATATTATATAATATATTTATTATGTTTACTGCCGGTAAATGGGAGCAAAGGAAAATATTTAATGTTATCATTTCGTTACGCACAAGTACACAACGATATCGAATATCTATTATTTGGTCAAATCAAATCAAAACCAAAATCTATTTAATTCTCAGTGGCTTCGGTGGTTATTATTTGTATTATTTGTATTTTGTACTACATCGAATTTCATATCGAGTAGTGTATCGTCATTGACGATTCGTCAGTTCAATATTACACATCATTCGCCTTTAAAAATTGATGAACAACGGAAATCTTAGATAACGTCTGTTTCGAAACAATAATTGAACGACCAAATAATGTGCACAATTTTCTTTCATTAAATTGTGTACAGTTGTTTTGTAACGCGAACAAACTTGATTGCGTTATTAATTTTAAATTCTATTACAACAATGCAGTGTAGAAAAACTAGCGCATAAATTCACTCAATATCGCGTTGGTCAGACATAAAAGTAACGACCCCGTTATACAGGGTCATTCGGATTTCATGTTACGCATTATCGACGGAGAATTCATTAAGCTGTTGCACAATCGCTTTAATTTGTACAACATGACATTTGAATGACCCTGTATATTATGTGAATGTTTAAGAAAAAAAAAATGTATTATGCATTCTAAAATTGAAATTTTTTTTTTCTACTTAAAGCGATACAGGTAACGTTTCTATTGATATTTGTATGTTTGTTTAAACAGTATGCGAAACTATGTGGTACAACTAGAACTCTATTTTTTGGAGGGGTAGACGTTATAATTATATGTTTATATAGGTCACACTACCCTTTCGCTAATTATTAAACAGCAAATAACGGAGACTAAAATATTAAATATTTCTTATAGCGTTTATTGTTGTATATGAACAATACATTGTAATTTTTTGCCAACGGAATATTTTTAGTTCCAAGTAATAATGTTGAGCTGTACTTTTTCTTGGCTAATTTTTACACGTTTTGTTGATGAAAAAAGATTTGAATGTATAGCAATACTGAAAGGAATAGTCTGCAACTCATAATGGATCATCTTAAAATCAATTTTAACGACTTATAAAACGCTTTTCTTCTTTTACTCAATACTTATCAACGCATTATTAAAATTGGTTTTTTAAACATATTAAATGATGAAAATGTATATTTTAATAGAAATATTGAAAAATTTACCTCAAATCCACTTATAAATCATTAAAGGTTCTGTTAAATAAATATTATCTAGTAGATATATACGCAGTATCGGTTAAAATTGGAGAATTTTTTTTTGTTTTTTTATTTTTTTTTATTTTATTCAGTTTATTTTGTACGTTAAAGTGTGCCATATACTATGAGTTATATTACTATCGTATCGTGTACAACGTTAGTTAATACGTAAAATTGTATTATAATATTATTATTATGTAGACACAATGAACAAAATGGTGTGGGGAACAGAGTTATTCATAAGCAGCTTAAGCTTAGGTATAATATGTACCTATATAAAATCTCAGTGCCCCTATAACTCGTATCAGATTTCTACCTATTTTTGTTCAGACCCTCCATCCCCCCTGATTCTTACCTTCCTAAACTGCGTCCATAATTATATTGTTAAAATTCGGAATATATAAATATTACGATATCGGTCTGATCGCAAACAGCTGTTACGGCGTTACCCTATTTAAATATTATAATATCATTATGGCAAACATCATAGCCATTAGTCAATTAATCATTGTTTGTTTCGATACGGGAATAAAAGAAATTGGTAATGTAGGTAATTTTTTCAGAATAATTAATGAAACAGAATAGTGATAACGTCGAACACCGTGTGACGGATCAAGTTATATATTATATTATTATAATAAAACGAATGTGCAGACAGCGTGGTTCAATTGTTGTCGTGAAGTCCCGTTTTCTAAAACAAGCTTATATGATATGTGTATTTAATTGATTTGTGAATAGTCTTAGTGGATATATTTAAACATTTTTCTAAATACAGCGATGAACCGATTATGATTGTCCTTGATATTATAATAATAATATCACAGTTTTCATATTATGCATATTATATAGTCATGTAAACATTATTTTTATATTCTGGCATCAATCGAGCCATGAATCGTCATCCGTCGACAGAGTTCTAGACGAATAAATTAATAAAAAGTGTTCATTTATATGAAACGCGTATAATTTTTCGGTCGATGTTCAAAAATAACCATCGTCAAACTAATCGCGATGAACTTATTCAGAGAGGAGTATTGCAAACGTTGGTAGGTATACTATAATTGTATGTGTAGGCTATATATTATTATATATGTATATAAAGATTTTAACCAATTATTTTTAAGTCATTATTATGTAAAGGTAGACTAATATAATGTTATAATTATTCTTAAGAATATAGTTTTAAAAAACTATTAAATAAATTTAATATTCTATCTAGTTAATTACGTATACTATAGAATAATTTTAACAAAGTATAAAATATTGAAAAATTTGTATTAATATCACTCAAGTGTTCAGATCATCGTAGCAAATTATTCCCAACGAAAAATCTGTAGTATGTATTTAGAATTAATCAATTCAAAATCCATTTGTTCAAATTTTGATTTATCAATATTTTCAAAGCAAAGCGTCGGGTTGTTTATTCATAAGAAAAAAAGGTGATGCTCATTTGAAAAAAATAAAATTGATATCACAAAAGCACATTCAAATTACTCATACTTGAAAATATGGTGACGACCATTATATTACACAACGGTGTGTATTTAATAATTAAAAAAAAAAAAAAAAAATCAGAATTCAATAAATATTTGTTATTGTAGGAAAAAATGGGGGTGAACATGCTCTCGGTGCGAATGGTCCTGTATATACACGTGATTGAACTCGCCGAATATTTATATTGTATTTTGACCTAACCGACCGATCGCATTATATTTTATTATAAATTATCAATGTGTATTATAATACAACATATAGGTATAGATGTGCATGAGAACCAAACTCGGGTATCCGGTCGCAACACGACAAATATCGCGATATCCGCCCCCCTCCCCGACCAGATTTCTTTTTCTTCCCTTACAGCGGGGCGGGAGGGGATTGTTGCTGGCGTTAAGAATTGGTTGTGTTTTTTTTTTCCTCTTCTTTCCCTTGACTCGCTGCGATTTCGAACACACCTCTATTATATAATATATAATATATTATACGCGTATATACACACACGGGACGTAGGTACTAAATGCTAATATAGTGGTAGGTAGTACCTAAACTGCTGCAGCGTTCAGGAATGCACCGTTTACCGGGGATGGAAAATAAAGGCAAGAGGAGAGAAAAAAACGTAAATTTTCGAGCAGCTGATCCGTCGTTGACTTAATAGTTGTACCTTTTTATTTTTTTCATAAGGTGAAATTTTGGTTTGTTTTCCACTTCATAAAATACTGTTTTTACGACCCTCTTCTCCACGTTACACTCAATTTCACCCATTATTCCGACGAAAACATATTATGTACTCGTACGCTGCTGCGTTATCGCCTCGTGTATACATATTTTATTATATTATTAATATTATATGGGTAGGTACGCTGCTCAATGCACGACGACGTTATCTTGCCGTATGATGATGTGTATCATAATATAATATTATACAGAGAGCACGACGAGATCTATCGAGTTCCTCTGGTACAGCTGCTCCGGACGAAAAAAGCGCGTCCAAGTATATGATTATATAAATATATTATATAGAAGTCGAGCTGCTGTTATACATATATATTATACCTATTACCCGGTTATCATAATATACAAAAATTATTACACCATCCATATGTTTACACATAATATATTATGTGCGAACGCACTCTTATAATATATTATAGTTATATTATATTTGCAATGCGCTCATACAAATGTATATATTATTATTATATTTTTTTACCGGAAGACGAACCCTTTTTTTTCTACTGCCAAATCGTACTGGCATGTAACGCGATAACTTACTTTAATAAAATTACATGCGGATAAGTATTAATAATATTATACAGAGTGATTCGCCGAGCGCAATCTCATCTCAGCACTCATTTCTATTTTTTACTTTGGCGATAAATTCATATAATTTCTGATTTTTTTGAATTTTAAAGTGAACTTCTAGGCCATATTTTCAAATTCTTGAAAAATTAAGTACTACTTAAGAAGTATCATATGGTAATATAAACTTTCGATTTTCAAATTAAATCTATGTTTTACTGTAAATAAAAATTTTTAAAATATTTTTTCCCTTAGTGGATAATTTTTTTAATCTTTTTTTTAAATTTTGATACATACATCTACTGAGAAATTCAAACGAGTGATTTTTTAGTTATCAAAATGATAACCGAATAAAAGTACTTAATAAAGATTTAACAAAAATATAAAATAAATATTATTGGCTTCATTATATTTTATTAGATAGGTATGTACACAAAGTTAAATAACTCAAAAACTAGAATTTTAATATCGATGTGTAAACATTTTCAGCAAAATTACTCACTAAGTTTTTATTTAATTAAATCTACTTTATTAACTCCTCTTGCACTACACAACAAATTCTAAAAATCAGTTTTTGAATAGTTGCGTTATTGGAAAAGAATTTAGAGAAGGTGAGCATGGTCGGTGAATCCTTCTGTATATTATAATAATAAAATAATATTTAATATCAGCACGGTTTAATTACATCGTCTCGGAAGAATAACCCACTGAATCGTATAACGATAATGCCGTGCGTACGCGTAAAAGGCTATATGCAAAAGTCGGAAGTGGATTGCACAAAAGATATCAGCTACGGGTAGCGGGAAGAAGAAATAACGGAAGTGGTTTTCCTGAAAGGGGCGCGTAGACGTAACTTATGCGCAATCGAAACCACAATTCTATATAATGTATATATATTACATATTATATTATGTACGTAGTTGTATACGTTGTAGGTATAAAGCATATATATTTCGTCGTGCACTCTCTGTCGTCAACTTTCTTGACTCTCTGCCGTCGCGAAAGGCGTCCGTCAAAAGTCACTTAATTCCGATACCACGAAAACGGTAGCGATGACGGCGGCGGCAGTAGCGGGTTTTCATATCATATATATTATATTCTAACCGATTTAACACGGAACGGCTTGCACGGCCTTTGAATTCATCGCTCGTTTATGTATAATAGTGTCGTACGCGTCTTCTCCTCACGAGGTTTTGCATTCAACGGTTGATTCCCCAAAATGTATTGCACTTTACAGGCTCACACTAAGTATTCATCTTACCAGCACGACAATGTATCAAATAATAATAATTGTGGTACATAAATATATAATTTACATTAGAGGTGTACGATCGTTTCCGCGACGATGATCGTAACGCCATTCAAGGGCCCGCCGAGTTGATGTGTGTATAGCATCGATCGTCGTCATCGTCGCGTATTGATTTTCTGAGCATCATAATATTATGTACGTCCAAACTAAATAATTACTGAAGTTAATCGGGAATCTTCATATATAATAATATATAATTATATACTCTATTGTATTATGCATAATATATATACTAACTGTAACCCGAGTGCCCCCCCCCCGTGTAAAGTTGTTTGCAAATTTTGGAACTGTTTTAAATCTTGTCTAGTCGACTTATAGTCATTTCGATCATAAAAATGCTATAAGGGCAGAGCCATACTAAAGAGTTTTAACCGCGCTTCAAAAACGCTCTAGTATGGCTCGGCCCTAAAGTCTACATACCTACCTTATACAGTTATACTTACGTAAAATAATAATAACATATATATATAGGTGCTTATTTTTTCTTATAAATATACATATAGATAACAAAAACAATTTTTTTTCACATTAATAATATCATTTTTCTTACACACGGAAAATATATTATATAACAATATTATAATAAAATGAATAACGATAATAATGATTATTAAACAATAACAATTTTGTGGGTTTTCGCATTATACAGCCAATCAGCGAGCTATTGACTTACTATACTACATTTCTATTGGTTATTATTATTATTATTGAATTCGTTTTAACCTATCTTAACTATTTGAGTTTCAAGATTAAGTTCGTCAGTCGTAGTTGGAACGCAGTGATCTATACTTCAAATCCCGTAGGACCGTCCAAAGCACCGAGCCGTTGTCACATCTTATATATACGTCGACAATAATAAGTGATCCATCGTCGGTTCTATGTACACATTCTGAGGTGGATCGTGGGCGATTGCTTAACTAAGGTAAGCTTTAAACAATTATTTTAATAAATTATAATATAATACATATTATACGTCGCAGCTCGCTATATTTAACGGTTATATTATAGTATGATACAACTGAAATATAGTCGATATTCAAATTTAACATCGGGGGTGGTTTCCGATGGCAAAGTGAATATTTTCGGTGCAATATAAAGTTTAAAAATAGAAACATTCTTTAATGGTTTTCAAAAAAATCGAGAAAAATAAAAAAAAAAAGTGACGGAAAAACGGGAATTAAAATGTTTATTTTAGTATTATCTATATACAATTAAATTTTCAAGATCTTTAGGCTTTTTTGAGTTATTTATAGACAACTGAAATTGTCGATTTTTCTAAGTTTTTTTTTTTTTTGAAGTGTCGAAAAATTTAATACATATACTATTAAATACTATTTTTCCTTATGAGTTGTTCTTATTGTAGTTAAAAAACATTTTTATAAGCGTTTATAGTTCAAATTGTTTATGAAATATATCAGAATCGCGAAAATTTGCAAGTAATTTTGTAGTTGAAAAGTCATAAAATTTTTAATGTTTATATCTAAGATTAAAATCTCAAAACTAGGTAATCCTTAAATTTTTCTTCAAGTATCTATAAAAAAAACTCGAAGTATCATTAAAGGAAAAATTTTAAGTGCATTTGAATATTAATTTTTACGAAATTGCGTAACGTTAACGATTTATCCTCTAACAGTTTTTAGTATTTGTTATTATTCAAAAAGTATAAGTCATAGATATTTGAAAATTTCACTAGTTATTAAGATTGGCATTTTCTTTACATAATTTAATTTTCAAAATATTTCGCTTATTTTAATGCTATTTATAGGTTCTTGAAATATTCGTTTTTGTTTTTATAAGTATCGACAAAATATTTTGGATAAGTCAAAATAATTGAAAATGTAATACAAAGTTCCTCATAACTCATAAGTTAGTCTTATAGTGATTCTAAAATGTAAGAATACATAATACAATTTTTTTATTAGCATTTGAAGTTCAATCATTGACAAAAATTTGTCAAAATCATGAATATTAGCAAATTATTTTGTAGGTATAATTCATAAAAAACTTTGTATAAGTAGCTAAGAGTTGAAAATTTAATACAAGATTTTCCATAAGTTTGGCTTACAATAATTATAAAATAACTTTAATTGTTGGTGTATTCAGGCCATTAAAACATAAAACACCTTTTTCACCAACCACTGGAAATTATATCCTATGCTGACAAATCATCCCCGGTAAGAATCGTTTTTCGTATACAATGATACCTATCATTGGATTCAAATTTATTACCTACATCCATTATTATAGTGAACTATTATACAGCAGAGAGTTACTCACTTGATCACTCTTTTTTTTTTTTAATTATTTATTGACTATTAAAACAACTTACTAACTACAGTAAAATGAGTTAATGTTTTTTCACGGTAGAAATCATTTTTAAAAATTCAATATTTCTGAGTCGTTTTGATTAAAATTTACGCATTACTGCATAATGAAGTTTTTCATTTTACATTCACGAACCACGGGTGTCAATAAAACTTTAATAATGAGGCATACTCCAATTCCCTTGTTGGTACTGCCGACGATTTTATATTAAAAAATAACATACACCGATATTATATTTGTGCATAAATAGGTGTACACTATACTCAATAGAGTATCTATATTATTATGTATATTTTTTTGATCTTCGTTAAATTCATACCTATATTAGCTATACATAATACATTGACTGCCATTATATTATGTCCACCGGTGACCAAATTAACATAAAATGAAATGTATCTAATTCACTACTCTGTGACTTGGAAAAAATAATATTTAAAATTAATCATAATGTAGATAAGAAAAATTCGATCTTTTAAAAAAAAATAACTTATAAAATCGTCTAACTTTGTATGGCCATACACCCATACATCCCTATGTTGATCGGATGTGCATATTATGTCAGTTTGTGCATTAGGTCATTATCAAAATATTCAAAGTTCATAAATCACATTTGGTCGATAAATTAAATAATGAATATTATATATTATGTTAGACCTATACGCAAAAATATTATATAATTATAATATAACACTCTACGTTGTACAATATATTCATTCACTGTATACTATACAGTTATTATCGTAACTACAAACAATTTATTATTCGATTTTTTTATTATAATATTATTATATGACAAAATAACGTTTAACGTGTTTATTTATTTTCAAATTATTATTACCTTTTATTAGTTGTAGTATGACCCCCTCAGCTATAAGCATCAAAAATCAAATGTCTCTCGACATACGAGTTATTTTTACTTCTAAATAATTATATTATATAGATAATAAGAATTAATTTAAAAATATTATAAATAATTATTATAAAATCGTAGCATTAAAATTCTTGTAAAATTGTGTGTGTGTGTGTATGTACTATGTATGTATGGTTATTAAAATATACTTTTTCTGCATCGTGCATTTGTCTTAGGCAATAATAATAATATGATTGTAGTAGATGCGAAGGTAATCGTATTGTCGTAATCCAGTGGTTCTCAAACTTTGCACCACGTTGCACTAAAGGCATCGATAGTACTTTCTAAGAGCATCACCACGGTCTTCGGTTCATAATAAAGATAAAAATTATATTTCTGTCTTTCGTGATATTCACAATCACAGCAGGGCACCGCAGAAAAAAGTTTGGGAACCGCTGTCCTAATCGAATGCTTCCTTCAAACAATTTTAAACGTTGATCAATTTTAAGAACCGTTATGTATTACAGTAATGTGTTAGATGAGTTCAAATAGTACTCTGTTATAATTCAGTACACCTACGTTTTCGTAGTTTTCGAGGATTTCTTATCTTGCAGACAAAAGCTAATCTTCAGCGGATAATTTACTTTTGAATTATTTTCTTTTGTATAAAAAGTCTCAGAAACGTTATTTGTAAAGCAAGTTCTATTCTTATATCGGTTGAAATAGATACAAAAAAAAAATCCTCTTTATAAAATTACAAAAAAAAAAAGCAGGTACCTAGTTATATTAGTTTAACGAACTTATTCGAAGTATAACAATACTCACACAAAATAAGATTAACGTATAATACTAACAATAATATAGATATACTACTAAAGAAAACACACGTTTGTATTTGTTATAACTTATAAGATGCTTTTTCAGAATGTTTTTTCTATTAAATCGTTACTAAGTGTCATAGACACTATTATTGTCAGATGTTTTCATTCTATTTATATCAAACAAACATTGGGGAAATCAGACTGCTGTATGTTGCTTTCGAGTGTACCTCGTCATTGAGTAGGAAATTATAACGGATATGTTAATTTTGATTCAATGATTTATCATTAAACACAAAAACGATTTTGATCGGTAGTGATGTGTATGTCAGATTCCATTTCTATGGTTATTTCATTATATATTTACCTATAAGTAATTTAACACTCTATTTGTAGTACTTTGGTAGTTATGTTAATCTAATTTTGAATAAACCATCGCAAATATAATATTATTATTATTAAGTTTATAGGATAATTACATTTTAAGTCAACAGTACAGTGTGAGTACGCTCGTAGTAAAGTCGTAATAGTTTCTGCAGAAAATTAATTTAGATATTTTGAAAATTGCATAGCGTAAAGAAAGTATAATATATGCGTAATGGTGAAAAGTTTTCTATCCCAAGATTAATTTTTTTTCATACAAATTTTAGTGTAGAAAAACAGTTGAAGAAAAATCGTTACTTTTCGTTACAATATAAAATATAAATTAAAATATCTATAAATAATACTAAAAAGTCGAAATATTTTGAAAATTATACATCATTTGAAATGTTAATGTTTATTGATAAACAATCCAAATCTAAACAGTTTGAATAACAAACACAAAATACATTTTGTCTAGTGTTTTAAACAATTTTAAAATCATAATATTAGGTATTATATTATCTACTTTTTTCATATAGCCACATCTCAATATAATATACAAATCTAATTTAAAATGAGTAGTTAGTTAGTTTCAAGTTTGTAAGTTAAGAGAGCGGAGGCATGGATCCACATTTTACGGGCTGCACCTGTGCCACTTTATTCCAACCATCTAAACTTAAAGTACACAGGTACTTATAAGTTATAACTAATTAACTTCTTGTCCAAAACTAGTTATTAAATATTGAATTTCTCAGAATGATAGTATACTTCAAAGTATATAATACCTAATAAATGTATCATATGATTCAAAAAAGAGAGAAAAAAAATAAAAGATAAAAAAACTACTTATATATTAATATTAGAAATATTGATTTTAAAATATATCAAATCAAATTCCAATAATATTATTAGAGAATATTTTTACTTTAACCCATAAATTAATCACCTAATATAACATGCATTTAATACGTATTATGTATAATGTGAACTTATCTTCATGAACTATTCTAGTTGAACGATAATATCATTATATTATAACAACAATTAAAGTTTTGACTACGAGGTACGAATATAATAATAATGTGACACATTGTTTGTAATTATATAATGATTAAATCGTTGTCTGGACTTGAAGTGTTTTTTAGCGATAATCACTGCAGTTAATTGATAGACGGTACGTTTATAGTCAATTGATCGTAATATTATAATTCCGTATGACCATATCACGTTGATTTCATTAAAAAAAAAAACTAAACCATATATGGTTGAATAATACTAATTTCAATATTATTTGTACTACGTATAATACGATAAATATATACGTGATATCATTCAAATGTCGACTTTTTTTAATAATTTCGTAGACGCTACGCACAAATAAATTCTGTGCTACTTATAAATTAATGCAGTAGAACTCGTAATAAAATAATAATTAAGTAAAACTTTTATTTTTTTTATTGCTTAAACAATTATATGTATACAATATTATAATATAATTTAACACGCGTCTTACGATTGTCTGTAAAATATTGTCATGTAAAAATATACGACTCTATTTTTCTAGATGTGTTTTAAAATAGTTGAAAAACGTCAGTACACATCTCCTCAAAAATAAAATCTCGTGACACGTTTTGATTTTAAATGACAGACTAATATTGTAAGTGCATTATCGTCGTAGTTATGCTACAGTTAATAATATTGTTATTGCTACTCTTAATTTTAATAAACTTTTCACAGCACGGTGGAGTATATAGTGAATATTATAAACGTCAAAACCGCCGTCAGGAAGGTGAAACTCACTGACCTCTTTGGTCACATATGGTTTACATTTGCAAGACTATATTATACGCAACGTGACACGAGGATGTCGGCTGTCTAATGATCGAACGTCGTATATATAAACACACGCATAATAGATCGGGACGTTTCATAATAATAATATATAGCAGTATAACACACGTGGGATGGCTTTCGACAAAAATACATCGAAATAATTGTGCGGAGACAGATGTTCGAGTATCAAGGTCACGAATGAAGAAATATTTTTTTTTTTTGAATTTGAATTTGAACACTACTAAACAGGTGCCAATGTATATTATGCCAGTACTACTATTATTACCTATATCATACCAGATACCTGTATACAACGATGAACCGCATATTACATTATATATATATACATAATATATTTTGTTCAGGTATATCAAGACATTGGGCTGTTTAATAATACAGTCTATATATATATATATATATATATAGCATCAAATGGAACGTTCATATATACAAATATAATGAAAAGGTACAATAAAGGGTGACCATTTTCGACGGGTGAACAGAGAGCAATTTATCTTCGAAACAATTAATTTCAAGCACGTCTCTGAGGTAGGTACCTATCCTTTTAATACGCGATGTCCTGGATAGTTCTACCCGTGTATATATACTCAGCTATTGTATCCACTACGCACGCACTGTGATAAATTTCAAATTTTGGACGAATGTAAAACAAAATAATATTTTTGAAAACGATAAATGGGTCTTACAGTGTCGGTTTATGCTCAAAACAAACAATACACCCTTACAAAGAAGCGTTTTCAAATTCTTGATTTTTTTTTTTTTTTTTTGTACAACTTAAGAAGTATCTTGTGATGATATGATGATAAAAACATCTGTATACGAAATTATAAAGTAAATATGATATTAAACCTAGTATTTTTAATATTTGGTCGATTTTCACGTATTAATAAACATAAATTACTAAAATCGTTAGAAATGAATAAATGTATTGTTAAATCGAAAACAGGGCTAATAGTGTTTAGTGAATCACCCGTATATTGTGATAAAATCTTTTTTGAATTTTCGAAGATGTTATTTTTCAATGTTCTCAACCACGCTTATAGAATCTAATGAAATAACTACTGCCAATAAACACCGAAAAAAACCGTGATTTTCACGTCAAATGTATTATTAGATGTTAATAACACATAATTTTGTGATACGTTTTGATGTGTAAGAGTATATACTATATAATCAAAAATGTACGATATGTATTAGGTATATTATATTTACGAAATTTCGTAAAAGACTGCAGATCGTACCCACTGTCAATAAAATATTGAATAAATTTATAAGTTAAAGTTCCCAAGCCTGCGCATAGGCAAAAATAACACAGCTATGCGTATATTGTATTTTGAATTGTGTATTGTGGAGTTCTCTTATTATAATATTATATAGTATCAAAACTGTTTTTGAAATCAAATAACGAAAGCTACTAACTGTGTGTTTTACCGGGCCGATAATGAAAATTTGAAACATTTTCTATTGTTTATATAATATGTAAATAAAATATATAATCGGTAAAACAATAAAGATCAATTTTGTAGGTATTTAACATCATACGTGGTATTATCACCCCTGTTCCTCGCGAAACACGATTCGCACTTTCATCATCATTTTGTATCGTATATTTATGTATATATCGTAAATTTCCGGCTTTTGTTACAGTAAAACATAATATAATATCATAAATATTTTATATATTATGATGTAAGAGTGAGCCTATAAATCGCGTCGGTACTTACACGCCAAACAAGCCGAAATAGGTAGGTACGCATGGAAACAGCGGTTTTACATTAAATCACGATGAATTTTACGCTCTTATTGGTATTACACGATACCGCCGTCGTCGTTCGATCGTATCGTGATAGAATAATAAATCGTCGTTGCCTTTTATTATTATTTTTATTGGGAGGTCCGAGGTACGTACTAGAATCAAGAAAAGAATGTTTCTCGGATCATTTGTTTATTTATTTATTTTTTTTTTAATTTTGATTCCGTCGACCGACGCTTTTGTTAATTTTAATCAAGTTGATTAAAGCCAATAGGTACGACGTGCATATTATCGATTTTTACTTAAATCTCAGTAAAAAGTTTAACAGATAACTTTTACTAATCTAATTTTGGAACCCAATTCGTAGCGCGAAAGTCTTGTTAGTTGTTGCAGTTATTTGCTATGGATCGAAATCACGTGTAATATATAATGCATACAAGTAAACGCGGTATAACATTTAACAGCTGATTTATTTCAAAAATTTAATTGAGTATAAAATCGACCTGACTGCGAAATCAAACATAATTAATTTTTCGTAAACTTTGCCACATAATACGTATTTATTATAAATTACGAAAAAAACGTTAAGACGATTAAACAAATTTCGTAGTTTAGTTCTTATCGCAGTTGCAGCTGTTATAATAGTCTGTGAGAATTACAATAATGCCATAATGGTGTGTATCTATGTATATTATACCGGGTGATTCGTTTAACCTACGACACTTATTAGTCATAATTTTAATTATTTTTAATTAGCGTTTTTAGAAATATGGTTTCTACATAGATTTGAATCGTTAAAAATAATATTTTTACTTTTTTTAATATTTATATAATTTAAATTGTGTACTGATAATAAGTCATAAATACTTATTAAAAGTTATGATGAGCGGATCGGAGTGAGATAGCATTATCCCGCAAAATGTTGGTCTTCTTCTCCACTTGGACAAATCTTAAATACTGATACAAGTTAGAAATTATAATCAAAATAATTAGATTTTCGTAAGAAATTTTATTTGAATTTTGTAATAGTCACCTACTTCAAATAATATTTTGCCTCAGAAGTTCAGAAGATGATATTAAAAATGCATTTGTCATTCCAAAATAAAAACATTTTGAAAATAATAACAATACAAAATAGTAAAAAAAAAAATTTTCACTCAAAATAATATTTTTTAATGACGCAAAATCAAGTTTGTAATTTTGTCTGTAAAGTCCTTATAGCAATATAATATAGACGTCTCTATAGTGACGCACCGCACAATATTCGAGTATGATACATTGTATTGATCTATTTCACTTATTATTCCTTAGCGCCAATCGTGTTATTCTATTACAGCTGCCGGATGAATGAAAAAAATAATGTTTGAACAGTATAAGCCGTTATTATTTTCGTCAAATAAAACGGAAAACAAACAAAAGCGCACAGTTTGTTAGGACCCAGAGGTCGGGCTTCAGCTACAATTTAATACAGTGTTTCGAGGCTCTCTATTTGAAAATGAAAAAATAAATACAATATAATATATTGTATTAAAAAAGCCAAAAATAATAACTTTGTAAAGTCAACAAAAAATCACGTACGTAGGTATGTAATTGTTGTCGTTTTTTTTTTTTTTTTTTATAACTGATGTTTTATAAATTGTACGTTTTTGCTCGGAAATCACTTCTTCGTAAGCCTATGAACGGCACTCTAAAATATTTGACCAGTTTCGTTGGCTAACGATTTTTGTTATAGTTGACATTCTATATAGGTATACGTGTATATTATTATATTATATAAATATACGCTGCAAAGAGATAAAAAAAATACAAATTCCCATTAGTTTTCAAGACAAACTTTAACAATACAATTAAATGTTTGACAAAAACCTTTCGAAACGTTCAGATATAACACTTCTTGATCTTTTCTATACCAATATATTGTGTCTTATATTGTGATAAAAGTTTTCTGATATTTACGTGCAAAACCTCTTTCTCTAAACGCATATGCTTATATTATTATTTGTTCGGAGAATGTATACTATGCACACATATAATAGAACACTAAATGTACGCACATATTTGTTACCGAAGTATATTATATATTGGAGTTTCTTCCATTAATAGTGGCATTCACTATATATTCATCCTTGTTTCATCAAAGTAAGTCTACTGGGCATGAACTAAATGTGATATAATATTACATTATGTGCTACCGTCTTTTTATACTTATATTTATTCGTGCATTGTCGTCAAGAAAATATTTCCTCTCTCTAGTAGCAGCATGCTTAATATTATATACAAATTTAACTTTAAATTACGGAATTTTACTTGATGATATAATCTAACATTCTAACTTAAAGAATCACGCTTAAGACGACTAATATTTGTCCTACTCTATAATCATATTAGTTTTACTATACGAGTACATATCGTCTGTTTTATAGGGAAGTATGGTACCACTTTTTTTATAATATATCTATTTTATGTAGACAGCTATACTTGAGTTATTATTTCCGAAAATATCAAATTGATATAATTAAGTCAAATGTAAATGCATTTATTAATAAATAGATGGAAATGGGTTGACCACCGATAACTGCAGTTGGTGTTGGTATAGCGGAATCGATTGGTTCTCGATACCTAACCTACTATTGAGCTAAATTATAGACGTTAGTATAGTTCTAAAATATGCATAATAATAATCAATAGGTGTTCAGCGTGTACAATACTTTATAGTTACTTTACATACGTTTTAAATAAATTAAAAAATAGACAACTACGAAAACTCGATTTCGTCTAGCCATCTAACAGAGAATAGATATCTCTCGAATTCATACACTTGCGTGTGTTGGTAATAATGACAACGATTACGACGAACTAGTGCTCTGGTCCTAAAATAAAAATTTCGTTTTAGCCACAACCGAATGATACATCCTGTATTTGTGCGCACGGAGGAATATTTTCGTCGGACCTTTTGACGCGCGGGGGATGAACCGGTCGTCGTCGTTTACACACACGGTGCGCGCTATAACCGCAGGTAGCCGGGGAAACGTACACATTACACACAATACACCCGTCCCTCTGGGTTAAGTATGGCTGGAACGTTATATTATCGAAACGCTCGGCGTTTATGTGTACACACGGCGACCGCGTCTGCAGCGTCGCCGCGAGACAACCGAAAATAGAACCCCCGAAGACGGCGCGCGGTATTTTTGAACTCGAAAAACATACGTTTAACATTATTTACGGCCTCGGAAGACCGAAACGGTTCGAGACGAACGACTACGCATATGTATACACACGTTGCGTATGGTCGGGACCTCCTAATAATCGTATACACACACACACACACACACACACACTCGATATGGGCGTCCCGAAGACGCACGCTGAACCGCGCACATACCGCACATACCGCACATACCAGACGTCTTTAATAACGTACGTACAACTGGTTTTCAAGGGGTCGTCGTGGCTCGCTTGCTGTAACATTATAACAACCCAATAGACTCACATCAATTGTACACGCGTATATAACACACGTTGAACGCTATTCATACCTAATTGTATATTTTTATGCCCGAGATAGGCCTCGCGATCCTCGATTACGCTTGAGCGTTTAACGAAGCGTCTATCGTAGACACGTCCTGCGCATAATATATTTCTGTTTTAAAAACACGCGGTATACAAATATAAACGATGTACCTACCAAGAACACAAGACTACGTATCGTGCATATTATTAGACAATATTATAACGAGTCTCTGTCAGCGAACCTATATTATAGTATATTTAGAATTGGTAAAAATCGTATAATCGAATAAGGCACTAATGTTTTTGACACACGCGTAAATAACACTACTGAAACGATTGTTTTCTTAACTGATAACAGCTGCTTTACTACTTTTCTATCACACGGATTACGATACGTGCTACAACTCTCCTGTAGCCAATTTCATGGGTATTATTTATCTTGCCAGTGGCGTCGTGTACAGAGTGACACTACTTAAATATTGCCGGCCAACATTCATCATTATATGAGTATAGGTATTAAGTACATATAAGAATAACGTATAATATGTGAAATCTTTTATAACAGATTTTTGACCCAATGAAATTTTTTTTTGTCAAAAACTGTTACCCCTCACTCGGAAATATTTTCGCTTTACGAAAAAAAATTTCACACGTAGAAAAGTGTTATTATTTTTTGAATGAGATGAATACGCTTTCCATGAAATCACTAATTTCAAATTTTATTATTAAACATAATAGATTTTATATTATGAATTATACCTAAAGCTATAGCTGTGAGTACCTCACAAACAATCTGAAATAAGTATCTCCTAAACGTCTCATTGTAGTAAAATAATATATTATTATATCACTGTGTTTAAACCATCGCCGCCGCCGTATTTTAAGCTCACCTCTCCGTTAAGTCCCTTTGCACGCCCCGTGAACGTCTCTTCGGGCAATTATTATTCCAACCCATGGGCCGAGTTGGGGTTCGGTATTAATGCAGCGAGATAAAATATGACTTTACCGTATCGTTAGGACTGCTGAAGTATACTTGTACGAATTTAATAAGCGTAATATGTACAGCGTATAATATGTCGCTGACACCGGTAACGATGATAATTGTAACTTTTATGCATTCATAAAACTTGCAAAAAAGATAAAGTCGGCGGAGATTATTTTTTCCCCCATTATTTCCACTCGTTAGAAACGAGCTACCTTCCCTATGGCCTCCACTGTTGCGAACTTCAGTGTGCGTTTTTTCCATTATGTAAATATTTTGGAATATAGTGCCATCACTGAGATTCGTTCAGTTTTTCTAAAAAACGCAATTTTTTTCTAATTTTCAATATAAATTTTGGGATTCAACAGCTGCAATTTCACATTGAAATGCATGTTTCCGTTAGGTTACACGAATAACAACGAAATGCATTTTAATGCGTATTATACCGAAACGTAGTTTCCATAGTATATAATATCAACATATATTATGGTCGAATAGACACCGCTGCACAAGTTTTTTTACGAGTTATAACAAGTTCAAATTGAATTGAACTTTTTTTAATTCCATGATTGGATTATTTTTTATCTAACAAAGCTATTTAATCGAATTTCTACGTCGTGTTTATATTATGAACACCCTTTTACGACTATTCTGAATGTACCACCGTTATAGGAAAACGATTTACGAAAAACAAAACTCAAGTCCGGTCTCGTAAGGTCGAGATATTGATGAAACGGCTGCGCGAACTTGTACTATATTATAATAGCAGGTATTACACTGTTCACATTTCCTCACACTAGTTTTGCTGTTTTTTTCGAAAAGTTCGAAAAAAAATCATCTCTCTTCGATACACACGGGTTTGGGCGCCACATGTTCCCAATTTCCAATCTATAGAGAGGTGCAATCGTGAAACTACTCCCGAGCTTTTTATAACCACGCGCCATAAAAAGCGTTTTCCGAAGAAAAAACCACATAACCGTAAAACCGGCAACACATTCCATGCCGCTCGAAAAAAAATACGTAGGTAACACATATTACACCTAAATATGCGTATTTATAAAAGGGCGAAGGTTGATTTGGAATATAATATTGTGCATAATATATGTACTCTTGGCCCGTTTACGATATAAAACAAACAAAATCGTGTCCTTACACCCGATGTGACTCGTACGAAATCATTGGCACGGCAAATCGTATATATACATGTGCATAGTTACTGCATATTATACAACCTGTATAGGCAATGACGGGTGCTCGCGTTATTATATTTATTATAGATTTAAAACACCGTAATAATAAAAAGTAAATTCAAACGAAGTATAATATTATGTATATGTTGAGCGACCGTCGTCACAGTTGTAGCTGTTAAAACGGTCCGAGCTTTTGCCTAGAAAAAGTGTAAAGCGTATACTTTATTATAATATTATTATAATAACATTATGTGTGACATGACAAAAAATTACGCATGCACGTAAATTCCACATACATATGGGTTTGGCTTCCAAAAGTTATTTTTTACTTGCAGCCGACGGGGATATTTATAAATTTAGGGATAAAATTTACAATTATTTTTACTACCTACGATTTGCAACTGCATTTGTTAGCAAATATTTTGAAAATTTAAATAACTCCACGAGTACTAAATTTTACCATAAACATTCTATCAATATTTACTTATATTATACAAATATCAAATTAAAATTTATATGCACAATTTTGCAAATAAAATAAATACTTATTACACAATAATATAGAAATAGACTAAAACAATTAATGAGTTGGGAAAATAATAAATACGGGTTATATACGGTACATAAAAAGAAAATGTCAACTTTATACAATTATTACTATACCATAATTATTTACACGACAAAATTAAACATTTGAGCAGCAAAAATGATAGTCTACGTCTTAACTACATTTAACACTAGTAATTAATTTTAGATTTAAATCGAGAAAGTAAATGCGTACCATTTCAATCTAAGTTATAGTTTTAACTTGAATTACAAAAATAAAATTGGTCGAGTTTTCCAACACTATTTTATAGGTAAAAATAGTATTCGGTCGTATAATTGGATTATATCCACACTATAAATTCAAAAATAATTTTAGTATTATTTATAAAAAAAACAATAATTCCGATTAGCGTTAATTTTTCGTTTAAAACTTTACATCCACTATACGACGGAAGTATGTAAAATTAAGACGATTTATGTTTTTCTTCGTGATTGCCAGCTTTTATATCTATACATCACACGAGTTCGCCGCTTAATGTAATGTTAAATATCAATATAAATATTTATAGAAATGTATATTGTTCAAATTAATATATGTGTATTAGTTTTATATTTTATTTGGACGATCCAATATTAGCTGTTTTTGATTTGTTGCGAGCGATGTAACATAAAATATTGTTTTAAAATATAAAATATTAAAGTATATACATTATATACACACACATAAGCAGGTATATAGTTTAGATAGGTGTGAAATTTCTTAGAAATGGAAAACGGCGAAATATCTATTACCTACATCTAATATAATATATCATGGAAAATGTGGGTAAACAACAATTTCATATGTAACACAATATATTTTGTTTTCTTGATTTATTATGCGATGCGAATACATTATATTATATTATTATTTAATCATAAAATATTTCAAACAAAGGTCGAATTGCATTCGAGTTAGTTAAGTGTCATACTCGAATATTGCACTCGTACCAATAATTTCATTAAACGAATTAACGAATATCAGACGACGGTTGAAAGAATAATTTATCTTTTTAATATCGTAAGTTTATTGTACATAATATTAAAATGATCATATAATATAACAACAATATAAAAATATGTTCATTTTCTCAAATCTATTGAACAATATAATATAAAAACAAGTTATTAACTCTATTAGTTGACTAGTGATCAGCAGGTCCGTACGCTGAAATTGATAACACCGCAATCACTATACTTATAGTGATTTTTCCGGATGGATCTCAAATACTTCATAAAGGCGTTATTATGCTCGTATATATTTGCCTCAGTAGCGATCTCGCAGCCTCGGAACACGCTCCTACAACATAATAATATGCGTCGGATGACGTTTCGTTGCTACGATAAAATGCGACTATTTTTCATATTTTACGCTATAAACGATCACTTTTTCGCGTGTTTCAGATGGGCGTTTGTAGTATTAGCGACGACCCCGATGGATTTCCATACTATATTATTGTTTAAGGTATCGTTTTCTCGTGCGATAACGAAGCCACCGCCTCGTAGTGTCCTGTCGGTAATACGTATAGGTATATTAATATGGTCGCCATTTCCCAGCAGGTTTCCGTCGAGCACGCACACTCACTACAAGAAGTGTATTTAATGTCATTAGAGACGATATACTTGTGTCTTGTATACGATTAATAACAATCACTCGTCTAGACGAATAATTTATGGTGTCGACTAAATGTAGTTATAAATTATTATTATCGTGTTGGCCGGGTATAGTTATAGATTCACTCAATACTCGTGATAAAATAGGTTTTTCATTACTATGGAACAGCAAATAATGAGTTTAACTAGAGGTACTAATAGGTAGTTTAAAAATATTTGTTCGGATCGAAAGCTGCAGTGTCATACAACCTCATAAAACCTAAACTGTGTGTTTTAGCATGATCATCAGAAAAATTCAATAACTTTATTATATTTATACATTGATACATTGTATTTTCAAATGACTTCGGGAAGCTATTAATTTATCGATTACGTTTAATCTATAGACTATATTACAGCTTGGTTATACTTTATCTTTGACTTAATTGTTACTACAGGTACTACGCGTTTAGTTGCTGTATTGAGCTCACTCGGACGAAAAAACGAATACCATTCAATAGACTGAATTTCAGAAGTCGTATGTCAATAAGTCGCGAGAGTCTAACAACAAGACGTGGCAACTATCGCACATACTATACGATAATAGATAATATAGCTGTGTATAAAGTATAAGCATCAAATAGTCTGTAAGCCCAGTTTTGAGAGGATGCTTATATTAAAGTAAATAATTATAGTAAAAATAAATGTAAGTACACTCAACATCTTAGTACATAAGCTACTTACCTGCATTAATCGATATGATTTCGTGACCGAAAATGCTGATCACTTCTACATAGAGACTTACATTTTTAAGTATTAAGATTAGGTATTTATTTCAATAGTTTTTAGTACTTAATTGATATAAATACCGGTTTATTTGAACTAATTATGAAAACTTAATACATTTGAGTGATTTTGGAATAAATAAACAATAATATAGTTGATATAATATAAAAAAAAACATATTATTGTAGTAATATTTGTTGACATTAAGCCCTATCTGGCTGCCACCGAATAATTAATCTATAATAAATTAATAATTATTATACGGGTACGATACGTTTTGAACGTGTTTTTTTTCGCTTAGCAGCTCAATGGTTTTTTTTTTTTTTATTATTATTGACTATAACACCCGTTAAACGTCGACTGTTTTGACATAAATTTTACAACTTATAGTTTATAAATAAATCATAATAAATTAGTACAAGTAAATCAGTGAAAATTTTAAGCAGTATGTCATCCTTGAATTTTTTCTTGCATCGTTCTTAGTTGAAATACACTATAATAATTTCGTAATGGACAATGGTACAATTAAATTACATTAATTAATAACATTTGTATAGTAATTGAAAACTTTATGACATGTATAGGTAAACCTCAAAACATATAATATTTTCTGAAGGAATTTCAACTCAATTATGGAATCATAAATTTAATTAAAGCAACTACAGCACTTTCAAAACAATTCTATTTGTTACCAAAGTTAAGTCTAAGAACAATTATCTCGATCACAAAAGTCCCTGACGACTTGAATTCTCTTTCTTTACCTATTAATTAGAAATTAAATATTAAAGGTACTTTATTTGCGTCGAGTTCTGTTAAAATTCAACCAGCGTGGTATTTCAATGAAAACAAAACTTTTGAAATAACTTATTTTCATCAAACAATATTTCCATTTTTGTGTAAATATAAGAATATAACCAAGATAAATGATAATTAACTAAATAACTATATATTATTAAACCTTGTATAAAAGTATATACTTATAAAAGATTAAACGTATTTAATGAAACGGAAAAATTAAAAAAATAACATTTTGAGTAACTTCACCAATTTAACCAATTTAAAACATTGATTATTATGCTTATATAATTTGCAGTACACACGATTATTTTATTAGTTTGAGTTATTTGTAATAAATGATAATTCGTTCATATTCGTTAGGCAATACAATCTCTAAAAATATCGAACGTTTTTGTATTGAAACAAAAACGTAAATTTTAAATATTAAGTATACATCATAATAATATATAGTGCATAACAATAGTGAACTCCATGTGGCGACAGTGCATTTATATACCTACATATTATTTATGCAAGTCATATCACAGGATGATTCACTAATCATAACTCACTCCTTCTTTCTTATCTAATAATACAGTTATTAAAAATGCGATTTTCGAAATTTTGAAATATATTTGAAGACCACACTTTCAAAATCTTGAATTTTTGTACTTCTTAAAAAATGTCTTGTAAGAATATAATTTTCTATTATTCAAATGACAACCCCCATTTTAAACAGTAAATTATAAAGTAGATAATTTTTCTAAAAATGATGAATTATCAAAATTAATATTTAAACGAGAAGTTTTTGAGTTATTTAACGTGGTGTACAAAGTATAACAGTATCATTATAATATAGGTTTGGAAGATATAGAAACTATGGAATTTATTAAGGTTTATAATTTGAAAAATGTATCCAAATATAATAAACACAAGATCCAATCTTACATATATTTTGTATTTATGTAATACAATTTTCTAAGACCTTTTGATATTTAATATTAACATTTTTATAAATGAAAAATTTTTCGTTTAAATTTTAAATTTGGTACATTAAATTAAACGAAAAAAATTATCAACTTCAATAATTTAAAATAAAAATGGGGAACTTTTTAAAACTCATTTTAAAACCAGAAGTTTTTACCGTTACAAGAGTATAACGTTGTAGAAAAAATCTCAATAGTTTGAAAATATAATCTTTGTAATCTTTATTGTGTTTTAAAAAATGTTAAATCAGAATTTGAACAATTGTTGAATGGAAAATTAAAGGTGAGCATTTTCGGTGAATCACTCTGTAGTATATATATATATATAATATATATATATATATATATATTATATATATATATATATATATATATAAACATGTCGAATATACTTACTAAAGTTCTCACGCATACAACTTTATATAGCATATTACAGAGTAGTATATAAAATATAAATATATACTTTATCGTCTCTATATGTCAAAAATGGTAGGGAATAAACTCATTGTTTTCGAAGTGCATGGTGTGCTGACTCAGAGGACAATGTGAAGGTTGCCGATAAAACGTATATATTATATGTGTTTGTGTGTGCGTATAAAGATACTAAGTGTAATGAAAGAGAATGAATATGGACCGAGAGAGGTCTACGAGGACCAAAAATGTTAGTCCAAAAGAAAAGTGTACTCTCTCTCCTACTATCGCTCTAACCGTCTCTCTATTATCTTTATCTCGAAACTATAAACCTTTATGACACGGGGCTTGTACACACGTAAGTACCTATGTATGTATATATATATATATATATATATATGTACAATATATTGTCCCACGCATCTCCAGTTGAGCAAAACGATGCGATTATTTCTGCGAGACTTAACGATGCAGTCGTCGTGGTCGAGCTGAGCGAGTGACTGCATACTATAATAGATCATACGAAAATATCAAAGGGAATATCTTAAATGTTTTGTATTTTTACACATTTCTTTGTAATCCGTAAAATTAAATTTAAAAAAAAAAAAATGGTATTTTTCGATTTTTATTGTTATTATTTTTTTTTTACCTATATTGAAACGAGATTATATCACAACAGCTGCGTAATGCGGCCGATTTAGTTGACCGTTATGAGCCCGTCGAGGCAAATAACAATTTGTTTCAGTGTTCTCCCGTATACTCGGGTGTAAATATCAGACGGTTGGTGGAGCCTGGAAATTTATGATAATATTATAATATAAAACGAGGCGTTGTTAAGTGCCCACCTACAAAATATACGTAATTTAGATTAAATATGATATCTAATATTGCCGACTGGCCGTGTTCAACGACACATTTCGTATTAATTAATGTTATAGGTAGGTAATTAATAATTATAATAATTTAAATGATTATCCGCGATATAACAAATTATGTAGGTAGGTATGTAATAACGCTCGCATTATCAGCTTATCCTACTATCGTGAAAATAAAATAAAAATCCCATCGCAAACCGCGTATTAAAATGACGTCGAGTTCCGAATTTCCGATTCGTATTATATTGTTCCAATAATAATATGATACGATATACGCCTATAATAGAACCGTATAACCATCGGTTATATAATCTAACTATATGATTAGCACTATTACACCGCATAAATAATATATTATTAAGTATTGAGCGCCTAAGTTAAATCAGACTGTTATATGCGTGTTAAGGGATTTAAAAATTATTCACAAGCGGCGTACAAGCAACAGCACAATAGCATAGAATATATTATTATAAACGTCGCACATCTGCTAAGCGCACCCGAATAAGTCCATTATATTATTGTTGTACGGGTTACGGTGTGATAACAAATATATCTGCACGTGAACGTCCGATTATCAGTCGGCTGGCTCCATCAACCACCGTTTTGACTTAATAGTTTGACCGGTGTACACTGCAAACGCCACTGCATAACCTTGTGCAGATGTGTAATATTTTATAATACGATGGCCGCCAGAAACGTCGCACTGAACACGATAACGCCATCAGCGAATTTCATAAACGATGTGAAATATTTATCATGATATTCTGTGCGCAATGCTCGTATTCGTTTGTAGGCGTTCGGCCACGGCGAGTGCGGGATAAGCGCGGTTATATTATGTTTTCTTCCGGACGGACGCAGTTCCGAGTTCCGACGAAACAGACGCGATTACAGAACGTTATGAATTTGTATTATTATTAAAAAAAAAAAAAAAAAAACTACTGTACAGACACCCAGCCCTTCGATGTTTCCGATCTACTATTTTGCGTCCGTTTTGCGACGATACGCCGTTTAGATAATATGGCAAATGTTTGGCTTGTCGTTTCCCGCGAGTACACCGCGGACCTGTTTGGATCAGCGTATCGTCGATTTAAACGGAAACGTTTTCGACACGCTTAGGAGACAGAACTTGCAGTTTTTAAAATATTATGCTATATTCGTTTTCAAAACTGTTTCCTATTTCCGTACGCAGCGGGAGCTCTAGAAGGAGTATGTATTTTTTTTTTTTTTTGGATTTTTCTGTAAGCGTTTTGTTCTACAGTAATAATTATTGCGACTGCGTGTCTTATAGCTATTTTTCGTGCCTGTATATACCTAGATACGCCTACAACAGAGGGGAAGAGTGTTATATCGACAGATGCTCGAAGAATGTTAACAGCTGTGTTTAACTGTGCAGCCGTCTCTATATAGTCGTTTATAATTTGGTCCAAACGAGTTACTGTTTTTTTCAATCCGACGATATATTTTATCGATTGCCCCAAACGTGTCGTAACTTTCTCCCGTATTGCCACGGGTTTGATGTGTGTGTGTTTGTTTGACGTCGAATAGAAACGATCTCGGCATATCCATCGGTGAACAGCGTTTTTGCGGAATAGAGTGGTGCAACGACATCATCATATTATAAGCCTAACATATTATTAATACGGTAGCGTGGGCGTTTTAAATTTTAATATTGGACGTCAACGGAAAGCGTACAATTATTATTATTATTATTATATGTGATATTACGTAGCACCATGTGCCTATTTGAAATTACTTACTCTAAGCCGTGTAATATTAAGTGCTACGGTTATCGTTTTTTTAGGGTTTACGCCGTTGTCGCATACCTTCTTGGCTTCTTACCTATTTTAAAATACACTATTAAATTTCATTATTTCCAACTATAATAATAAAATTCTGTTCACATAAAATCTGTATATAATTTTCCGTTTTTCCGTTGTATATGCGTGCCTGTAAAAACCTTGTCAAAATCAATTCATTTGTTTCGAAGCCTTTTCCGGACAAAGAAACAACTATATAGGTATAGTCTAATAAAACTGTGCGTTTTTCGTGTAATTTTGAAAGCAAAAGCGTACACAATTTGAATACCTGTTTTGTATTTGTGATACACAATATAGATAAATAATGACAAAAAGTAATAATAATAATTATATCGTCAATAAATGCAAATGAGTCAATTTTCCAAAGTTTTAGGTTATAGACGACGTTTTTTGTCATGCTATCAATAAAATAAATGTACTCATTTTTATGCTAACCTATACTATAATACACGAGACTTACAGCAGTTGACTGTGCAGAGATAAGCATGTTTTCCATATAAATATCTATCACCTACACGTATTACATATATGTATTATATTTATATCAATAGTTTCCACGAAATAAAAAAAAAAATTATATCCAATCATGAAAATTATTTTCTGTAACCAGACAATCCTATTTATTCTTTATCAACATCATCTTATTTTTTTAGCCCTTAAAACCATATCGTCTAGGATATTTTCCTCTACCTTTCTCTTTCTAATGATAATTCCTTCCAGTTTTTTCTTGTTTCACTTTTTTTACGTCATTTTTTATTCTTTCTTCCTATCTTAATCATTAGTGTCCTAGAGGTATTTTTTATTTGTGGAGCTTACCTTAGTACTGTTCTAAGCAAAAATCTTTCCTCACGCCGTATCATTTCTTGGTAATGTTTTGAGTTTTCTACAATACTCAAGATTTGATACAATTATTTTAAATTTTAATTGCCTATTTTTTTTTTTTTTTTTTTTTGATTTTCTATTCACCAGTATATCTTTATATGGGCTGTATACATTTTTAAGTACTTTCCTTTTGAAAATAATTAGTGAATAGTTATCTGTATTATTGTAATATCTATGTTTCCGATCCATAAGTTACTACTGGTTTTATTATTGTCCAATATATTTGAATCTTCAAGTTTGTTGAAAATGTTCAGGATAACAATAACTTTGTCAACCTAAAGTGACACTTATTATTATTTCAAATATATTTTTTAATTTATTATTCAGTTAGTAATTAAATGCAATTATAAATACTACAAACATTATTTCTAGTAATAAATTTATAACAATAAAAAATATGTACAAAATTAATAAATAAAAAAAAATATATATATTATATATACTGGTGTATAGTGTCAAATAGATTTGGTAGGTACTCTAAAAAAAGTATATTAAATATTTGTTTTCGAAAGTATTTGAAATGCAAAAAAGGTACTCAAATAGGTATTCAACAATACTATAATATATCAAACGGTTATACGAAAATTAACCATTAAATATATTATGATGAAATTAAGCCTTATATTCAATATTGTGCTGTGAAATACTTTCGTAATAAGATACGTGAGTTTTCCGGAAAAATAAATTATTTATATTTTTTTATATAAGGGTAGGTGAGTGATACAAAATGTTTATATTTTTCATTACAGTGATGCGTTTAGAGTTGGCCCCCAGTGCACAGATGTTAAGGGTTTACGAATGGCTTGATTCGGGTCCATGAGTGCGCGTAACATATAGGAACGACACTTTTATCCGGAACGACAGAGAGAGAAATGAAAACGAAAAGAAACTGCGGTCTCCGCGCATGTTATAAGATCGCGGAGTCTGCTTTCCGTGATATAATATAATATATGTTGTACGCTCATACCGTGCGTCTCATTTGACGCGTGCAATTTGTCCGGCCGAATTGTTTTCACTAGTTTTCCGAGACTTCCGGAGGGCAAGCCGAGAAGGGTGAGTATATACACGGTTTAGACTCGCAGTGGTATTTCATTGCGTAAGTACCGATGCGATCGTTAAGGTGAGATTATGGGTCGTTATTATCGCACGAAGACTCGCGAAGAAAACGACAAACGCTATGAATGTCAGACCGATAGTGGTCTATTAATACCGACGAAGAGATGAATAGATACGTTTATATACATTTAATATTATACAATATACATAAATGTACATTTTACCTACATTGGTAGTATAAATTAATCTTGCATGTATGACGATCTATTTGTATTCGTTTTCAAACGATGTGTGCAAAATGATTATTATAGTATTGTTATTATAAAGTGTTTAGAATAGTTGAGGGTTTTCGTATGAATTTTGCAAATTTAGCGACCCCTAAAATAAGTATATTACTCGTATTCGTTCAAAATTAAAGAGTGGTTCAACGTTTTTATAACTATTGTATTATAGTTGTATATTCTGTTAAATTAATATTATACCCATTGGACAATTATAAAAAAAAACCTTTTTTGTTTTTAAAATATTTATTGGTGAATTACATGTGGGTAGGTACATAATTAACTACAACAATAATGTAAACAATAAAAACCTTTTGGTAATTTTTAAGTATAATTATTTTTGTTTGCTTACATAATGGCCAAATCGTTGTCATATAATCATATTTTTCCGATATAAAATAATAAAAAAACAATTTTAAGGGGATTCGATATCGACCGCTTTTAAGGAATTCAATATATAGACAGCTTTATAAGTGCGTGCTGATGGGGAAAATATGTGCGTGGTAACTGATCATTTTTATAGATAATATAGTGTGTGAAAAAAATATCGGAGTACTCTCGCATGCGCTCCTTCAAGTCGCCACTGCGGTGTCAAATAATGTATAACACACTTATTTGTATCTCATATTATTATATACTTACCGATTTTTTTCGATCCTACCCAATAATGCAATTCTGCAACTTCCAAAAATTAAATAAAATTCTTTATTATGTTTATAGGTAGATCGAGATTTTTAATTTCAATTCCGATCTCACTGCGACATTGTCTGCTACAACTGGTCACTGTTGAAATTGCACACATTGACCTTATCAGATCAGCAGTTACTGCAACGGAACGCCAAGTTAATAATTCCTATCATTATAATATAATGACATTAATAACGTTATTGTCGATGGCGATTGTTATATAGATTGTAGAAAACACACGCGTGCATCATCATAGCAGTAAATTATCCCAAAGACAAAGTTTTCGTCGCACTGGAAGTATTAAATGTAGAATCGACGGTGCTATTTGTGTATTTTCAATAATATCTATCTAATAAAATCTTTTCAAAGTGACACTTTTATTATATTCGCAACTGGTAAGTATCGTCAATCTTGTATTCTTGGCACAGTCAGAATTGTCGATCGTATTTTCTCGGGTTAGGTATTACTATCGAAATGCGCTTAAGCGTTAAAATAAAATACCATATTACCCATATAATATTATGTATAATACTATATAATATCATATAGTAGCAAGCGGTAGTGTTTGGAACGAGAAAAATCAACTGAATGTGTGTTTGGAAAGGAACGATCGAGTATAGGTATAAAAATACGACGACGTTTTAAACCGTAAAAAAGGAACGATTTTCGTGGTAATATACAATTTATATATATTTTGAATATTACTTCGCGGGGTCGGAGCCCGGTATTATATTATATGTGTGTGCTTCGTTGTTTTTAATAGATTTAAGCGTAAACAAAAAAAAAAAAACGGAAAAGATTGAGACGATAAAAAAATATTTAAAAAAAAAAAACAAAAATGTAGAACTATTATTGAACACATGTGGATTTAGAAAAAAAAATGATGTTGCCTGTCTGGCTGGTGTGTATAGACGACCACCTCGTCAACGACCGTATTATACATGCTATTATGCTCATCAACGTACACGTGTCTGGAAATCGGTATAATGACGTACTATATATAAGCGTTGACGTGCATTTTGGTCGGCGTTCGAATGAATAAGACAACTAACGGACCAGACTTGTCTTCGCGCCCACGACTTATTTATTGTATCGTTATTGCATATTATTATTATATTATTATATAATTCTAATATTTCCACGTCGGCCACGTATAAAAAACCTTCTCGCGTACGACTTGGTCTTTTGATCTCTCGACACATACAATATATTATATTATTGTTGTTATTAATAAAAACACGAAACTGTGACAAGCATAATATAGATAATGTATGTAAATATAAGAAGCGACGATGTTGACGATATTGTTGTATTATTTTGGAGAATACATGCGATTAGTGTGTGTTATACAACGAGACGTACGAAACGAGTTGTATAAGAGTACGTATTGTGATGATGTACATGATCATTCACAAAGCGTGATCAATCCCCTTGTCTTGTCTTCAATATTGCATTGCATATCGTGTTTGTAACAAAAAATAACAACAATACGATATTAAATTCAAAATCTGATTTTTGAAATTTTTTATACTAGATGAGAAGTGTTCTGTGCAGATGATACAAACTATCGAACACCCACATTTTCTTCTGTAAGTTATTTTTAATGGATAATTTTTTGAAAATGTTGACGTATCAAAATTTAAATGAATGGTTTTTGACTCAATTCATTTTGTGTGTTAAAGATAATGGCTGCGTCAGAGACAACGAGTTTGGAAGATTTGGAGTCGTGGTTATGTAAACATTTTAGTGATACATACTATTCTATACTATAAATATGTCTGTAATTTATAAAAAATCGCTTAAAATTAATTAACATAATATTATAACCAATATCACACGATAAGTTCTGTATTTTTTTACATTCTCAATGGCTTTTAAAACCTTAGTATAAAAATAATTTTGTGAACATAAAAAAACTACCTAATCCTCGCCAAAACATTGAGTAATGTGACATCGAAAATTGTCATAAAAGTCTCTATTAAATAATTTAGAGTAAAAAAGGAGGGGCGGTTTCTCGTTCTAAAAACCAAAAGTCAGTATCCGTGTGATGCGCATGCTCGTCGGAGCACGCTGCTCATCACAGGACTCGTACGTAACGCGAAAACGATATTAACCGTATACCAGGTAATATAATATCATTGCGGCCGTTGCCGTGAAATTCGGTCGATCGACGGACACGGACGACGACGGTTATACATACGCGCGCATAGTACACACTGCGACAATATACGCGTTTAGTATAATAAAAATAATGATATTGTATAGTGGGTCGTTCGGGACTAAAATAATAAAAACATATAAAAGGGTTGAATAATGGGCCACCCACGAGGAAGCTGTACGCAATACACACACACACACACATTATAGATATTATATATATATATAATATAAGATGTATATTGTATATAGGTACCTACCGACAGTGCTGCACAATGATTGCGCTCGACCGGAGGGAGAAATTAGTTAACCGCCGTGAACAGTCGCCGCCACCACCGCCTAGGGTAAACACACTCGGAGGACGAGAGAGGGACGAGGATCGAGTATACTGTGTTTTCAAGTATACTCGTTATACGAACGTCAGTGTGTGTGTGTGTGTGTGTGTGTGGGTGCCCGTCGAGTGTATAATAATAATAATATTGAAGTAATATATTATTATATATATACGCGGGGCCGTCGACGGCGGCGACTACGAAATATTATACACAAAACATATTATACATTCGGGTTCGTCCGTCACGTGTGTCTTTGTTACGCGACCTGGCACGATTCGATGAGACGAAAAAAAATTCTGTGGTGTCGTCGTAGGCCGTCGTGGTGTTAATATAATATAATATTATTGTCGTACGTCGTATTTAATAATCACTGCATTTTACATAATGTACCTATGTATAATATTATTTTTTAATAGTACACTGCAGATAAATGCGCAGTATACCTGCCGTAGGGGAAAAAAATCCAACATTTTAGAGCAATACTTAATTTATCTATAATTATATAGAAATTAGTCATTTCTGAGTCATTACTAACATGTTTAATATACTATACTCTATAATATAGGGATAATAGTTCTCGGATATGTTTTTACATAGATAAATATATAAAAGATATATATTATATTTATATTTAAACTCTGTATCGATTGTATGTCATAGCGTTTTACATAAAGTAGAATAACTCAAAAACTACAGGTTTGATTAGGTATTTCGATTTAAATAAATAAAATTAAAATATATATATACCTGCATAAAAATGTATAAAGAAAGGATGGTGTTCTCATTTGAAAAAAAAATGAATTGATATTATCACAGTACATTCCTTAAAATTTAAGGTTTAAACGGTATAAAAACTTAAATATTTTAAGTGAGAACATATTAAGAATTCCAAAAATCTGAATATGAAACAAATAATTATTAGACGAAAATTAAATAATTAGTTGTTAATATGCTCGGTAGATCATCTATTATGTAACATGCATATATTATGTATTGTAAGCAAAGGGAAATTATATTTTATCGACAGACATGAATAGTCGTTTTTACAGCCAACAAGTAAGCATATGATAATAAATTCATAATGTCATAATAAAACACACGTTTTTCACTGTTATGTTTTAATGAACCCATTATTATTATTTTATAGTGGACAATGATGATGCAGCAGTGTAGATTGGTTTCATTAAAAAAAAAAAAAAAACAAAAAACAAAAAACAGAAAGTAATAATATCATGATGATAGTAATAATTATAATTTGGTTCAGTAAAATTTTGCACAAAGAAAATAGCAATATTGTAGTGTGAAAAATGTTTCGCGCCTCTTTTACATCAATTAAAAATTTAAAACTAGTAATTAAGAATTGTAATGCTTCAACAAAGCGAGAGACTGATGCGTGACTGATATTTGCCCATCTGAAAAGTAAAAACCACGTTATTTTAATTATACCCTTACTTTCATTTTTTTTTATTGTCCCGAATTGAGTGGGTAATCGCATAATAATTAGGTAATGACTAATGTAATGTACTGGAGTTTTAACGTCCGTGTTGATATTGGATTAGATTGCACGATTGCGCAACAACTATTACCATCAAAAATAATATGTGTGGTATAACAATTATTATACAAAAAGAGGCAGGAATCGGATTTCGGACTTAATCCTCCCAATCACACTAAGTATATAGAATATAGATATTATAATATAGGCAATTTATATTATTCAAAACCGTATTGCTTGTGTTATAATAAATATGAGAAGTTATGTACACCTACTACACCTATATGTGTATAATCATGTTTTGATTTTTTTGATTTTAATATTTTTAAAGTACATAAAGTTTTAGCACCAATCCCCCATGTTAAATTATGGTAATGAATAAAACAATTAATTTGTTCTGATCTAAAAACGAAACTTCCATATTATACATATTTATATTATACAGGCAATACAGTTTCCGACAGTATGTATACGTTTTCACATAGAACGTAGCAAATTTGTTCACCTTTTATTTAGCTGCAAGCTCGCTGAACGTTTCATCCGCAAGAAGTTCTTTCTAAAGTTTTGATTAATATTGTTAAGTTTTTGGATTTTCAAATCCTACACACTTCCGGTTAAGTACCTACGTACAATACAACGGTTTAATCTCAATATATACGTATTATATTATATTATAATATTATATAATACAATATAATATAATATGATGTTATGCATGTTTTCTAACCAAGTATATGTTTAATGAAATAAAAAACTTTTGACGAAGGGTACACTTTACAGTATATTATAAAATGTACGCATTTCTGAAAATATTATATTATATATAGTAAGTTTTTGACTCTTAACAAATCTGCACATATTAAATAAAATATATTATGCATGATATATTAATATCATATACCTATATATTATTATAGCTAGAGCTAGAATTAGTTCACGTTTTAATTTTTGGAGTACATGAAAACGACAAGTCATAATATTAAGTGTATAGGTCTGCGTGTAATATTATGTTTTTAAATAACTCGAAAACGCGTTCTACTGGCCGGCAGGTGTCGTTATTCGCTATACGAGTAAACGAAGGCGAGCAGCTTAAAATACGACGGCGCGTGTATTATTACGACCAATAAATATATTTTAATATTATTATTTTAAGTATACGTTTGCGTCGACAAACCATACGACGAACGTACACAACATATCACATAGGTATACTACGAAGTATGTGTGTACAGTGTAGGTACATAATATTATTATGGTTTAAGTAGACTTGTATTATACTTATTCTATAGTCACTATATAATATATATAAAAATAATATTATGGGTACACACTACACGTGGATACAATATGTACACGCGATTATAATTTGCTCTGGAGAACCAGTACCAAGGTAACTCGATGACACACCCGGTGGCTGTGGCGCAGTGTATCGACACATCTATATAATATTATATTCATGCGAACCGCACATGCGGTGTATCGTATACTCATTCCATCCGGTAGGCCTGGTCTCCTCTTCCGGTCCCGAGCGCCAGAAAACATTATATACAAACACATATTATATTATACCATTTATATATACACGCTAAACAATATTATACTCATATAACAATAACTGAATAACATAAAATAATTTCGTAACAATACACGTACGTGTACGAATAACACTTAGTGTTTCGGACTTACGGTGGTTAGGTGTCGACATGGCCTGCAGGGTAACTGCTGGTACCTGTGTATTTTAGTTTCGAATTTGCAGGCAATATTGACGCTGAAACTTTAAACGAACGAAAAGTATAAATTGTAGAACGCGCGTGTCATGCGTACTCGCTCGTCTGTGTGTGTGTTTGTAATATTTTAATTCTATTTTACAACAATAATCATTACGTACACGATTTAGCACGATAGTAATAATTTATATTGTAATGTAATGCTAATAATATGTAAAAATGATTTTTCGAAACCTACCAATACTACGTTTACAAAGCAGACCGTCGTGTTGTGCAGCGATAGTTAGCTGTCCGTACGTGCAACACCCTGTAAGTAAAAAAAAAAATAAAAATTAGGTATAGAGTGCAAATGTGTTATACGACACAAAATAAAAGGGGGTGAACTGTGGGGAGGACAAATATTCTGCCGAGTTAGGATACAATGGGATAAACGGATAACAAAATGAGAACGGTACAAAAAAGAGTTTCGTGATTCGAAAAATATATTCGTATAATAAAACATTATATTCTATATAGTATTGAGTATATTCCATCACCCTTTGACCGAACCCTAATTAAACACCACTGTACGAGAGCCGCCTTCACGCGAGATAAATAATAATATTCTCATATCATTGTACTCGAGTCCGTTTTCGTTTCGTTTCAAAATAATTATTATTTTCGTTTGATCCGGATACATTCGGAAACGCTATTGATGCTTTGTTATATACAAACTTCAGCGTGCGGTGTCGAGTGTTTATGCTGTTTATCGGCGTATACTTCCACGCGCAAACAAAAATAATAATTATGTAAAATGTATACTGTAAAAATCGTAATAGATATAATAACACACTATCCGCCTTGCCGCGTAGGACAGGTATTATAATGTCATTTTTACAGCAGCAGTGTTATTTTTGTGGGGGTCATATACTTGTATTTACGTAACAGTAGGTAGATATTCGAGTAGGCATTTCCTTTTTATTTAAAATTGATTTTATTATTATTATTCCCACAGTCGATAGAGTCAAAGTAACGAGAACGCATAATATATAGGTATAATATATATGCTAAAATCGATATTTCCCATAAAAAAAATAATATATATACAGTATACACTCGTAATTACCTATACTAATGTATATAATATTCTCTTTAAATGTGTTTTATTATTATTTTTCCGGGCAATACTGCAAATAAACTGGTGCTTCTTGTAATTTAAATATGTATGCATACTATATTATGTATATTATATAATCGTATAATGATTATATGAAATAAATGGCAAAGAACCGTAAGGTTACCTCTATAATATGAGTACAATGCAATGCGTATGATTATCGATAAAAAATATTTTACTTCACTCTATATTGTTATACAGAGCTACTGATATTATTTCATATGAAATAACCTATAAATATATATAACCCGTGTAGGTATTATTATAACAAGCTGTTTTATTTTCGTATATATTTCGCGTTTAAAATAAAGCCCACGCGTGTGGGTTAATGTGTATTTTAATATTGTGTATAAATACGCTATACTATATATATAGCTAATATTACCCAACTTCGCCTCCAGAAAATAATAATAAAAAAAAAAAACATAAAAAAGGCTCCATATCGGTGTACCTCGATGGATTTAATATACCTTTATTCATTAGCAAATCGGAATTGGTATACATCGCTTTTCGAACTGATTCAATCGAAATGGTCGATCCTCTCGTGGCGGATTGGTTAAAACACTTGGCATATTTTCGGACGTGGTTCATACTACGTACACGAAACTTTTCTGATGTCTCTAAGAACAAGATCTAAAACTTTCGTTAAAATTGTTCGAGCGTAGTCAAAAACTACAAACAAACGGATATCGTAGTATATTTGAATAGCAAACAATTACACGATCAAATATTATTTTCTTTGTTTAACAAAAAAATCCCATAGCAACACGTGACTAATCCACACAATTTTTTCTTTTAAATTTTATTTCTGTAACCAACGGAAACTCTATACAAACAAATGAAAAAAATTACCATTTTCGTTAGTCAAAACGAAATTAAAGAACCTTGGGGGTTGAAAAATGAATCAAACAACTCACTAACAGTCTTAAGGAATATGACGTGCCATAATATTTAGTTTCATTAGTTTGATAATTTCAATAATCTAGTATTCATTCCTTCATGCATGTGTGGATATTATAATACACAGTATAATATAGAGCCTATTTATTTTATTTTTGTTTTTATATGATACAATTTTTTTTATTGTCGTTTTGTTAGTTTTATTTATATTACTATCATTATGTCTATTTATTTCCATGTGTCAATGATCACAATAAATATGCAATATTTTGTTAAAGAGCTTATTGCCCGTTGTTTTATACAAATAAAAATGTATACAATTTTATATTGGAATCAAATATTAATGAAATCCACGTGAAATGTTAACAAAATACACAAAACCGTATAATTGAAGGGACGGAAATCTGTGGCTTTGTGGCAACCGCACGAAGCTTCTTACATGTAATCTGTGGCTCTTTGGAAAATGTATCAATATCTAGACTATGGTGTGTTTTTCTTTTATACATCGCGGCTCTTTGAAAATCATGGTTGTGATGCATTTTTTTTTAAATGGCTTATTTATACAAAAAGGTTCCCGAACCCTGGTATAATGTAACGATACCCTAAAATCACGTAACTCAGCAGTGTTCCCCATAGTAGGAGATGGAACTATCAAGGGGGAGGAATGATATTACAATCTCGATTGGGGGGCAATGCATTATAAAAGTGGGCGGTGGCTGTTTCTATGTGAATTTTTTCAATCTGAATTTTCCTTTAGTAGTTGCATTATCGTAATGATTCGTATGAACTACTGTACATTTTACGTATTTATATTATATTTTTAGAATAAAATATATTATCGTAGATTACCATGAGCGCACATCGTATCGAATGTGGGTTTTGGACAGATATCATATAGGCGCATTCATCTCGATAGGATAATATAAATTTTAATTATAATTTATAAACTAATATTACACGTCATACAGAATAAATTAATTTGTCATTTCAGACTTAAAGTTTACTTTTTCATGAAACATTTTTAGGAATCATTGCAACTAAAATAACGTTGTCACGCAGACTAAAAAAAGGCTATTTAAAAAAAACTAATTAGGGCCCTGGTGTAAGATTTTTGAGTATTAAAAAGGGCATTAAGTAAAATTTTTAAAAAATACTGGTGCAACTTTACTTCTACACCACTGCTGTACTAATAATTACTATTATAAAAACTATTTTAATCCTAACTTTAATAATAAAATAAAAAATAAAAACATTTTAATGTATCAGCGGCTTGCGTTTATTATAATATATTACAATGACGACATGGGATCGTCTTTGTCTACGTATACCTACAATGGGATATATTATATTATGTAAAATATGTCACCTTCTACTTAAAAACAGTACTCTACGCACTAAAAAATTAGATATTCTGATGACGTTGTTTAATTGTCAGATCTGCAGCAAATGTAATTTTTGTAAAATAATATTACAATGCGTTTTATGGTACCATGGGCAAAAAAGGTAAATAAAAACAAAAACGAAGGTAGATACACATTATATTATTGTGTAATAATTCATTATTTTATGTACTGCTCATAGGAATGAATAATACAATATAATATATAATAATATACATGGAACTTAACGTATTTTAATATATTATTATCAATTTATTCACTTAGTATAAAATACAATTGACAAACCATATTCATACGTTATAAGTATCAGTATGAGTGTCGTATATGCGCTTACAAAGTTACAATCATTGTAAAATATTATTTCGAAAACCGAGATTTAAGTGAGCTTTTTATGATCGTTTTTAATAAAAGTGTTATGGTGTATTTATAACACTATCACGAACCGAGACGAACGTTTCGTTGAACGCGTTTTAATAAAATGTCGACGAATATTACACACCATGTAATTTCGAAGGTACCGACTGCACCACACAAAATATAACTTCGTTGTATTCATCATCCGCGTGCCAGCTTACGAATGTGATATGGTCGGAAGTACATGATATTTTGAAGCCCCGATGGGTACTATGCAAAAATAACAACAACGCGAAAGATAATCGAATATCTAGTCGGAATTAGAAATCAATAGGTATGATAGTAGCAGAAGTGTATAATATATAATTAATGCGTATCGTACGCAGTAATGACAGTCGAAAGTATTAAATATACATATACGTATATGGTTTTCAACTATCAATATTATTAATATATGATTATATAGAACCGCGTAGCCATAATAATTATAAGTACACGCATATTGTATACAGAGTAATTCACCAAGCTATTCTTCATCAACCTCTTTTTCATCTTCAAAAATAAACTTTTTCGAATTCTAATTTTTGGAGTTTTTAAATCTCTACCTATACTTTAAAAAGTTTAAATTGAAAATAAAAATAATAAAAATTCAAAAGTAATATTTTCTAATTTTTAAGATACTTTGTACTATTTATAAGGAATGCCATGTGCAAATAAAAACTTCTTTTCTTAGAACGAGAACCATCTCTTTCACTGTAAATAATTTAGCAAATAATTTTTCTGAAAATGTTGACAAGTCAAAATTCGAACGTGCGGTTTTTTTTCAATCATTTAACTTTGCGTACTAAGGATTATAGATCTATAATAGTGAGTTTGGAAAATATGGGTGCTATGGAAATTTGAAAATATTTTAATCTTTATATAAATCTGCCAATATCTATAGTTTATATAGAAAATAATGGTTCAATTATAGATACTTAAAATAAATACTAGATCCGATATTGCATTTTATATATTTTTATATTTTTTTATATTTTATACTATATATCTACTAAATAATGTACTGCAGGATAAAAAAGATTATTATTTGAAAAACCAAAAGTATATACTGTTATGGGATACTCCTTACATTTAAGTATATATTTTTATCGTGTCGAATCAACAATTGAATAAGCTTATTGTTAAATGAAGAAAATGGGAGTGACCCGATGATGCTCGGTAAATAGCTTATGTATATATTTTATGTATACATTATATATATAATCAGTATATTATTCAAATCTAAATGATTGATAATATTATTATCGTGTGAGAAAATAATAACTCGTACTCGGTCGGGATTCGTATACCCAATTTATTAAATAGGTACGTCGAGTTATGCGTTGCGTGTTCCCGACCAACTATTATAATATTATATTATTATCTGTATTATACTATATTGATGATGTCTTCTAAATGGTTTGCCGTGAAAATTATGTATTTAATTTTCTTAATGTAAAACGAAAACCGAATAAATCGTATATCGCGCGATAACTGAATATACGGGTAAGTACATTTAATATACTTATCCGCATATTATTATAGAACATCTCAACACTTTAATAATATAATGTGTATGTACCTTATATTAGTTATATTATGCTGCTCTGTGGACTTTCCTTTTTTATTTTTAATTAATATTATTATATGCTAAGTATGATATTTCACTCGCGTGTAATACGCGTTCTGTAATATTGCGCGCTATAGTATTAGTATATAATATTTTTTCATTATTACGTTATAATTGCAGCAGCACATCATATCGATTATCGATCCATAGATTCCCCTTTACTTATTCGACATCAAAACGGGCGAGTTTCGATTTTTGAGTTTTCGACTGCAATCGTCAACAGGCGTTTTCGAGTATACCGCAACAATGCAAAATAATGTTAATGCGTACAATACGGACGATCGACGTATATCTTATCGGATATTTATTCACAGATTTTCGAAAGATCATAAATCAAGTTATTGTTATAATAGCTTCAATATTGGTTTATGGTTGTACGGCAGACTGCAGTTGATTATATAGGCGTGCGTATTGAAATTCCGATCGTATCTTTTAAAACGACAATATTCGTAAATAATATAAACGAGGGAAAAAACAACCCAGTCGGAGAGCAAGAAAAAAAATAACATTTCCGATATCGTATACAAATAATGATCGCAAGTACGTAGTATATGCTTCGACGAATATCAATTCACCTGCTTATAATATATTATAGTCAGTATAAAATCGTTAAACCTATACGATATAAATATTATGTATTATGAATAATGTGTACGAGTCCTAAATACGCGCCTCATTCAAGGTGACATTTTTTTATACGCATAGCTCTTCAGATAATGTTAATAATTTAATGACGATAATAAGCTTTGCCGACACATATCTCCTAGTCACTGTAGTGTACACTGTTATGACACTATAGTACACTACCGTTGCATAACCCTTACGTTTCAAATAATATAAACGTTCGTATCGATTAGAAAACTATTTGTGTTATGGAATAGAACTTAAAGATTGAAATAGTTCCGTTTGAAAATATGCAACAAAAAGAACGACGTAGATTATATAATATGGTTATATTTACATATTGTAGGCAAAACGATCATAATATCTGCCTTTAAAAACAACACTACTGTAGTAAACCTCATAGTATATAACTGTTGATGTATAATTTTGTCGTGCAATATATTAAATACCTATCTTTAAAATGTTCGTATTCGCGCTTTTTATAATAATAATGTGTGCTGAGATTATGATGGTACATAGATGGATAGAGGATAAATATGCGAAATCATGAGATTCCGCCGCTATTTATTTCGTATTTTCCAAGCTATTCAAACTTATATTATAATAAACATTCTATCGTGTTGAAATTTAAAAGACTAGACAATTTTTTTGTTTAAAATGCGGTTTTCGGTGGAAAAATAGCAGGTATAGATAAATATTTAAAAATAAAAATATCATAATGAAAAATAAACTGATACGTTACACGCGTATAATATATGATAAGATGTGTATTCGGCCGAATAAAAACGTGTTTTTGCACAGTTTTATCAATAGAAATCAAATTTTTATGTAGCTATAAAATGACAACTTATATAATATTCTTAAAAACCTTTAAATAAATACGAAATAGTATCACCAATAAATAAATATAATGTAGTATTTTATTAATATTGGTTATGAAGATACTAAACTAAAATATCAATACATATTTTTGAATCTTATAAAAACAATTTTGTTGATTATTATAATATTTTAATGTTTTGACAGAAATCCAATATTGTAATAAACAGTTTCGGCGTTAGATCGACTCGAGATCATTAAACTCGTCGGATTTCTGCAGATTGGTTCACATGGTGCAATAATCTAATATACTTATTATTTATTTTAATTAAAAATTTATCGACCATTTATACACGATAATAATGTAATACTATCATATATAACATTTTATGTTCGCTTCGTATCGAGTAACTTTTCTGAGGTCTGTCACACCGCAATTATTCGCCATCGACAAAACGTAATAAATGATAATATAATTCCGAACGACATTCGTCATTTAATACGGCGCCTGTTTGCACGACGTAGTTTTTCGTTATATAATACAGCAGAAATACGAGAAAAATCGCAATTTTCGATTTTCACTATCGTAATAATGTATTATAGTATAGCCTGATATGGTATAATAAGGACTATTAAAACGTATAATATTATACGGTTGAACTGAAACCTGTTATCGTCCGAGTGGTTTCGAGAGGATAACGAATTATTATAATGTTACTGATTTTTATTGGTTAATTACACATCCTACGTACGTACGTAGTACGTATCATTACTGGCGACGTGATTACACGTTTTACCTTGAGATAGGTCAGTGCAAGACGCCGGGAGTATCCGAGATGTTTACGAGTGCGAGTTCTTAGGAAATGCACGATCCGGAACAAAAAAAAAAAAAAACTTTGTTCACATAAAAACATAGAGCCTGAGGTGTTTTAATAATGTTTGTGGGTGTCTTGAACTTTTGTTCCACCGTGCGATTGTACATAATTATATTTCCGACGAGTTTTATTTCGTATATTTCGTATCACAAGAACCGTGTATTTTTAATAATTCTTATTATTATTTGCATTTCAATCTCGCAGAAAAAACTATTTTTACTTGTAGGTAGTATAACTTACTAATTTAACGAGGTCTTGATTTGAGAGGACTCGGTATTGTTAGCAATTTTACAGAAACCGTATAAAGCACGATGTAGGGCAATATTAATACCAACTATTTTAGGATTTTTTTTTACAGATTTTTACATTTAAGCATAATATGAGTACATCTCACGCGTTCGGTTGTTTCATTTTATTGAGTATAATATTTTACGCGTTTAGTTAAGCACCGTTTTCAAACATAAAATTTTATGACAGAATTATATTTAATATTTACTCGCAAAATTTATTATATGTTATGTTATTAGATATTCGCTAATAGCCACGCAATTATATAATAATTAAATCAACATCGTAAGTTAGCGCTGGTGATTATTCGTTCGACGGAGTTTGGATCTATTTTTATTGTTTAATTTACATTTTATGATTTGAAATTGGTATGCACTAAACAATTTATTTTTATTGTACATTTTATTCGAGAATGAGAAATAAGTGCATTAAACGTATAACATATTATAGTATGATGTATACAGTATGTTTATTATTTAGTATAATATTACAAAACCACTTCATATATACACACTACAAGTCTTTAAGATGAGTTCATTTTATGCTCTAACAATTAACTGTATTCGAGTACATTAAATATTAATACCTGTATAATATAATTTTGTTGATACCTTGAAAGTATTAAAATTGCGTATGGTTTTAATAATAATACAAATTCATAAGTAAAGTTTATTTTTCCAACTCTTTCTTACAATTAGAAATTATTATTGATCAAAGATAATGGTTAATATAGCAACATATTTAAAGAGTATTTTTTAATTTTCTTTTGAAAAAGTTCAAAACATTTTAAAAAGCAGTTTTTATTTTTATTTTATTAATGCGAAAGAATAATAAATAAAAGTTTTGTACAAAGTTAAATTAAAAATTGTCTTAACAATTATGAATATTTTTCATCGACCTTAAAAAAAGTATAATATTATGTATACGTAATACGTATCGTATAATAACTATAATATTACACATATTATACGTAAAATTATATAATATTATAATATACTGTGATTATTGATTATGAACTTTTGAATAATATTAGGTAGGTAATAAATTATAAAACATAAAAATATACTCTATGATTTTCAGGAAAAAAATCAATCTTCAAAAATATTGTCATGTAAAATGTATTGTAAGTGTAAGGTTACACCTATACCTAGTTACTTAATAAAATTCAATCGATCATTTTTCTTATTTGCGTGAGCTAAATTTATATTTGATCAACAACATATTTTAAGTACAAGAAAAAATTTGATTTTTAGTCACATTATAACATTATTCACATTTAATATTAATTTGAACGATTCATGGATTTAATTCAACGAACTATAATGAAATATAAAAAAACATAATATGTTATAACGATCATAAAAATTGCAAATAAGGATAAACTTTCAACTACAGAGTGGAAAATACATACCTTAATATGAGTACAAGTAGTATAACTGCAGTACAATTAATACGTTATACACCTACTGACGATTGTATAGATACACATGACACAATATTATTTTTTGAAACAATAAATTTAGAGGTATACTATTTTGATAATTTTCGTTATAAATGAAAGCGAGGGCAAAAAAAAAATATAACTGAGTACAATAATAAATAAATTAAAGGTCACCACCATTATCAAATATTAATCTAATATCATGACATTTTAAACGAAAATATTATTTCAAGAGCAATTTTTTTTTTCTATAATTATGATTTTTAACTATGTATATACTATGGACAATATAGTATATTATATATTACCATTGATCAAATATCTTATATTTATACATTATTATGCATTATGATTAATTTTGTGTTAAATAAAACAAATATTTAAACTTTGCTAAAGAAAATCGTCAAAATGTTTTTAATAGTTTTATTAGGTTCAGGTTAAATGAAAACTTTTTAGAAAAAATGTATGGATTTTTGAGTCTGCAGGGTTCACTAAAATCGATGTACAACTGTAGTTTTAAATAATTTTATATAATAATGTATATTAATGATATAAGTTAACAGAGTTGATTTTATGGATATTAATATCTCTATTATTTAGTTTAAATAATTTCACCTGTCAGCATCTTCTCGCTCAACCTAGTCTGCAGTATAATAACTATAACCTATACACAATGATTTTACGTCGAAGTTTCAAAGAAGTTTTCGTATTAAACGCATTTGTAGATCGTAAATTGTATGATCGATTACCTTTACCCGTCGTACTTTGCGGATGATATATCTGTGCTGATATTCACTTGTGTCCTTAATACGTAATATATTTTATGGTATGAAAAAATAAATAAGTTTTGACTTTTCAAATAACAGACAACAGTCGACGTAAAGTATTATATGCCACGATTAGAACTTCCCAAGTCAGTTATTTTATTATACGTCGCGTTACGCTTTCAAGTTAATATCGACGAGATAACATTTCTGAAAAGCAAAAGGATGTTTATTCTTTCAGGAGTTCTATTTGTTGCGCCTTTGTTTCTGAAAAACGAAAAACAAAATTATTAAAAAAAAAAAAAAAATGCAGACGACTCGTGTACACGTTTATTATTACAAGAACGTTAAACTTATTAGGTATTAGTAAATATCATAATATTGTTCGTCGAATTGGCTGCAAATAATTTTAAAGAGCTTTTTTTTTTAAGTCAAATGTTCAACGCTATAGGTTCGACGTATACAACTAAGTAAGTGGTAAGATGAACAATATTGTAATAAACATCTAATTATTGTGTTGGCGCTGTGACGTAACGCTTTCTCGGATGATGTAAAAATGCAATTTTATTCAATTTTCAATTGTTAATGATATTGGGTGGGTATACTTGTATTGAAGCCGTTAAAGAAATCGCAGCCCTCACCTTTTACGTAACGCGTGCCTTCAATATCATTCACTGTTTAATAAAATATTATAATAATATTACAAGTGTATACGCAACGGAATAGTCGATAACTTTTGGCGCGATACAATTGTTATACAATAAGACTTTGCACGTTTTCAGTTCGAAACGATATCGGTTGCATAAGCTTGTTTTCAAAGGTGACACGGTTGGTAGCAGCAAGCTGTAAGACCTGCTTTTATATTGTACAATTAACTCACGTGGACTAAATTCCAAAAGTTATTCTTGATTGTTAATATTTTTAGTATCATTAATAGTAATTTCATAAATTTCGTAATTTTTGTTATTATCAAATATAATAATTAAATGTAATAATCGGGGCTGTGAATTTAGTGCATTAAAAGATGTTAAATCTTCATGCATTTATAATTTATATGCGCACTAAGAACAGGATAAAAATTCCAAAAAATTTCTGTATTTAAAAAAGAAGGTCGGTTATACAGAGGTTTTACTGTTTGTGAGAAATATGAATCATTATTATAAGTTTAATTAAACAAAAATTAATATTCATTAAAACTAATATTCAAAGCTTAATAAAACAAGACCGCTTAATGAGAATATTCTCAAAAATGTTCAGCTTATGACATCAATATTAATGATGTTATCGAAACTTTTAAAACTCTAATACTATATAGGTACAATCGACGATTTGCACTGTATACTACAACTCATATACTTTTTACATAATTTACATTTTTTAGTTAATAAATGTCGTATGTATTTAATAAAAATAAATAAAATTGAAAACATGACATTCAATTTAAAAACATTATTAATCAGCGTATTTTAGTTGTGTCAATTTTTTTACCTGTCACAAGATTACATGTAAAAGTATTGTAAAATTATATCCGTTTATAAATGTATAATAAGATCGGATGATGATTTAAAAAAAAAAACAAAATTATTTTAGATTATTACATTAACAACAATTAATCTGGATAATAAGAGAATTTATACAATCATCATAAATTTACATTTTATCTCCTCAACTATATTATGATAAGGTCCAAAGACGTGTCTGTGATCGGTTGTTATTGGTACACAACGACAATCACCGCTTTTAATCGCCTATAACATCACACATATTACACTCGCGTAAAAACTATTCATTATTAAGGATTGTATTCAAAAAAAAAATTATTGCCAACGGAGTTTGACTTTTTGCATTGCCACCATAGTCCATAAATGATGCGTGACCAAGGACATTTATGATAATAATATGTTGAAATAATATATCAGAACATAATAATATATAGGTAGTGTTATATTATACACCGTCGTATGCTGAAGTCATTTCAATCACATTCACGTGATTATATCGGCAATAAATTTATCGCAGTATAATATTTTTATTTTTATTTAATTTTGTTTTTATTTAAAATTCTGCAATAATTTAAATTTCAAAATTATAATTTTTTAGGAACCCCTGAAGCGAAAAGGTCATGCAATTATGTGTGATATGTTTTTGTGTTATAGACGTTTGTAGACGTCAGGGGGAGAATTTTAAAAATTTAATTATTTTATTCCCTGTTATATTGTTATAATTACACAATAATTTGAAATTTTTACTTTTATTAAACCCAAAAATACATTATGAGTTTAGCTTTGGACCAGCTGCCGGGCGCCCACAGACCGACCCTAGAGCCATTACGGGTTGTGATACAACACCTACAATTAATAATTACGATTTACGAGACGAAAATGATCTATCGATAATCTACAATAAGACGAGTACTATGTAGGTACCTATGATTTGAGAAAAACGGGTTTCGAAACGACGTATAAAAAGAGAAGCCCAGAATACAAGCCAAAATCTCTCGAACAGCTGATTGTTAATGACTGAATGGTAGTTAATGTTCTTGCGGCTGAAAAAAAAATGTATTATTATTTTCTAATTTTATTAATTATTATTAACCACAATTCTGAAAAATCGCCCAATGATGTACTAAAATCACTAAATGCAGTTTGTATAACGTCAGTATTATAGTAGCTTTTTAATTTATACATAATTATATTATGCATTTACAATAATTATGCTATTATAGCTATTATAATAATTTCTTGTATTTAGTATTGCGCGTATGCCTTTCTAAATGGCTGTTTAAATTTCATTATTATTATTAAAAATATTTGAAAAAAGGATTTTTTTTTTTAAATGTTTAAATTTAGAAATAGTTTGTCCTCGAATCGCAGGAAATGTACCCTTGAGTGAGACTATACGAGTGCGTTCGACAGACGACGACGACCCATCGTCGCGACAGTTCTGACCTTCGGAGCGATTTTGGCAATGCTCATTATATATATATATCCGCGGGCGAGTATACATTTAGAAATAGGTCCCACCTACGACAGATATCCGACTACCGATGTGTGTGTGTGCACTATACTCGTATATTATATTATATATAGTGTTCCGGGTCCGTCTGCGTACACTAAAGCGCGGCGGTGTACTCAGACTTAGGGGTCTGGGAAAAAAAAATCTAATTAGTGGTTTATATCGTCCCTCTCGCGCGTCTCTCTCGTTCACCACATCCCCGCCGAGTCCCGTCGCGACGGCGGTAGACATATGGCGTGTTCGAAAGGGAACCCGCCGCCGCCGCCGGTCGTTTCGATTTCTACCGTTAATGGATTTCTCCTTTGAAGTGCTCGCCGATCGATATTATATACACGTACGTATTATAAAAGCGTTCACACAAAACAATATAAAATATATATTGTATTATATATACATACATAAATGCGTTTTGCGCTCGTGTACGTTTATAATATAAATTATCGGACGTGTGCGTTATCTAAACACGTGTCCCTCCGCCGCCGCTGCCGTGTGACGTTCGGAGGGCTTTTAATTCTCGAATGCAGCAGCAATAACACTGCTGCTGCTGCTGTTGCTGCGACCTTTTGTGTTTCGAGAAATAATCGCCTACATGCACATAAATATATATATATAGGTACATATAATAGACGAGGACGGATATATTATAATATACACAATATATAGCGTAAATGCGCACATAAGCCCTCGCCCGACCGGAACAACGGTGCGCGCACGCACGCTCACTTACACGTACGTATAGGTACGGCTGAAACAACGGCTAGGCGAAGTCGTCGGGCGGGCGCGAGCGTCAACACCGGAACCAGTTTTATTGGTACGTATTTCGGGTTTTTTTTTTTTTTTTTTTATCATTATTTATTATTATATTACCGTCGCGTAAGGGGGAGGCGTCGTTGACGAAGTTTTCGGTAGCGGGGGGGGAGGGTTGCCGACAGCTGCAAACGCGGTAATCGGAACTCGGGCACGCGACAGCAGCTGGTTATCAGCTGTCCGTCCCGCGTGTATATTATTATTATTATACGTACGCGCCCGGCATCTGCCGCTCGGAAGAGTCCTACGACTGTACATAACATTATTTTATACGTATATATATATGTATGCGTTCCCCGCGATATGCTTTCCGGTTTTCGGCAAAGGTCCTCATCTCGCCGCTCCACGATATCCATCGCCGTTACCGGCGGGCCTCTCGGCGCGCCGACTGGGTCACCGACACGCACGCTGCAATAATACATTACAATAATATTATAATCTATGTATTCGAAGGTTGTATACGGTTTTTTTAGAAATTTTTTACCGACCGTTTTCGTTTGCTCGCCGCCGCCGCCGCCGCCGCCGCACTGCCCTCGTCCGCTTCGGGCTCATCGATTCCACCGCCGTCGTGTACAACGCGTGTAAACGCGTACGCGCCTTGTATCCGATCACACGTATCGGCAAGTCCCCCTTTTTTTTTCGTACATAAATACATTTCGGATGACAAAAACCCTCTCGCTTTATCGCGCGCAGATGCGCTTGCGTTTCCGACCCTCGTCTGCGAAACACAATGTACACAAAACGATTCGCAAAAGCTGCACACTATACTATACCGTGAACATAGTACGGTCGCGTGCGATGTTTGCACCTAGGCGGCTTGTAATACGTGCCAAAAAGAGAGAGAGAGAACGGCATAATAGTCGTATATACGACGTACTTATACGTATTATGATTGTAATAGTATCAATACTACTACGCAATGTTATATTATTATTAATCTTATATTCCATTATTTTTCGGCATATAAAAAATAAAAAATGAGTTTTTAAATAAGAAAAAATAATTTTGAATGTATATCAATACGGCACTGACATTGCATTGACAATAATATTATGTACTCCATAGCTACGAATACTGTTTAGCTGCAGACTGGTCTTTCTCTACATTCGAGTTAAGAGCTATTCGAAATCAACGATGAACGGAGAGAGATTCGTCGACTGTTCTAAATATAGAAACAAGTACCATAAAGACATTGGACTACAAAATATAAGATGTCGTGAAAATTCAAAAAATTATAAACATAGCATTGGTATTAGTTTTTTTGTTAGCATAATATAATAAATTCTTATTAATATTATCATCTGTGTAATTAACAAAGCATACCTACATCCGGAACATAAATAAAACTTTATATAAAACTATAGATTAAAATAATTTAATTTTTCTTTTTCTTGGTTAGGGGAGGCAAAACGAATGAGATGGTCTACTCCGGTCGCAAAATGTGTAAGCACGGACTCGATAAGATGTGTATTACGTAGTACACAATATAGTGAAAAACCGATGTACCTAGACATAATAGAAAACATTTTTTTATCTACTTCGTTTACCTACTGGTATTTTCATATTATTACACAAGACGTAATTAATATACTATATTATACTTTTATATTGTTGTATAATATATACATTAAACATTTCAACGGATGTTGAATTTTATTCGATATTTAATATATCGTGCTTTAAAATCGTATATCGTGCATATCATCTGTATACACTATATTATTATATACATGATAATACTATATAGGTAAAAATACGATTCTGCAGCACAAGTGAAGCATTCATATCGCAACAAACATCACGTTTTTAGTCCGTTTGAAGTCGGATATAACGTTTTTTTAACCACCGTTATACGACATTTAATATACGATTTTTTAATACATAATAATGTATGTAAGGTTTACGCAGAACGTACATAATATTATAGTATCATGTACCAGATACCAGCTACTCTGTACGGTTTGTTTTTATTATGTTTAATGCAGTCAAGTCTGCCTTTTTTATTTTTTATTCGAATATAATAATATTATAATATAGTAAACCCCTTTGTACATAAATAATATGATAAGTGTACACGGTCGCTTTGAACAAAAATGTATTATTTTTAATTCGTCGAGCTTTTTATACGAAATCATATTCATAGGCATGTTTCAAACTCCATTCATGTTTACTCGACCATACTGAGCGCGCAAAATACAATAATTATATCACATTCACCACGCGTATGATAGGTGTACGCATATGATGTGTATTATGAATTCTGAGCTTTGATGAATAAGGGTCAGGTATATGCTGTTTTTTAAATACCTTATAGTCACAATTATATAGTTTTTAATTAATTGACTTTAATATTCGCGTGCGCATTATGCAAAGTTTGTGTACTTAAAATCCATTAATTAAATTATTCGACTTGACCGCCGGTAATTATACACAATATAAATTATATAGCTTTTCGAGTTTTTTTGAACAGAACAAATAACTTATTTCAATCTGTAAACTGTACAATAATATGATTTTTTGCAACAAAAATAAACTCATACGTCATATCATTCAGATAAAAAAATGCTCTCGTTATAAAATAATCATACCTATTATTATTACAAAAACGAGAGATATATATTATATTGTGTATAAATTATAACAAAAGCTATACTTACGATGATCTGTTAAAATGATAATTAATTAAACTCTTAATGAAAATTGCAAATCATTATATTATATACCTAAGTGCCGATAATACGAATTCGTTTTAATTACTCTTTCTTCGATCTGGCTACTCGACAATTTATATTTTTTACGAATGTGTTGTGCTTAAAATATATTGTTATCTCCTCGTTAACACCAATTAAATCCTATAACATACTTTGCCTATTAATATCTTATAATAAGCCTTTTCACAAGTAACTATGGTTTAATTTTACGTTCAAGTTCAATGACGATTAACAAAAATATGGAAAATTTCAACTTTTTAAATAATATAACAGAAATCAATTTTTATTAAAAACTAATTTAGCCTTGAAATTCTAAGTTTTCCTTATTTATTTTTATCGATTATTGAAAAAAGTACTGGGAATTTTTTTACTTTTGACCCCTAAAAATATTAACTTATGTTTAAGAAAATTAAATCTTGATACTAGAAAATCACCGCTAAAATTGAAAACCGAAGCATTCTTACAAATATGATGACAGACATAAAAATAAAACACATCATTGCAAAACTAATACACTATAGGTATAAAAGTTATCATGGATAATTTATTAAATATTAAACCGTAACAATAAATATAATTTTTTAGAAGTCAATGATGCATTCCGGTGATGAATTTTGGATAATTTAGCTCTAATTATTAACAAAAATAGTTAAAAACGGTATACTACCTAGGTAGCAGCTGATGGAAACAACATATTACATAAATTTTTGTTTTGTGAAAACGAATAGTTTCCATTTATTTATCTTTCAAACCGCATTAACCTGTCTTTTTCGAATACCAAATATGTGTAGGTACTTATATTTTATACTGACCATCTATCTGCATTCTCTGGCGTATATAGTGCGTTTAACTACGCTATTAGTTATAACCCGTACACCGTCTAACGCGTCTTCAACAGTCGTATACACACTGAACATGTATATTATACTATCAGGTATCCCGTGTGTAATTTTCTCTTTTTTCGGTCACCTTATATAATGAATTTATGGGTGGGCTTAAATTATTGTCCGAATAGTGTACATTTTACTACGTTCACAATCTTCTATAAGTACCTCGTTCTAAATGGGACTGTCCGCAGTATAATATAATACAGCATTATGTCTGCTGTTATTTGATATTCCGTATAAAAACAGCACGAGCCTTAGCGATATTACAAATACTTCAAAGTCTTTCAGCGCGCGTGTATTATCGTACGTAGGTACCTATATATAATGCATTGTGAAGCAAAGAGCTTATATAATGTGTACAAGGCGGTTCGCCGAGCGTGCTCACCCACTTTTTTTTTCCAATTATGTAGTTGTTTAAATTCTGATCTTTGGAACTTTTAAGCACGTGTACTTAAAGTCAATATTTGAAATTTCTCGAGATTTTATACGGTACACAAAGTTAAATAACTTAAAAGCTAAAATCGTTTGGATAAATTTAAAAACATATCCAGAAAAATAATTTTTCCAATAGTAATTATCTTATAAGAGTGCTCATTTGAAAAACAGAAACTTTTATCGACACATTTTAAACAACACAATAAATCTCAAACGTTTTAAAACATATTATTTTTTAAATACCTTTATTAAAAGTTTAAAAAATCTAATTTCGAATAATTGCAGAAAAAAGGGAATAAATAAGTGCGCATGCTAGGTGAATCGTTCTGTACATTGTGCTCAATCGCACACGTCATTAGTTTATTTTTGATTTTCATAACTCGCGTATGACGGCTATAAGGCACATATTATATAAGTGGTACATTACCTATACTGTACATTTTATTTTGTCGACATATTTTTCTTTTTCGACACTGAACTAACAATGCCGTACGTACTTATATCTGTATAGTATTATATAATATACATACTAGACATATTGTACTTAATCGTAAAAATGTGTTTCGTCTAAAAAACCGAGAAGAAATAAATGCTTTTATCGCACGAAAACGCTAGTCTGAGCATATTCCACGACGTGTACGGCGTAAATCGTTCGTACGACGTCAAAATAAAAAAACAACTAATCTCACACATTATGCATTATTTCATTATTATTATTATTTTTTTTTTATGTGCCGGACGGGTAAAGCGTAACTAAATAAGTTTGTAGTGTCGAGAAATCTGTGTACGATCATATTGCCTACAATGCTATTATACTTGTATTATATTATAAATGATCGATTTTTAAATTTCGGCGCGAGTTATTTTAGTCATTCAATTGACAAACTTTATTCAATTAAGCCTACAAAAAAAAAAAAAAATAATAATAATAAACGTATATTTTTAACGGACTTTGACAATTATTATTAGGTCGTTCAAATGAAATTCGTTTTTATATTTTATTGTGTAATGCTATATGATTTCATAACCATGCACAAGATACATCGGTCGGTTTATATTTATTTTACAATGTTTTAAACTTTTTTTATGAACACAATCATGAAAATAAACGTGTACGGGCTACTATTTTATATAGTAGGACGTAGACGAATTCAATTTTAGGCGAACATTCCGAACACTGTATTATTGTTATACGAAATCGACGAGCACAACACGGGAAGCGCATGGAACGTTTTTTTAATAATTAAGTGCAACAAGATCAATAGTATAGTATGTGGCGTATCATAGTATACGATTATTTTATTTAGTTTATTTTTGACTCAGACGCCTTCAGGTCGATATGGGTTTAACATTTATACACTTATATCGATGACGTGACCCGAGACGCGACTGTGCACGTATACATTATAATATTGCCATCGGCCATCGCCAGGTTGATAGCTGTGTTGTACAAAGAGACAGAGATGCGTTATTAACGCGTATTTTATTATAACTAATATACGTTACAAAGACGGACGGGCTGAAATACAACGTGGTGACACGCAATATACGTCGTATACACATATTATAATGATACGCGTATTTTAACGCTGGTAAAATACGCGTTGTATGCGACCTCCAAAAACTTATAACGTATGGCGCGCATAAAAATGGTTATTGCGACCACGAAAATATAAGACGAGAGAAAAAAAAATCGAGTGTGCACAATGAGGCGACCGAAGGACTCGTTTCAAGACCCGACAGTTTGTTCAGACGCGTTATAGTTTTTTTCGCCGTCTTCTCCCTTAGATTATTCCTTAACAACAACAAAAAATAATAACAGGTGTTAAATGTTTGTTTGGACAGCGCGTTTTTAAAAAACTCGAGTGTATTTTATTATACGCTTATTTTATTATCATATTATTATGTTTATACGTACGAGTGAATATACAAATGCCTTGTGATAAATGTCTCTGCGCGCCATACACGCACGTAAGTATTGATATACCTAAGCTTGAAAATCTCTAATGTTCAAAGGCGAGAGTGACAAATTATCCGCGATTAACGGACTTTTAGCAAATGCTCATACGGCTGTTGGAAATGTGTTATACATATATAAACAGAATTATTGTAATACCCTGCACCCCGAGGTCAAAATTTTGATTTGAAAATTGATTGGTGTCATATTATATTAATTGTATTATTACAAAGCGATTTGTGAACACGAAAACAAATTTTTGAATCACACAAGTACCAACATCCATTGATTAATGTTAGTTACCGGAACATCAATTAATTACTTAACATATTAACTATATTATGCATATAGGTACCTCTATTTCGTTTTTTTTCGTAATTTTATTATTTTAGATTAGTTTTTAATCGGTAAATCATTTCATTTTTAAATAACCAAAATACTTTAACTCAATTTTCATATTTTATAGGTACTCGATTTTATTGAAAAAAAAAACAATATTCATGTTCATATTTCTAAATAATTTACTATAGATAATATTATTATTACTTATGTGGTTATATACCTATACTATGTGCTTTTTAATCTATTCAAACCCTATTATAATAATAACTTTATTGAAACATCAACAATTTTTAACATTACAATTTCCTATATATAATATACTATATTGTAACACTCTCAATAAACAAAACTTATGCTGGGGAGCACAATATTAACGTTTTTGAAAATATTGTTCTTACCGTATTACGATCGCGATCTGCACCGAAATCCAAATAGCCTTATAAAGTTTAATTTATATTGATACACGCTGTATCAGTATGAGTTACCTGAAATGTTCAATTTATAAGAGTACCGTGATATTGAACTACGTCTACAATAAGTCTCTAAACCGAAACAATCATAGTTAATTACTAAAATATTTTGGTAAACCAAAATATTAAAACTGAAAAATATAAACAAAACATAATCTGTTTGAGTTAAACGGATAAGATAATTATATTTATAAACATTTGTAGATATTATAATATTTATAAAAATTCAGAGAAAACGATATTTTTTATTTTGGGAAATATGATGACTCCCAATCGCCGACTTTTGTAAACGATTTTAACAAATAAAATCCGAAATTACAGATGTGCGATTGTAAGGCACGGGCAAGTGATAAATTAACTAAATTTATCATATGCATTCGCAAAAAGAAACCCATGAATCTCGATTCCGTTCGTATTTTTCTTTATGTCTGCCGTCTGCTGAAATGTTCCTTTGATGACTACGTGATCTATACTAATAAACTTTTACTCGCTTGGGGGTAAATGAGATGGATTACACGCAGACGTTGTAGCCATACAGTTAATACGAATTATTCGAAATGTTACTTTTATTATACAAATTATACACTCGTGTGTTTGTATTAAACTTAAATATGTACAGCTTGTTGACTGTGATTCATTCGTTGTAAAATAAAACTTTTTCTCTGTGCCGACACCGTCTTGAATACACGTTATAACTGCTACGGTGGTTCTTTTATCGTAAGCCATTCAGTATCTCGGTAGATTAATGAAATTTTTAAAATATTTTGATTTATAATTTGTATGAGTTTAGACTGCTATATAGTAAGAACGTGATTTAACTTTTTTGTTTTAACGGGATTAAATACAATAACATTTCATTAGTAAAAATCAATAGTACCTATTTATTGATGTCTGAATTAACTCGATAAATTCTTCGAAGAAAAACAATCAATAATTTACAATAATACTTAAAAATGTGTATTCAATCGATCTGTAAAATTGAATATGGCTAGACTAGTTAGTAGACCCTATACTATAATACTAATACGTAAAATATAATACGTAAATATAATACGTAATATTTTAATCCAACGATGCAAAGGCGAGTCTTACATATCATATCGAAAATTTTTATAGTGAACGATAATATTACATTCAAATATTTTGTACCTAATTTCTTACAATACAGTGTTTTACTGCTGCATATATTTACGCCGTTTATTGATCGATCGCTTACGAAAAAACAGCGTCCTACAGGAAACGTATAATAATATTATGGAACGGCAGAGCAAAGGATTTCGTTGCTTTCGTGTCCGACTTGACCACCCCTGCAGTCGAAAACGCTTTCCCTTTGTATATACAATCCATTATACCGGTGCCGAGGGGACCGGCCGCGAAGATTGTATTGCAAATAAATACGCGTGCGCGGTGACCATGGTAGCGGTACACGGTGCTGCTGTTGCTGCACTAGGGTTCGGGAATAATTTCAAAAATCGTTGGAAGAGATAGCGACCCCTCGGGAACGACGAAGACGACGGTCGTATAAGGATTCAAATTTTCCAAAACGTAAATAAACGATTTTGGCCCCACAGGAACTATCTCACATATATATATATGTACATGTACCTACGTACGTCATGAGATTTTTCGCAAAACGTGTCGAAAGTGCGATATGTAAAAAATGTATAATATTATGTGCAAGAACATAAAACGCAGGCAAACGGAAGCGATTCGTTTGGAAACGTTTTTTTTTTTTTTTGAAAAGAGCGAAAGAAAAAAACAGCGTTTGTGTTTCTCTCCCGCTTTTTTTTTTTTTAATGATCTGTCACCGCGTTCACAGCGACGGAGACTTTAACAATACATCAAGCCCCATCATTACTGTCGTTGTGTTTACGATAATAATAGTTGTGTATTATATTTATAAACGCGCGAGCACTCGAAAACCCTGAGAAAATATCGGCACCCAGAGTGAGAAAGAAACAGAGAGAGAGAGAGAGTGTGTGTACGCGAAAGAGATGGCGAACTATTACACAATATACCTGCAGCACACGCTTTACAATAATATAGTATATGCCTACACGGTAGTACATGTGTACGACAAGAAAACGACTAATAAAATAAATATCGTGGCGAGTCGGTTATTATTATTGCTATTATATTTTTTTATTTTTTTATTTTTATTTTCGTAACGTTGCGAAAGGTTATAATGTTTGTCAAGTCAATATTATACATATACAATATAATACGGCGGCGGCGGCGGCGGCGTCGATTTATGGTAAAGGGGTGAGACGAGCTCGTTTTTACGATAATGGGACAAGCGGCGGCGGCAGCGGTTGCACTATTCGACTGCAGAACACAACGGGAAACATTAATCTGGGAGAGTCAATATAGCGCGGCGGATGAACAAAATGGATTATTACAGCTGTCGTCGTCCTATTCCTATATTATTATTGTGCATGTATATTATATTATTATTGTACGACCGGTCGCGCCAGTCGGTTTTTTTTTTCGGATTTGTGCGAAATCGGCTCTGGCTATGGCGGCTGTGGCGGTTGACTGGCAGTCCGTCCGTCCACACGACCGTATCGTAATAATCGACATAACCTAGCCATTGTCCCGGCCGAGAGAACCCTCCTTTGGAGGGACTCGACTAGTAAAACTTTTCGGACATCAATCATTTTGTGTTACACACCCCTGTCGCCCTTCGACTATAAGGGTCGCGTCTTCCGAAAAGTTTTCCTCGCCAGCTTATTGCGCGCCGAGATACCATATTACTTATACCATAACAATAATTGTTGCAGATCTCGGCCACCCCCAAATCTATATACAATACCGAACATCCCTTGGATATATACACATATATGTATTTATGTTCGCGTGCTGCGTGAATAAGTAAGTACGCCCGTTATTCTCCCGAAATTGAAAAATATGGACAGCTAATAATAATTTTAAATCCACATCGCATATAAAAATACCTATTTTCCAACGTTAAGTTAAAACACAATCTTTGAAATGTCTCAAAGTTTCAATATTTAAGCGAGTAAAGAATAATTAAAATATTATGACACGAAAATATTCATAACTATTTAAAAAAAATCAACTATCATACAAAAAATTAATGCATAAATACGAAATATATTAAAAATTGCAATCATTAATAGTTTTATAATAAGAGAGTTAACTCTAACGTTAAAATGAGAACAAAAATTGGTTTTACTTACGTAAGATTGTATAAGACGAAAGCAACGGAGGTGACGTTTTCTTGAGGGGTTTTTTTTTTTTAATCTAGGCTGAAACAGAATGCTTAATTGCAATTACAATTTTTTTTTATCTATACGATATCATGTATTTTAACTAAGTTGGATTTCATTACTTTTTTACCGGTATAATAATATGACTGTTGAAATTTGAGGTTTATCCCAGTACAACGTCCAAATAGTGCGGTAAGTTGAGCTCGTAGTTCATTAGTGTATTGGTGACATTACGTTATTATGTGTTTATGACTATAAAGTATCATTATACAAGTGTTTAATATTAGTTGATCACTTTTTGTCATTAAGAACCAGCAGAATCGTATGACCAATATAATACGATGGTTGTAACGATTGTTTTCTTGATTACTCATACTGCGCTTTGAATTCAAAATAACAGATGAATATTTGATATAAATATATGTATAAATGTATAATATAAGTATAATAGTATAAACATGGGTGTATGTACATTTTATTTACTGTTTAAATGGTCGTTGTAAAAAATTTATACCGTGTACTGGCTGCTAATTATGTGACGGTCATATAATATTCTAAGTATTATAATGTCGTTTGACGAAAACAATTAACTTTCCGGTGTACATAGCATATACCTACGCAATAATAATATTATACTGATGAATAATTCACTCGCGTAAACTGTAATAATAATAAAAAAAAAAAAACCATCTCATTATCAATTCATATAATTAATTTACATGTTATTTCCTACCGTGATAAACTAAATATGTAGGAAGATTAGAGCGAGTTAACTACCCTTTGTATGCGGGTTTTCTGAAGATTATAATTATAAAAAAAAAATCTCTTGATAATCGTTAGGTATATTTTGTTTTCACAACAATCAATATATGACAAAAAAAACATATAATACAATTATACGTTCTCTGGAAAAATGTTCAATTGATCGGTTGCTAAATAATTGATAAGTTGATTACAAATGATACAGATTTATAAAACAAAATATAATTTTATTGTTCAAACCAAATAGTCAATACAATATTGATGCATTACCTCATTTCATAATATTACGCTTTCATTGTCAATTTTACCACCAAAATTCTAAACACATTCTAAAACTATGATAATTATTCAAACGTTGTTTAAAACTCAGAGTTTAGATTTTACGACCTGCCAAATTTTTTTCTATATATCTCATGAACTTGTTTGGTGGGGTCAATTATCTTGATAAATAAATATATAAATATTATGTATTAAATAACTTAAATATCAGTTCGTTGTACACGATTTTCATACAGCTAAGAATATCTCGATAAATACTATAAGTATAAAGAAGGTTTTAAAAACAAAATTCTTTACCAGAATCGACAATATATATATATTCGTACTTTTAATGTATATTATTATAAAAATCAAGGTCGAAAATATTGTACGTATAACTAGATATTATATTATTCAATTTCTCTATTAATATTACTATATACAATTATAGTCTATACTTACGATATATTTTATTTAAAAAATTATACACTCCAAATGGCAAACAACGATAATTTCTATTCTTTTTAAATAAAAAAATACCGTATTTATATCTGTCTAGACGGCCACCGTGGACATTGTGGTTGCTTTATGGTTTTTTTTCAGTACAGCAACAATAACTAATAAAAATAATTATAATACGGTAACATTAGCATTTCAACGTAGCAAGAGTGATTTCATAGTCCCTGCACAGTATATCACAGTATATACAGTTATTAACATTTTTATTATTGTATTAATTATGCTTTATTAAGGTAGTAAGGTATATAAGCTATATCAGCTATATTATATATATAAACTTTGTGTTACTAGTAGATAACTTGTCATTGAATATATTTATAATAAGTATTTTATATTAAATTGAAAATTAAAATTAATTTTCATCAAGAAAGATAATACCTATTAAAATACTATAATGTACATTGTTATTTTTTAAACGCATAAAACACACATTTTTTTCGTAGACCCTAACAATAAGTTTTATTATACGTATTACGTCTCTGAAGAAAATATAATTATTATATTATATTTTTTAGTATTTTTAATAGTCATAATTTGTTAAAAGTTTTTTTTCATTTAAATGTCCTTTTCCTCGGTTATATTAAAAAAACTGAATGGACCGATGTAGAAACATTTTATAATCCAGAGGTAACATTATTTTTTACTTGATATTAACTAAGGATTAATTTGGATTTATGAGGTCTCTGCAGTATTGGTGGTGAACTAATCGTCTAGATGGATTTCTGGGGGTATTATTTAAATTGAGATTTATAATGAGAGGGTTAGGATGGTTGGCTAAACGATATCGGAATCGCTTTTGGTAGTATAAATATGGCATAATCAAAAATAATCTTTAATATTATCATTTACAATTTCACAATAATTATGAATATTATGACTTGATAATCTAAAACCATACAAATAGCAAATACTAAATTCGTAATTCATTACATAATTCCATTCCGATTACGCCAATACATAAAATATACATATTATTTGATATATATATATATTTAAATCAATCGTTAAAACGGTTGATTTAGTACGTTTATAACATTAAATATATAGGAAGTATTATTATAGATCATGAACACAAATGTAACACAAAGTATTTATAGTTAATAGTATCATACTAATGCTACACTCATTATACAAATTAACGGTTAAAATACCTATCAACCATCATATCGATATTTAAACCGTTTGAAATAAAAAAAAAATTCGCAGTCTACAGTTTGCAATGGCGACTACCCTGACTGCCTTGTAGTTTGTATATGTTTGTATGTTATGATTAGGGAACGGATTTGAATTATCTAAAAAAACAAGACAAATACCTTAAAAATACGATTTAATGCACTAACTACAGAATGTTTTTCAAAAAATGCTCTTACAATTATTTTTCACTTAGAAAAATTTGTTTAATTATATTATTATATAAATTCTTATTCTTAGGTACTGATTATTCTAATAATTTTCAACATTTTCTGGTTTTCCCATCTTCTCTTTAGCCTGAAAATTATTTTCAGATTTTCATATCCTAATGGATGTACAATTTCTGTTGTATTAAGTATGTATTTACCTTAATGTCTACACGTTTCAACAATAATTTCGTGTGGCGTCAAATTTATCTGATCGATAAAAACATAATAAATATTTATTTTTATTCTTTTATAATGAAGGTTAACATAAAATTTATCGAATTTTATTCATACCTACACAAAAACGCTCTAACAAGCAAAACATTCAAATTAAAAATGCAAAATAAAAGTTACATTTTTTAATTCCTAGACGTATGAAATGAACTTTGTGCTCGGAAAGCAAATGTTTTTGGCGATTTGCATTCAAATCCGTTCCCTAGTTATGACGCTTATTATTATTATGGGTAGGTACGCGTTTCATTTCGGCGAAATCGCCTCTTTCGCACTATACAGTAATACAGTATACATAATAGTCGTATCTCGCATGTGCGATAAATTTATACATATTATTTTTTTTTCAACTCCGTTCACAAAAATATAATGTACGACGAGTTACGGCCTCCGAACACACGCCGCGCGCAAACGAGTTCGTTTCGAATTCTATAGTGTGGAAAAATAAACGTTCGCATTGGTAAAAATCAAAAGCTATTATCGCTCATGCGTGCCCGTAGGGGAGTCGTAAAACGAGCTGGTGTGCGCGCGCCCGATCGCACACACACACACACATTTGCCAGACGTCTTGTTTAACTAGCCTCGTGCACTAAAATATTCATATATAATATATATATATATATTTTATAATATCGCATTCATCGGTCGACTTGTACACACACTGGTTACATAGGTATAGATTATAATAGCGTATATATGGTGAGTGGTGCGCGCACAATGGCCCCCGAAAATAAAAAAACCCGATATTTTAATCACTCGGTTTTTGGCGGCTTTGTGTTCGACGTACGGAACGGGGTATGGGGGTTGCCGTGAAATAATATGCGATATGATAATATTCCCGAGGAGACCGAAAATGAAAAAAAAAAAAAACTTGTTTAAACAACAGCAGTAATATTATTGTCACGCCGAATTTTTAAGCAAACAAACAGCTTCGGCATAGTGAGTATATGCGTATAATTATATATACATTATATTATACGACTGCTGCAAAAGTGTTATAATTCATCATCGCGTTATTGTGTGTTATTTGTATGTTATAATGCGTCGTCATATGTATATGAACATATAATAATACATTATCATATTATAATAGAATACTCGCGGTATTATTATACGGTCGCGTGCTGCTGCTGCGATGTACCTACACAATACGGTAGGTACGGTGAACGCCGTGAGCAATGATATTACTGTTATTCCGATAGATTTTTAAAACGTCTGCAGATATATTGGATTTCAGTGGCGAAACGGACGAAAAAGTCTTTAAGGAGCGCTTGTCATAGGTTTTTTTTTTTTAAGGATTTTGAGATGGACGGGTGCGTGCTCCATCGGGTAGATGCTTAATAGCTGCGAAAAACAATAACTGTATAATAATAATACATTAGTACTTGTAAACTATAATAACTAAAAACGTTCGCCTATCAGGAAAAAAATCGTTATTGAATATTAGATTGGTAGATTTTAAGTTGCTTACAAACTTATTTTTTGCAATAATTATTACGCAGTTGTATTTTTATAATATTTTAAACCAATCGACGTATCTAGTTAAGACTGGGATTGCAACGTTCTAAAAGACCATCAAAAATTTAATTTAAAAAGTATATTTAAAAATGTATACTTTATAGAGATAAATATATTAATTTCAGTTTTAAAATCTATGTAATGAAAGAGTGCATTATACAATTATTTAAGAATTTTTTTTACATACATACATACATTGATGACACTATAAATTAAAAGTATTCCTTCTGATGTGTCGACAACGGTGATGATATATAAGTGATAGCCGGTATACATCGGATATGACAAAAAAAACAATCTTTCTTTTTTACTAATCATATATAATATATATATACATCAAACCGTTCTGACTGTCGTGGGCCCACAGATATCCATCTCAAGCCGATTCGGTACAAAATATCAACTTACGCACGATAGCTGACCCTCAGCATGGTTTGTATCAAATATCACACGATTCACTGGTCCGATCGACCGAATATTCATTCAATCATAAAACACTCAATCTAACCTCGTCAAACACATCCGTGCAACCTCGGTAACTGTACAGGAAATTACACACGACTAATAAGAAAACATAATAATCTACAACAAAACTCATAATATACGGCGACTGGTCTAAAAGGCAAAGTCTACTAGCCGAAAATCCACAAATAGACTTTAACAACTTTTAATTTTATAGGCAAACGAGTTTTAAACGATTTTACGGGCCGTTCATCATTAGCGATGTAAAAAAATGGAAAAAAAATACCGTTTATTATAATCGTGCCGCCCGTGGAACGTTTCGTTGCGGCACGCTGCACACCGGCGGTCCACGCGCCTAATCTGTTTTACTGAAAGTCGTTAATGCCGCGCCGGCTTTTGAATAACAATTATTATTATCATCATCATTAAAATGCTGATAAAACACAGTGGCAGTAACGAGCGCATGGAATCCATGTATATGTATAATATTATGTTGAAATGCCGAGGTCGGTTGTGGATTATGCGTAACAGAAGCTGCCGACGAACGGTCCGACATAAAGGGTTTCTCTACCATAATATATATTGTCTGCATAGGCTTTGGACCAAAGTTTGCTGATTAATGTTCGGTAAGTACTCTTCGGTATGAATTTACCAGAGTTGATAATAATAATAATAATATATTATATTATTACAAAATATCTCGTCGTCGTCGTCGTTGTTGTTGTTGTTATTGTTATTGTGAGTGCTGCAGTTCCTTACTAGTGAGAAATAAATACATCATATATATTGTGGTTTAAATATACATATGATAAAAGTATGTGATTATTTGAAGGGTTGGAAGGCCAGACTTTTGTTTTCGATGGTAAGCCTATAAGTAATACGTGTTTGACGGCTCACGTCGGATTTGTATACATATAATATGCGATTGACGATTTCAACTTTTTAGGTCCGAAATATTTGATGCGAGGTCAGCTAATAATGTATACATATTGAAATTATTATTATTAGTATTGTGGTAGTTTTTTTTTTAATATAAATAACCTCTACCACTACTGTACAGCAGTTACAAAAATATCAAAAACAGCTATTCGTCATTGGTTTAAAGAATTTCAAAAATATCCCTGAATGATGGAATAAATAATTATTCTGACAGTATTTTTTTATTTCATCACATTTATATTTTTTCACTGAGATTTGAAAAACATTGAAATATCCGTATACTTTAAAGTTAATTTTGCTTCGTTGTAATTGTTTTTTCCTTTCTTTCGATGTCTAAAAAATCTTCTTTTTTTTAATATATATAAATTTATGAAAGTTTATATATATTTTATTGAGTTATATATCCATATAAGAACTGGATAAATAAGAATAAGTGGTTTTGGAATAGCTCTCTCATGGTCCAAATACACCCTTGTATATACGTATAACTAATATTTATATATCCAATACAAAGGATGTAGACGTCGCAAGCTTGAGACGTTGAAAGTAAAGTTTTTCAAAAATAAAATTAAACGTCAACCACATCATTAAGTATATATAATATATATATATATATATATACTTACCAATACAGTTAACAATAATACCGTAACGGTAATTGAAAAAAAAATGTGAAACGCGATATGTATAACTATATATTATTATACGTCAGAATAAGGATGAGAAAGGAACTGCACGACGAAGAGATCAGCATTGAAAGTATAAAATGAGTCGGGAGGGGGACAAAAGACCTTTACTGCAGGCATATACGTATATATCTATATTTATATATTACGCCTCTTGATGGCTATAAGTTGTATCGAATATAAAATGCGTTTGATGTTAGGGACTGAAAATCAAAATGGCCGTCTGCGTTGCCGCAGGAGGGAGAAAAGCACCAGTGGAAAAAAAAAACGAAAAGCGTCTTTCAATTTTCTCGTAATATTTGGATGCTGCGCGTGTATAGATATATAGTAATATTTCGTAGTGCCTATACGTTTTTAGACATTATTTGAACCTATCGATAATAATTGAACGGTAAAGGCTTTTTAACAAATCTCGAAGAAAATATTAAAGTACCCAATCTTATATTATTTCGTAGTATTTTGGACGAATTGAACTTTGTTAAAATACATTGCTTTAATTCATTTAATTGGATTGAATCATATAGGTTTGGAAACACAAAAAATATCGCATACGCCAGGTATTTAAATTTAAGCTAACCATCTATCAACCGATTGACTCGATAAATAATTATCCGTTTAAATGCAAAACATTATAAAAAAAAATTGGTACAAGTATGTTATGTGTTATGTGTTATAATAGTTGTATATTTTCATTGTGCTTTTTGATCGATGATTTTGGTTTACAACTATCAAATTGGATAAATTGTAATTTCAGAGGAAATTGAAAAAAGATTTAGTGCACGTACGGTTTATCCCAATAAATTAGAGTTTATCGTAAATAATAATAATAAAAAAAAACAGCCACCAAATTTGCTTAATATCATCAGCTTCAGGGGTAATCGTAATTCACTGAAAACGGATAACTACCGCCTCTCTAAATTAACTGTTATCTGTCGACAACGCATAACAAACCGATTAGAAAATATATATATATAATATAAATGATTTAAACCGATTTATCCGCAACTCGTTGCGTTAAAAATGTTCAAAATTCACTTACAAAAATAAATAAAAAACGGGATATTGTTATCAGCCAGATTTGAGCCACGACGACGAGTCGTCTATCCGTCTTTAGCCCCATCCATCTATTACACGCACGCATTGTGCACATCGATTTTCTATTATAGCGAACAGGAAATCCATTTTGCACTTTATCGAAAGCTTTTTAGATTTTGCGCTTATTCACTATTCAATTTCTCGGCGGCTATTATAATATTATGATGTATTTATATTGCAATTTGCTCTATTTTGTTCAAACCACCAATAACGGTAGAACATATTTTTTTGAAATACGATAAAACGAGTTATCAGACGGTGACAAACTAAAATGCTGTGACAATAATATCGTTATGAATTACGATTTACGACGAAGTTAAGCGGGGTAATATTATTATATGACATAGCGAATAACGCGTACATTTAATAGAACTAGTATTTTTCATATTTCAATAATATATATGATAAATAGTAAATACTGTAATGAACAGTAATCGTTGAATGAAACGAAAATGAAATGAAATCGATATTTTGAGATTGTAGATTTGAAAAACGTCAGTTATTCTTATCGGAAAACAGGAACGAATGATGGTAATTAAACGTAGTTAGAAACAAAATTTCCGTTGTAATTTGTTCGAAACAGGTGGGTTGTTGAGTATAATGACCGATTTCCCATATGTCTTGATACAGTCTAGTTTTCGAAATTTCATTATTATTGTGTACATCTGTTATTTACAGTCGTCGTATATAAATTGCATTATTACATAATATAAGTAGAACATAAATATTTTAATTAATATTATCGAAAACATTGTTTACTTACTCTAAGCATTTCGTGTATACAAATGTTAACTCTGCCAAAAGTCTAATATTAATCCAACAGGTAATGATGAAGAAGAATTTTCTTTTCTAAAAACGAACATCAAAACTATACTTAAAAAAAAGCCGGCTGTTTTACAAAATATATATATATATCAAGAATAAAGGCAAACTTAGACATTTCAAAAACACTTAAAACTTATAAGAAAATAATTAAACGAACACATTTTTGTTTCACAACATTCAAGCGAACTTAAATAATTTCATCATTATTATTCATAAAAGTTTTAGTAAACTTTATAGAACATTAGGATAGATTTTGTAACTTACCGTTAAAGAGTTTTATATTCAATATGAGTTGGCTAGCACCTGACCTGATTTTCAATAATATGATGTTTTAATATTGGTATGACATGGCAATTTATTATATTCAGTTTGTAAGGTAACATTAATGGTTATAGTGCTGACGTGTTAAGCACCTTTGACGAACTCGAGCTCATAAAGTAGCCGTCTACGTATAAGTGTAAAACATGTACATCACATTTATCACATACCTACATTGGTAACCTTAGCTAGGATTTCTATACATGTTTGTTTCTTCAGTCAAAATTGATTGGTTGTCAGCCATGTTTACGATGTGACTCATTCTCAATCTAAAAAAATTGTTTTTTTTTTTTAATTTTATTTTGATCAATATCATATAATAGCATAGTCATATTTCTTTAATGTACTGGAAAAAATGTATTCAAAATCGTTTTTATTTAATCAATAACTGTCATTATTGGTTTATTAACTGACGTGGTTGGTTATATATTTAGTAACTATTGGTTGGTACCTAATTAATTTATAATTTTTAGAAGTAAAAATTAGTTTATATTTATATATAGTCTATATAAACAATTTTTCGCAAATTCGATCATTTTTTATCGAATACAAATTCTTCTTACCCTGCTGTAAAGCTATAAATATAATTTTAAATTTAAAAAATTTAAATTTAAATAGGTACAATAATAATTATGTACGCGTATGTACGGAGATAAACTATACTTTATATACACTGCATCGCTTACAGTCTTACAGATGTTCATCTAGAATTCCCCACAGATCACTTGCGGACTCCAGCGACCGATGCTGCATTTTTAAAGCTGTGGAGTGATTAATATATTATGTTGCTTCACATCGGTCCGATAAAAATTAGTTTTTAGAAGGTAGTCATCAGAGAGCATTCGTATAGAACTTTTAAACAATAATTTTCAGACTTGTATACAATGTGCATTACGGGCGCACGTGATGCGTATGTGAATTGCAGTTTTTTTACTTTTGAAGTGGCTGGTAGGTGTATATAGGTACCTACTAAGTATATATAAATTTATATTGTTAAACTAACAATAACGTATATTGCTGCGTCTATTACTCTTTTCTCGTTAAAAATATTTTTAAAATACCTAGTGTAACATGTGTTGACACGCCATATAGCGATTGTCGCGTAATAGAAAACAATCGAAACGTTTATTTTAGGTTTTAAAAGGCTTAAACTCGAGAATTGAAAATATAATAAATGACACGTTATTTCCTACGTCAACGGCAGTCGGATCAGAACCCCGTAGTTAGATTCTGATAAAGAAAAACTATTCATTGCATTCGAATCGAGTGCCAATAGTTTTGTAGTCCAAACCGACGTTTTTAATCTGTTTCCAAGTATTAAACCGTATGACGTTATATTAAGCACACCTGAAATACGACCTTGACGATAAAACGAAATCCAAATCTTATTTAAGCGAGGTATTAGATTTTTCAAAAAGAAAATTTCTTAAAGAAAAAAAAATGATTACAACTACGGTCTGAACGCTCTAATAAATAACCCATGTTCACAGAGTCACACGCGGTATTCCTCCACTCCAAATAGTATACATACTTATTGTAATTAAATGGTGGAAACATGTTAGATCGCTTTTCTCGCCGTCTGCCAAAAATGCGAGCTGCACCCCTGATCGTCGTTTCGCCGGGTATTAGTTTAGGATTAGTTCTGGGAAATTTTTCCTCCCACGCGGACACTATACGGCACGACAGCCGCAACATCCCTCTCTCCGCCCTCTACATCTCCGGGGAGAACGAAATGCGCACAAAAGACTCGACAATTCGTTTTATGTATTACTATTATTATTGTATTGCATAGACAACTGCACGGGCCGCGATTAGTCACATAGCAGAGGAGGCGGCAGTCGGGGTGAGAGGATCTAACGTCAAAATGGGGGTGGGGGTGGAAAAAGAGGGGCGGGCGAGCGCGACTCGCTGCAACCCCACGACGACCATTGTTGTAGCGCATATATAGGTCTGAATGACTCATCGACTCGGCGCGGCGCGGTGACGCATCTGTCGCGTCTAATCATATATAGTATATTATTATTGTATATTAACCACCGGCACTACAGTCCTAGACGACGAACAATATTATTATTATTTTTTTGTTCAACGTTTCATCTGTACGTTATTTATTATTGTAACCGTTATGGTGCAACTAAACTCTACACTATGTCAGGGTACAGACCATTGTGGGACTACCTAATTGGACGAGTAAAAAAAAAAAAAAAAAAAACAATATATATATTTCAAATTTTTAACACTGTTAATTATATTTTATGAATGCGTACTAGTTCGGTAATCTAAACAGCCGTTAGATCAACACGATTGTCATATATTTACATACTCTGTTTTCAAAGAAGACTTACCGGGAATCAAAGTGTACCTACCCAGTTATAGCCCCTGTTTGCCGCACTGCACTTATACGTATTTCTTTGTAAACTTAATACTAAGAAGTCTTGAAATAAGTCATAATATTTTATTATAAAATTTTGTTTATTTTTTTTTTAAATAATTATGGGAAACAAGTTGAACTTTTTCGCACTATCTGTGGACTTTGTAGAGTAAGATTAGTAGTTATTGTCAATAAGGATCCCTCTTTTTTATTATAATTTATAAATTATTTACTGGATAATAATTATCAAAGTTTTGAAATACCTAATTCAAAATTCAAACGCAAAGTTTTTCAGTTACTAAAATGTTTATCTTGAGGATTAATAATAATTATTAATAATCCTCAAAAAGGGTTTTGCTAAAATATAAAATAGATGTAATTGTGTTAGTCGCTAGATCTACAGTTTATAATACTATAGAACCACTTAGAATCATCATTAACATTTTCGAATCGATATAGGCCTCTATATTTTCTAAACTCATTATAGTATAAACCTATTAACAATTATTTTATTAGGTACACAAATTTAAACAAGTCAATAACTGCCTGTTCAAATTTTGATAGACATGTCAGTATTTTCAAAAACATTTTCTTCTAGAAAATTTACAGTAGAAAAGGTGGTTTGTTTGAAAAACAAATGTTTGTAATTCTATGAGGCACTCCTTAAGTAGGTAGTACAAAAAATTTCTTTGAAATATGATTTTTAAATGGGTGTAATTAAAAATTATTAAAATTCGAAATCGTATAAATTCATAAGACGATGGTAACCATTATTATGTTTAATGAATCACCACGTACGTATATAATATGTATAATATACATAATTTTTCAATAACGGTAAACGGTATAAATATAATTATTATCGTACTTGGATCTAAATAAATATACATTTATATAATATATATATATATATATATATATAATATATATATATATATATATATCGACCATGATATAAGATGCACGTCACATAATATGGGTATACGTTTACCCTGTAAGAACTTGACCCAGTGGGAGACCTATTTATTGCAGGATATTCGTGTACATTAAAATAATAAGACCTTATATGCATGTATTATAATATAATATACTAAGCGATATTACGATTGCAGTTCCGCGCCGCGTACGTATTAATATTATATGCACATATAGAGGTACAGCAGTTGTGCATACACGTGCGGAATTGAAAGCTAATTTATCGTCGTCCAAAACTGCTTAAATCGTATAATATTAAAACGCGCACACGCACCAAACGTGTCGCGTAATAATATTTATTATATTAAACACCACGTGAAAAGCAGCGGCATTGGCGCTACTGAAATCATTAATATCGTACGTATCATATTATTAAAAAAATATGTGTGCAATGCGCGTGTATACGTATTTTAAACGCGTTTAATATAATATAATATCATTTGCGTACGGTGCGCCGCAATAAACGACAACAATCTTTATATATATATATATAATATAAATGTCGGATAATAACTGTTCGGCGGCGTCTTGACGTTACGATAATGTATAATAATATTTTATATATATAACATAATATTATAAATAACACATACAAGTACCGTCGACCGCACGCGAATCTCGCGAGGTAGATAATTTATCGTATTGTTATTCAATGGCGTGTGCATATTATTATATTATATTATTTATATTTATACACAAGCACACACACACACATAAATCATGTTCGTACTCTCTACAGTTGCAGTAGCCGTAAAACGATTAGAAAATAATAATATTTATTTCAAATACGTTCGATCGGGCGCAACGAAACGAAAAGTACTGTTATACGACGTATTGACGCGAAACTGGAACCATCGATGCATACCAATATAATCCGGGTTAAAGATTCGTTATTGAGCCCCGAAACGCAAAACTCTAATCGAAATAGCGGGACGCTCTCAACTTTCAAACTCAAGTCTTTCCTTACTTGTAAAAACTTTTAATTGATAATTTAATAGGTTTTTTATTTTAATCTATGTATCATTTTAAGCAATTTAAAAATAAAATAATAATTAATAAAACTAAAAAAATCATAATAAGTTTGTAATATCAGTATAAATAAATATATCAGTATAAAATCAATAACAACCAACAACTACCTAGTCATAGTAAAAAACTTCGTTCACAACCACAATTTTAATTAATTTACAAACTTCGTTACATTATATTAACAAATACTCATTAATGTTCAGTATGAATTTATTATTTAACAATAATTTTGCGTCATAAAAAAAAAATACCGATAATATATTATAATATTATCCTCGAGAGACATTTATGAGGAACAAAGCTAGCAAATGCATGCACAACCTGCAAGATGCCAATTTAATGCCCTCCATTGGGCGGAATTTATATTTCTCTAATTAACATTAATTCTTCACCAATGTTATTAATATCAGCCAAATAATGTTATATGGTTTTCATTAATTTTAATATTTTATTCGGTTAAATAGATGTATTAATTATTATAATGCCCCCCCCCCCGGCTGAAAACTTTCTGAGTACCTAATATGGCCCACATCCGTTCCTACCTATTATTAAAAAAACCATAATAATATGATACTGCACATGCATTATATTAATGTGAATCGATGATTGCAGAAACGTCAAAAGTCACATATTTTATGAAATCGAGATATTAGTAAAACATTATACTATAGTCATGTGTTTCTATGCGTTGAGTGTAAAAACGTCTTTATTTGTATAATTAGTATATGATTTTTTTTAAAAATCATTAATTATATCAGACAGTTTTTAACAATTATCCAAAAGTTTTAAATAACTGACTCGTGACGTTTTGGCAATCGTCGATTCGTGTATATTATAATACGAGTATTTAAGATTTTCCCATACTCAAACGTATAATACAGCTATAGCTTTGGAGTTCGGACAGCGGCATGAGTTACTCTAAGAATAGTCTCAGCAGAAACTCACGTTACGTCTTGCAAAAATATCTTAAAACCAACGAGGTATACCATGAGAGTAGAATAAATCTGCAATTAATAAATAATAACGTTTTTACTCTAACCTTTATGTATATATATATTTGAGCAGTAGTAACGATACGTAAACCAGGGTTAAATATAAATATATATTACGTTATTACGTATAGCTTGGGTGTTGTTATTATAGGTTTACTATTCACCAGGATTGCTATTCGACTATACGCGAGTGTGTGGAATAAAAGCAATATCTCCCTAATATCATTATATTATACGAAGTACCAATCAACGTGATCGAAGTGAATCATGTGCGAAGTGATGTTGATTTACAGTCATGAAGTGATCGTGATGAGATATCCATTTATCGAAAATCGCCTATTGTAATAAATTATATTAACAAATCGAAAATAGATGGTACGCAGGATAGCGAGTACACATAATAAAATTATTTATTACCGCATGTGTATTTTTTTAACGAAACCATCTCAAATTCTGAACAAGGGCGTCGTATATTTAGTGAAAAGAGACAAACGATCAAAGTTGTCAACTTGAAAAAAAACCACAAACCAAAACTACTTCAGGGGCTGTAATTTTATTCGTCACTCTTCAGAAGTATAATATATATATATATATATATATTCAAAATATTAAAATACTTCACGAGAGGTTCGTTAACACGTAGATCTTTTTCACCCGATCGTGTGTATGCTTATGACTCTCTCTCTCTATATATATATATTATAATAATCTGTGATGGCATCGAATTCATGAAAAACAAATTGAGGAACAAAAATATATTATATCCTATTGACTTGCGGAAAACCAAAATTATAATAACGAAGCAACGCGATTCTTTAGTCCGCACGTATAAGTTTGCTGCAGTACCTACACAATGTTCATACTATATAAACTAAATAATAATGTCTACATCACGATTTATTGTTTTTTTTTTTATTCTAAGTAGTTATGTTACAAAAAAAATATGTACTTACTATCCTCCTAAATCACATTAGATGTCGCGATATTCGTTCGTCAGCCGCAGTTTGTGACGTCGAGCCACATGACATTATCGTTGTATATTGATCCATTCCACGTCTGTTGCAGGTATCGCATTTAAGCGGAATAATTGCTCCGTTGACGAATTTCCATTGAACTTCTGTAAAGATGAATAATTATTAATAAAACGTAAAGTGCATGGAAAAAATAATTGAATTGAATCGTTAATGTGACTATTCTCCAATACATGCAATGTTATACGCCATACAGCGATGAGGTGCTAGTAAATTGGAAAAACTAAAGAATATTAAATTTATCTTGTCGTTGAAAAACTCATTACACGTGAAGCCAACTTCCCTGCACGTGTCTATAATTTTAATTAATCAATTACCGTTTTTCATTTTGTATTTTTGTATTTTTTGATATTATACTTTTCAGCCACAAGTGTTGGTTAAAAAAAAAAAGCTATTGACTATAACGCAATGTCATAAAATAAGATATACAAAATAAGGTAGGTATAGGGGTGCTACCATTCTATATCTGTATGAATTTTGCAATTTTTTGCGCTGTCAAGTAAAAATATCATAAATAAAGTAATTTCGTATAGCAACACATCCGAATTGCGTGTGACAGATAAAAATTAAAAATCATAACAGTCATATTGCATGCAAGATTTATTTTTGGCGCGTCCGAGTTGCGTGCGGCATTAATAATGATAAGTGATAACTAACATAGTAACATAGATATTTACTTTATCGCTTGTCTTGATAAAATTGTATATAGTACGAGAATATTGTATATGTCATATTTGAAAAATATGACAAGAAGTAATAGACAATAAAAATTTTATAAAAGATAGTTGAGGTAAATGGATAAATAATAAAATAACCAAAAACACAACTTGAATCCTTTAACAAATAATTTGCTAATTAATAATTATTAACGAACACAGTTCAAACGAAAATTTAATTCATAGAATGAATAGTTATAGATATAATACTTATATGGCGCCAGTGCTTGATTTGGGGGGGGGAATTCTTTTTTAAGTTTTTTTAACGTGCTCCCTCTATTTATTTGAAACGTAACGCTGGGAACGTGACATTTACCATAATAAATTTGTAAATAATCAGTTTTTCTGATGCAAAATATATATCTATAACCTATAGCCATAATATTTGTACATTTGTATCGACTATGGAAAAAAAAAATTATTGTTAAAACTTAAAATTCCTTATCGTAAAATATAGTGACAAGAAAATGTATTATGTCCACAGAAATACTTAACAAATAAGTGTCGGTAGTCATCTCTTAATCCATTTGAACCAAAATTGACTTGTCGCATAAAACATTTTTATTTAAAAACGTACATTTAATTATTAAATGGAAAGGCTTATCGAATAATATGATATTCAAATGAATACACAGTTTTATTTGAATAATTAACTATTTTAAAAACGCACGTGTTTAATAATAAAATGTGTTTTCCTTGTTCGCCAAACATAACGCCAGCATGACGAAAATAATACTCTATGGTAATAATATTTTTAAATACACAAATATTATGTAATATCACTCACGTTTTGATTGGCTTTTAAGCTTTTTTTCTGATAATCCGTGTAAAATAGATAGTTTATTATCCAAAAGATTACTGCAGAAATATTACCAGATATTGGAAGTATCTCGATTTGCAAGACCATCTCATTTTACACATCTCTCCCTTTTATTTCAACTTTGAACACCACTACTTGAGAATTATGGAATCATCTATAAAATATATATGTAGGTATATTATTATTTAAACAGTATTGTGTTTTTTATTTTTTTGTCTTGCATACGACGAAAACCTATTTTATTTATTTTATTTATTTTTTTTTTCATTCGTCTGGCCTCCTCTTCAGCTTTATATAATGACTAATAAATAATAATAATATTAATTCTGAACGCGCACTCATTGCAATAATGTAATATCCAATTAATACAGACGTTCAAAGGAAAGTCAGATTGTATGCATAATATCACATCATACGCATAGTGCTAGTTAATAGCTAGTTAATAGTTATAATTGTTTTTCATCGCAAATTCAACCAACAAATACTAGGAAAAATCTTTTTAACGTAAATAATTTCACTAATTTTATTCGAGTAAAATGTAATGACACAGTATTTTAAACGCATTTTTTAAAATATTACATTTTATCAAAACAGCGTTTTATGTGTAAAAAAGCTAGTTTTTTTTTAGTTATTAATCTCCGCTCGGTTCAAAGATTAAAATTTAATATTGGATTAAAAAAAAAACCACAGTAAGTAAATAACTCAGTTCATAATAAATTAATTAAATTTAAGTAAATATCCCCAACGTTTACTCGATGAATATTAATAATTTTGTTGTAAAATTAGTGATTACATAATATTATTTAATTTTAAATCATAATGCAAATAATTATAAGTAATTGGGTATAAATAACTCTTCTGTGCGTAACACGTGTCACTGAAATACACCAAAAAAACTGGATTGATTTTTTATAAAAATTTTTGCGTGTTCATGAGTGGGTCCTGGAACGGTTTATAGATCCACAAAATTTGAGTTGATAAGTAGCGCCACAATCGAGTTCTGGGAAATATTGACATACTTCTGTCGGTAGGACACCTTTGTAAAGTCGATATGTCGGAAATATTATCTATATACATAAAATCAGAAAACCAAAAATATTATTTATTCACACTAGTTACGCTAAACGTTAGCACTAGACATTTGAATTTAATACGGATGCATTTTGTATGGCCAACAATGTGCGTGGGAGCAGGTATAGTAATATTATTAAATTTGTAAAAGAATGAACTCCATATATTCGAATATTATACTCAAGAGTAAGGTTACTTTAAACATCTTAGTACTGACCAAGGACATTTATCGGTAGTTGAATATTGAATGACTTGTGCATATTAAATTGCGTGCTCTTTTTTTCAAAAAAAACAACCTTTTATGTTTGGTTTATTTAAAAAATAATTTTTATAAAAGTAGAATCAATATAACATAAGTAGGTTGATAGTGTATTGTGTATGGGCACTAGCTACACCTACCTATTTTATAAAATCATTTATATTTTAGTATACTTATAATTTATTTGATTTAATTATTTTAAATTTTGATATATTTTTCTGACTTTCTGACCTTATTCTATACATAGCTTTAGTTTTCTATTAATGTACTCATGAAATTCCGAACAAGGAATTTCAAAATTCAATTTGCATTCACAATAATTTCTACTGTTTCTATATTTGAAGATAACAATTTTCTTAAATCTGCTGAACGCCTATCAGTGAAAATATATTCTTTTAAGGTCTTTATTTTGACTAGAAATTTCATTCACATGTTATGAAATGAGTCATAACATTAAACGATTAAACCATGTTGTGTCTCCAATACATCAGCTTCAATCGGTCCAATACTCTAGAAACAATTCTATGATGAATTATATTTAATTTATAATCGTATCAGAATGAAATTGAGCGTTTAAATAAAAAATAATTATAAATATTTTTAATAATTAAAAATAAAACTGAATTCGGAATATTGGGCAATATATTATGGTATTATATTTACACTATACATTCGGTGGGTCAAATGGGATGACAGCAAGGACCGAAGTTATAAACCGCCAAACTGGTGAACCTCGACGTATGGCAGTCCTATCGCAGACATATAATATATTGTACGGTCTAAATGTGCCCACACTAGCTATGACCCAATAAACAATAAAAAAAATATATCTAAGAAGATATAAGTAGGTATAGGTATTATAACCTACGGTAGTGCCGCTTGAATGTGCGCTTCGTGTATTTGACATATAACCGCTATAGATAATGATTCAGTTAATTAAATAATGATAATAATAATAATATTTTAGATACACGTGTTTGTGTTCGGCATCAATCATTCGTTTATAGGTTAAACCACGGTACATCTGTGCCGTGAACGATATTTAAAAGGGTAGTAAAGTTCACTGTGTTATTAATTTCGCGATTCCAAATGACAGAACGATGGTGACAATACCAATAATTTAATATGGACGATGTTCATTGTTCACATAAAAATGAGTTCCTAAACAATTATGATATAATATATACAATATACATAATTAAATTAGTTATCACTATTCACTTAGTACTTGTCATTATTATTTGAGTACCACAATGAACGTACACATCATCGACCATTAAATAACATTGCTTATAATAGTAATAGGTACTGCAATAGTATAGTCCAATTAAAAACTCTGTCGGTTAGATTTGGTACCTATTAAATCATTTAAAACTATCATTCGTTTTTTCCTACACTGTAGCTTTTCATTTCAAACATAACTTACACATGATTCACTTATGCGATGTAGAAATTTAATTTTTAAGCTCTATTAACCTATCAACGAAATAATTAATTAAAAAAATTACTAACAATAACCTTAATAAACAAAAAAAAAAAATAGATGAGATTTTTACAGGTGAAAACATAATATATATGATACATTATAAATTTAATCTACAAAACAAAAGTTGGATCCATTCAAAAGGGTTTTAATAATAACTTGTAGTCACTAATTTTAATCTTGCTAAAATATTATTTTAAATCATAATTTCCTATAAAACCATTAATTTTATTGATTGTCATGACTAAATGTACAACTGAAATGACGTATTCGATCATTTCGAGCTCAATTAATATTTACACTAAAATTAAAAGGAATCGTTTCAATAGAACTTCAATAGAATTATCATCGATTTTTTGGTGGAAATCTCATCAAAATGATACCTATGTTTGCAATGGCATGGGCTCCAAAAAAATGTGTATTATGCAATGGAAATTATTACTCATATAAATCCACTCATTTCAGATTTTACCAAAATTATTAATAAAAATATAACTAAAAAAAAATTATCAACTAATATCGAAGCGAACTTTCTTTTATCAAATAAATTTACAATATATTATACATTTCAGGTAAGTATTTTAAGTAGAAAATGCTGCTGATTAACGATTTTCCTACTTACACCGATCAAACAATTCGTACTATTATCTTGTATCACATTACCTACTTATTATATTTTTTGTATAAATTGTACAATTTACAATTTAGTTAAAATAAAAACAAAATTTTAATTTCTTAAGCCGATCCCCAAAATTGAATTCTATACAGTCATATTGACTAAGAAGCGTTTTATGTATTAATAGTTCAGTTTTTAAAGTATCTATAGTCAGTCAACTTATTGTTCTTTGAAAGTAATGAGCGGAAACAAGCTTTGCGAATTAATCGTCTTGTTTTATTATGATTTTGTCAAGTTAAACTTTTATCAAAGTGGAGACCTAAATATTTAATAGTTTCCACTGTTTCCAGAAAAGAGATAGGTTGATTATTTGAAGTACCTAATACTAAGACAATAATATCTAAACAATATCTTAAGGCAAAGGTCCTATGAATGTATTTAATTTAATTCGACATTTTGCATGCCATTCCGAAGGTAGGTAGATTTAAATGGGATTGTAAATTGGCCGAGGCAATCAATAGTTTATTGTGTACCAATTGACTATATGACTGTCATCGGTATAGTCAATAATATTTTGATATAGGGTTAGGTTAGGTTAAAATTGTATTATAGTACGATTAAAACTATTTAATTTATTAACGTGTTAAATTTGCAGGACGTAAAGTTTTACGCTAGTACGAACTCTCTGACAATAAAATACAAATATCTTTAAAATTTTAAGTTTACAAAATATACCGCTCCGAACAGTCTTCAGTATACAACTATATACACATATACACGATTATTTAGGTATCCTGTGCTAAATATTTGGTCGTATCGTATACAGGTAACATTCGGTTTTCAGGACCAGGCGTTACCGCCGCTTACCGGTATCATAATAATAGGTAAATAAAATGATCAAATGAAAATTTTAAATTATACAAGATATTCACGTGGATAGCACCGTGAAAGCCGAATGGTGCACGACGGTAAAAATGTTAAATTAAACATTTTTTAGTAACAAAATTAAAAACGAAACACGCTGTGCATTCTCTCGTAATTCATGACATTATTAAAAACTCTGTTAACATGACTAATATTAAAATAATAGAACTTTATTTTCTTAAATTAAAATGATTATATAATAATTTATTGTTTACTCATATATTATATTGTAAATTATAATCTCATCATAATATCGTAATGTGCAGAATATTGTAATAGCTAGATTTACACAGCAGATGTTTAAATTTTGAAATATGAACATGTATATGAATAATGATCATTATTAGGTAATTAAATAAATTATAAAATATAAATTAAGTAGGTAACTAATTTAAAATAATTTTAAAATAAAATTGTATTCCACAATACTAAGTGATTTCACTTTCAGATTTCACTGTTTCAGTAAACGTTCAGAAAAACGGTTAATAATAATTGTTATACAATTAATTTTTAATATAATTGTTCTGTTTTATTTGAGGAGCTTATGCAAAACAATTCTGTGAATATTGAAATATTTTTAAATTTTCTGGTTGCATATGATTAGGAATATAATTGTAGTTGCAGACAATTTCCAATGACAAATGCAATTATTGTTGGGTGGGAATCATATACATTTACAGTATGCCCTAAAATAGAACAATATTTTTTATAAACTAACAAATTAAATTTAAAAGGTTAGTTATGTTTGTAAGGTGTAATATCATTGGCCAGAAAAATTTGAAAGATGAAAAAAACGTTAATCTATAAAAATTGAATAAAAATATTCAAAAATATTTGAGTCAATGTCAAATATCAGATTTTTTCATAGAAGTAAAACAAAAATTTGAAGGGACAGTCCAACTTTTGCTGGTTGATAAGACTTATACAAAATGTTCTGATAAGAAACATAGTTTTAGCTTATTATTAACAACATTTATAATTAAAATTTATAGTTATGACCATAATTTTTATTATGTAACTAAAAAATTAAAAATTAAACGTTTTAGATATGATTTAAATGATCATATTTTTTAATATTTATTAATTACTTACGTATGTTTTAATTTTATATTTGTTAACCACTGTGTACAATATTTTTTTAATAAATTTAGGTACATCACATGTGTTCTAATTTTAAGTATTAATCATGAAAATTATTGGTTAAATAATTAATTTAAAATTATTTTATAATGAAGTTCTATCTGAAGTTATCTTATAGAACATTAAATGGTCGTAAAATAACTTTAAATAGATACAATAATTTATAAATTTCAAGTAGTTTTTAAAATGTTTATTATATTACCGCTCTTTTGGGTACAATTTCATATTCTCCATCGATTACAGCACAAGATAATTTAAATTATTATTTTTTTAAGAAGAATATTATACATTTATAATATATTTTCACGTATATCGCGATCAAATCACATATTTTACGCGTATCAATAACCAAAATAACTTATAAATCATCACACGATTCATAACTTTGAGATTGTGGCGTTAACAACAAAAACGTACGATTTCATCTCGTAAACCTCACGAAACCCTCAAGAACTAAAATTGCGGTAGTCGTATGGTTCGATACGAGTGCCTATATTTGTATCGTATTGCACAACTTTCCGGGATGTCACGAAGGACTACGGTCTGGTCAGGACGGATGTGTGGGTTTCCGCAAACAACGAAGAAGTAAACACGGACAACATATCCGAGTCGTATACTCGAGTATGTGTTTGATGACGAGTGTTTCGAAAAACGATCTCAACGACCGTATATTCGACGGTTGTCGTCGTAGTGATATCATAATATACATTATAACATTATTATATTGTAAGCAACTATATATGTGTCAAGTTTTATACACCGCCGCCGCATCGTGTTATTATTATACTGCCGACGGTTCAATCATTATTTATTTACGGGTAACACAATCGTTCGGTTTTAATCGTCTCCGACGATATTTTATACGGCACGCGTTGCTAGGCTACTGCAGTAGTTATTATGTGGGTTATATCGCCGAGAACATACTATTCCGTGTAGTTAACTAAAAATACAATAATGGTTTTTGGCCATAAAACGCACACACGCTTGTACAGTGACTCGTGATGTCGCCTGTGTGTGTGTATGTTTACGTTGAACCCAGTAAGGGGTATATATGATAATATCGGTCTCGAAATCCCTTACAGCGCCACTCTTTGTCCGTCCGAATCGCATCGGAACACAAAATAAATTATATCATACACGATTGTTCGATGTACTGTACGTTATTATAAATATATGCGAGTGCTCGTACGTATTATAAATATAATTTGTTGGTTTTCATTTTCTTACACCGTAGATATGACAAAATTATCAACTATAGGTCGGTGTCACGGACAGCAGTAAAAAAGTTTCTCCGAATCGCAAAGCCTACGCGCACACAAAAGTCACAGACACACACGTATAGGGAGATTCACCAACTAGGCTCCTTATCCCTTTCTTCTTCTCCGATAACGCAGTAATTCAAAATCTGATTTTTCCAAATTTTTTAATCATACTTAAAAACCTATACTTTCAATTATTTTAGATCCTTTGTACCTACTATTTTACGACTGTAAAGATTTGATTATCCAAACTTTTGTTTTTTAAACGAATAGAGTTTGAACTATTCGCCGTTGTGTACTGAGGATAAAAATATTTTAATGATAAGCCCCCGTGGGAACCTATAATGGCTATATGGAAATTTTAGTAATTATAGTAGTAGATAAATATACTATCGTATAACGGCGTCGACATTTATGATTTGCAAAAATGGTCCAAGCACAATAAATACTAAATCCAACGTTGGTATATTATATTTTTATAAAATCATTTTTAAAGATATAAAGTATAGACTTTTTAATAACTGTTGCATAGGAGCTATTTATTCGAATTTTAATTTAGGTAAGCAATTCAAAAAAAAAAAAAAATAAAAATATTTATCTACTAAATAATTTACAGTAAAAAAGGGGTGTTCTCATTTGAAAAACAAAAGTTTGTATTCACACAGGACACTCCTTATGTAATATAAAAAAAAATCTCAAGAATTTTTAAAATATATGGTCTTTATAAGTTTTTTTAAGTTTATTTAAAAGTTATTTGAATGAGAATTTGAATAAATTCAAAAGTATTGGAAGTGTGCATACTCGGTGTATGTACATTTTCGTATAGCTCTGAGAAGAATCCTTCGTACACACACCAATACATATACACGCCGTATTTGTGTATAATACCCATAAATAATGCGTATTATTATAGACTGTGGTTCTAGTGTTGACTTGAGCGCAATTTGTGCATATGCCGGTATGCGCTTATATTATAATTTATAATATTACATAAATCATATAAAATGTGCGTGTGCACGTGCTCGAATACGATTACCGATATAACATATGATATTAAAACGTTTTAAAGTTAAAAATTGTTTTAAAATGTTGAATTATTATTTTATTTTTGCTGCACTGATGAAAAACTGAATGTCTATAGTTATGTTATTTTTTAAAAAAAAAATCGATTTATAAGTTAATAATTCGTCGAGTTCTCGTATAAATTAATTCCTTATAAAAAATAATGAGACAATTGCAACTTATTGTACCTACATAGAACGTAAAATTGATACGACTAATATTAGTACGTTTAATTTATTTGGTTCGTTTTAAGGAAGTCTGCAGTATGTGCAGCTTTATAGTTTTCAAGTACACCGGAATCCTTGTACCTACTGCGTACCATTATAATACGCACGATCGTGTCTGAAAACTGACAAGTTCACGACGGTCTCGCCTCAGTCGCACATCACACAACAAAGGTTAGTATAATATAATCATACACGAATATGAACCTACACAATAATATCGCATATATTCGACTATACGTTTCGGCGTGCAAACTATTTCGGGTGCATATTATTATATTTTAATATTATCATATTATGCTCTCATAACCCGCAGCAATATTTAACTTGTCGTCTGTTTTACACTAATCGCGCGTATATAATATAGGCATAATATTATTTACATTATGTAATATTATTGTATATATTATAATGCAAAGTAGGTACACGAGAAATTAATTTCGTTAATTTTAAAAACGTGCACATGCGCGTTGTAAGTATTTTTTATACCCGTGAGTTGGTATATACATATACTGTTATAAATAATTAAAAATAATTAAATTAAAAAATTGTATTTTTAAAATTCAAGTGTGATACGTTTATAAATAATATATAAGAGACTCAAATAAATAATAATACCTAATCGGACTTATATAATAACACTATAAAAAAAATATACAACCGACACCAATATAAATCATATGCACCAGCGACATTTTGGGAAATTGATTGGAAATAAATAACAACTCTTTGGCCAGTGTTAAAAGCTGCAAGCTCGATTACTATGGGTCATTAGGCCAACTAACCCAACCTAACCTAACTTTTGAACCTCATAATCTCGGCGACTTTTGAATACAGTCAGTTCATCAATGTATTAAATATTATATACCATTAAAAATATACTACACGTAATTACTAAATAGACTATTTATATAGTTGTTAATTACACTCAAAGTTTTTTGAACTTTTTAATTATTAATTATTAATAAAAAATTAAAGGAAGTATAGATGCTTCAGTAAAGAAATAATTTATAAATGTGATCAAGCGGGCTTTACGTATTTTCAAAAACTTTAGAATCTCGTAATGTACTCGAGCACTATAATATAATTATTACAATATACAAAGATACAACAAACGAAATTTATTATTTCATTCAAATATTTCGGAGAAATTTAAATTTTCAAGTGACATCGTCTTACATTCATATTTATATAAGACAATTATTATAAGAGTCGTTTCAATGCATATTGAAACTAGCTGAATGATGACGAACGATATCAATTGTGCTTGGGAATTGCACGTTTCAACATTATTAACTCAAACACAATAAAAAATAATAATAATAACAAATAAAATGACAATTTAATAACTCGGAACATTTAGTTATACAAATTATTAATTTTATTTTCCGTTCAGTATAATATTAAATTGATACCCACGACGTATTAAAATCACATATATTGTAATACTCGCCACCAGTAAATATAATATTATTAAAATTCATCATCAAAAGCAATTATTATTATATTATATACTGAATTAATCACTATAATATACTCGCTTAACCCCGTTTTTCCATTAATAACAATGTTTAAAAATTTGTTTTTCAGAATTCTCGAATAAACTTAATTAACATAATATTTTCAAAAACTTTAACTTTCTTTAAAACTCAAGGAGTATTCTGTGGTAATGTGAAATAGGAGTTATTCTTTGTTAAATTATTAAACAGATAACATTTTTTCAGATTCTGATGTACATTAATCGAAATCGATAAGTGTAGATTTCGAGTTAGGTACCTAATAGACTATAACTATCAAATATATTTTCTATTTTATTTAAAGCCGTTATTCACTGTTTAAGGAATATTATCGTTAAAATCTACATGAAGTTCTATCAATTTCTGGGCATCTATTTAAAAGCATAAAAGTTTTAAAAAAACTATCTGATTAACAATTTTTAACTATATATTATACAGGGAGGTTATGATGAGACCTAGTGCAACTGAATAAAAGCGATTCGAAAATAATAATAATAATAAAATCATATTTTGGTAGTCGAAATACAGTGCTGATTTCCGTGTACCGATTAATAACAATACGTGTTTATCGTAAGCACCTATATTACATCCCATCTCAAAGTAAAATACCTAAAAAAAAACTGTGTACACAACACAGCCGAAAGATAGAGCACTGAATCGGAATAACAAAATCACTATATATAGGCGGTATTCATATTATAATCTTATAAATATATATACCTAATGGAAACGCCCGAACCAACAGATTATCGATATTATATTATACCTATGCCTATAATCTATATAATATACCTAATATTATTTATTATTTACAATTATTTACCGACGACGTTACAATAATTAAAAAGCATGACGCGTTTTTTTTATTCCCAGCACACAAACACACGCTCGCGCGCGCTCGTATTAACGTTATATTATTATAATAATATTATATTATAATTCTCCCGTGTCAGACGCCATTTATCAAAAGCAATAATAAAAGTATAATAATACACGTAGGTATGTGTGCAGTACAAAATCTACGATGTGGTCGGCCGGCGCGGCGTTCGATTCCCAAGTCCGTCTCCGGTCGGATTGTGACAGACCATTTACAACCGTTGTAATAATAATTGGAAAACGAAAGACGGGAAGAAGAAAAAAAACCAACCGACATAAATCATACATACGATCCGACGTGACGCGCGGTTCCTTTGGCTCGGGGGAAAGAGATGAAAAAAGTCGAAACGTGTAATCTCGCGTAGGCATAGGAGGCACCCATGTATAATACACGTGATAATAATATTATTATTGTACACATACGTATCACTGCAGTATAGGAGACCGCAGAGCGGACAATTCTCTGTGGACGACTGCTGGTACGATTATATAATATACGTTATGAGCAGTATACGATTCGTCACGATTGACTCTGCGGCTATACATCACGCGTTATGAGCACACGATGTGTGGGTAGGTAAAGGTGGGTTATTGTGAAAACGGCGAGACGTCTTTTGAGAGGAGTTAAACGGCGGCGAAACGACGACGACGACGGCGTGTGTGTATAGAAATCCTGACAAAAAAAAAAATAAACGTTACTTATCGTATTTGCACGCTCATAATATCACATATACCTACGTATATGTATAAGGTACAGCATGCTGCAATTAGCCGTCGATTCACCGCCGCAACGCATATTATTATTTATTATTATTATCGTAGTCGTCCAGTCATCGTCGTCGCATCGACCGATGATCGATTATAATCATTATTATTATTGTCGTCGTCGTAGGTACCTATACACACAATATAATATTATCATTGTTGTCGTGAGTCTACGGCACGTCTCTGAGGTATATACCGTACCAGGTATATGGACGGGTAATAATATAATATATTATTATTATTATAATAATGGTGGCGGATCCGTTTTTTTATTATCGTCGGGCCCGTCGTATAGATCCGTCGCGGCCCGACATCGATTAGTCATTCCGGCCAGATGAACGGTGGTGCACGTCCGTGTGCACTTTTGCCGCCGCCGCGTGTTTTGACAACGTCGATTTTAACGCGTTATCATAAAATAATAATAATATATTACGGTGCTTATCTGAGGAAGGGCGAACGTGGCACCCGTCCTCTCACAATACTCTGTACAGCTTAAAATTTTCTTCGTGGATAATTTTTTTGTGTAACTAAACTATTGCTGATTACGTTGATCGATTCAATTGTACGTGAATGATTAATGTATGTATAATACAAGCCAACTATCAAACTACTAAAAAAAAACTAAATAGTTACAAAAAAAAAAAAAAAAATGTGTACTAACGTGTCTCGTTATGTGGTAAAAATTACCTATCCATAACCAATTAAATAAGAGAACTTCCAAATATGTAACGTTCTAATAATGTCCTGATCAATGCATTATCTAGACAGTATCAAAATCACAGTGACCCGTGTTACTTTGTGGTTTTTAATAATAGAGTAATACAACAATTGAACTTGTTATCAATAATGTAATAATAAGTGTATCATTTTGTGATCTATGGGGGAGAATTATTGATATGTTTTAATTTCAAACTAAGTTATGAACAATTAAAAATCATAAATTATTTTAATATTTTAAAACAGTTAGGTACTCTTGACTCGATTATTTAGAGCTGAAATACCAAAGAAATCCTATAAAACTAAACAACAATATTCTTTACATTTTGCAATTAATCAACTCGTATGATAATATTGAAAAAAAAAGAGTAAAACTAATTATTCTGAACATAAAAATTTGCCATGTTGTGCGTTATGCGAACGTATAAGTGGTACGACGTCCTCAAAACATGTTCATAAAAATAAATACAGTATATTTTATAATAAGCAATTTAAAATTATAATATGCAAATTATGTGATTATAATATCTATCTCCCCCACAAATGAGTTTAGGGACGCCGGTGGTGAATGTAATAAATTGACGATTTTCCACTGCCGCACGCACGCCTCGCACATAATCATAATATTATGATATGATCAAACTGCAAGTCCCAAATGCCATTGCAGACGACCGTCCGATCGGATTAATCAAAATTTCGGTGTCAACATCGAAGCATCGATACACTACGAATCACAAACGAATAAGTATAATATTATATTTCACGAAGTTTTAAAAACCGCACAAATGACGAATGTGCAAGTAAGTAAGTGCACGTGAATATTGCAGTCGATATTGAATTTCGGAACGATTTCGTTCATCGTGAAAAACATTTCTGCATTGGCGTAATGAGTAATAAAACGTTTGTAAGACCGATCAATCGCTAAACCGCGTAATATCGTATAGACGATAATATGCCAAAACTATCACGAGAGAGGTTACTGGATAAGGTCGAACTGCGGTCGTGATGCAGCATTTTAGTATGAATACCTTTGGGCTTTGAGTGCCCTGTAATTGTCGGACGAAACTACAAATACATGAAAACCGACAGTATAAATAAAAGTCTTTTTAAAGCGCAGATTAACATAATAATATCTAACACTATACAACAGTAGATATACATAAGTATATCCGAAAGACTTGTACGATCCATATTGGCGCTCGCTCATCGGCCGTGGTATATGTAATAACAGTGTAAGTTATTGTATATACCGAGCTTACCCGGTTACAACTTATAATGTATTACAGTCTGTCGGTTGCTAAGTACCTACACATAGATATTAATATAATATACGATGTGTGTGTTAACCGCACACGCATCCGACCCTTGACCGGCCAAGCCGTATCGTCGTTGTACATAAAACACAGTGCAATATACGCCTACAGTAAGTAAATCTAATGTCGCCGGCGGACGATCCGAAATGTCCGGGTTTGCATAATACAAAATAAAACCAGAACTTACCGGAAAGAGACGGTGAAAATACTTCAAAACTATTGTTGACAATATTATAATATTAATGTTTGAGCAAAACGTAAGTAGGTACACCGCAAACTGCATAATATATCGACAATATACGAAATAAATTTTTTAAATAGTAGACCTACAGTATGGATAGGTAAATTCTAAATCTAATGTCATCCTGTCTTATGTATATTTATGTAATCGTTAACGCTTATTATCGACCATCGTACTATGTGATATATTACTTCGTGTAAATAATAATTACGTGATATTCGTTGTTTTCGATTTGATTTTCGTCGAACGATTTCGTCGACCAATCCAAACATTATATAGGTAAATATTAGCTGTTTTTTTTTTATTTTTTGTTTTTTAACCGGACACTTCAGTGCACTCGAAATGGTAGATGTGGGCCTATATTATGTGTTCGTGCATATTATTATAACATTAATGTAAAGCCGCAGCAGTAATAAATACAACGTCACATACAAATTTCGAATTAATATCACATTATAATAATAATAATAATAATAATATATAGCCAGAGTTCGCCGAAATCCATATTTCTCGGCGAGATAGTGTTCCTGACACATAATTATTATGAATATCATCATCGTATATTCTATAGAAACAGTAGTAAAACAAGACCGAAATACAAATATTCACGGGTCAAGTGTATTATAGTAAAAGTGTGAGCTGAATACTAAACGTCCAAAGGATTGGACGACGACGACGACGACGACGACGAGTGCACTTGAACGCGTTATTATACTTCTATTTAAAGTTATGACCTTTCGAGAGTATATTATAATATATGCGTGTATATACACGTTCTCTGTATTTTTCAGATTATAAGTTATTACATTGTACTTTATCCTTTATATTGTGTGCAAACAAGACATTATGATTTGTCGGTATAAAATATGTTATACTTCGATCTTAATACATCTACGAGCATAACGATATTCAATAATAATATAAAATAATATCTGCAATGGCAACAACGATATGGGTAATAAAAACACGGCAGATCGTATAGGTACATAATATTATGATTCGATTGTCTTACATTAAATTATTTTAATATACCGTTTACAGTGTACACTTTTGATGTTTTCTCATATACCTAATAATATGTATCTATAATATGATCCGCGTGTGCATGATTAAAAAAAAAAAAATGATTTATTGATCTCGCTATAATACTATACTTTCTGTGGAGAGCGATTGTTATTGGATAAAAATAAAACCGATCACTTCGACGGGTAAACGATATATAGTGTTTTATAATCCCTTAAAATAAAATTGTCGGTGTTTATCGCATCATATATACCCTTGTTTATATTTATATATGTGTATATGTGTATGATTCCTTCGGGCGAACGCGTATAATTATGTTATAATATAATATTTTAGTCTGTAATGAATGTACACCGAATCGATTTCACGGCGAATTTTAATTTCTACTTCGGGCACCTTTTTTTATCGGATACAATCTGACAGACTCGCATGCAATACAATACTTCCGACTTGGTCAAATCTCTTTGTTACGTTTACTTGTGCGCGTGCTTCGACGTAACGAAAACACGACTGTAAAAAAAAATTAGATAATTAGTCGTATGCTTATTTTGTGTGATCTCTGAAACTAACTCACATCGCATTATAAATTGGATCCGATTTACTGACTATCGCGATATTATAATATTTAAACAATGTATATGCAGCTAACAAGGTGTGTTTAGCGTTGATGTACAAAGTTATTTACAAAACATCCTTATTCCTCACCCTCTGGCCTGCACTACATCTTCCAAACTCATTATTGTGGATCTATCACCAGGGCCATATTTACGCACGGACAAAATAGACATTTGTGATTTGTCCTGGCCCCACGTGGCCAAGGAGCCCACCGGTGACTATCATTAACTATGTAATATTATATACTAATATATTATTTTGTTGAAATAAAAATGTATTTGGTAAATCAGGCTCTGTCTATCGCCGTTCATCCTTGGCGCACAAAGTTAAATAATTCGAAAACTACTAGTCTGAATTTTTATTTTGATACATCGAGGATATCAGCTAAACAATTTACAATAAAAAAGAGGGTGGGGGTTGCTCATTTAAAAAATAAAAGTTTGTTTCTCCACGGGATACTCAAGTAATATAAAAAAATCTCTGCAATTAGTCCTAGAAATATGGTCTGTGAGTGTTATTGTTTAAAAACTCCAAAAATCTGATTTCGAATAACTGCGCTATTAAAATAAATAATGGGATGAATATTTTTGGTGAATCGCCCTAGTATACAATAATACTCCCAACAATATATTTTTTAACAGATTTTATTGTTTTACTTTTAAAACTAAAAATATAATACAATCGAAATAAACAGTGTCGATGATTTTGTTTTTGCAAAACTGTCATTTTCCATTTTCACTGAAATTGACAGAAAAACAAGCAAAAATATCACCCATGTATAATATTATAATTTGTTTTACATGTATGAGAAAGTGAGCACCTGTAGTACCGCTATTCACAGCCGTGTGTGATATCTATAAATAGGCGATTTCGACGAATTATTATTGATAAAAACTTTTGTAATAATAAGTAAGTGTGATCGTCATTTCCTTTTTTTTTATAGTTGCCTAATCAGGACATAAAAATAAAGATAATTTTTTGTCAACAATTATAACTTTCAAGGTTATTCAAAATGTATTGACTTTTTTTTATACGACTGTCGTTGTCACGATGCGCCTCAAACCACAATTATATTATTTTTACTCGAAATATTTTAAATGTAATATTAAATTATTCTGTGTAATAGACGCGTAACTACATTAACACAAAATCTAACCAACATTACTATAATCACGTCAGTTATATCATATTATATGAAAAGAGAAGCACGATAGGTAGTAATAAATAACTATCATAGAAAGTGAAATACCAATAATAAAAAAAATAATTAATAACTAAAAGAACTATGAATAATAATAAAATGTATTATAGTGTATTCTGTTTAATGCTGAATATTGAGTTTTCTTAAAACAGATGAGTAATAAATTCTACGGAAAAATTCTTTTTACAAGCAAAATTATTTAGTAGTACAAAAAAAAATCACCCAGTATATTTGCATTCGCATACATACTTAGTTTTCATTTTTTTGCACGTACTTGGCATAATTAATTATTTGTTACATCATACGATAAAAGTAAATAATACGAAGAAATTCGTTGATCTTACTTATTTTTTAGTATTTATAAAATTCAATAAAAACAAATAAATCTAATGACTATAGGATTACATATTTTAAAGTTTGGTCACGCGTTGGATAAGTATATTTTTCGTCTACCTTTTATAACTAGTATACAAGTATACAACGTATCATCGTATTGTAGTCTAATCCTGGATCACACGGGATTTCCAAAAAATTGTAACCTTCAAGCGCCGTATAAAAATGAAATACTCTTTAGTCTTTACGGACTTAAACGTCATATTATATAACCACATTTATGATTTTTTATTAGATACCATAAAAATGCAATGCACATAATAAATAAGTGTACGTTTTCAGCTGTAGTCATTAATAGGACACGCCAAAATTTAGTGAGTTAGTATACGAATGAAAAATCATAACCGAAGACTAGGAATATCTAGGTAACCGAGTAGGTGGTATACCTCTATAAAGCGACACCGCTTGAAATATATTATGATATATCTACGGTAAGAACACTGGAAAGTGCATTAATCCGCCGTGACTGATATGATATACTTATTATTTTTTCATCGCACCTGCACCGAAAGTTGAATTTTCGATGTCAGTTGAAGCGTAGAAAACTACATTTTTTCGTCCAGCGGTCAGTAAGTACTTTTTCCTGCCCGGCGGGCGGAAAAGTTATATTGTCCAAATTAGATTAATGTACACGAACGTATAGATTAAAGTAAGTGAATTACTAATATACTGTTCTGTGAAACTTCAGTTTGCAAATCTTGGGAAATACAAGAATAGTTCACTATGAATTAAAGCGATATCACAGTTAAGTAGTCATCGTGTCGTATCCAAAATTAGAGCTCTGACCAATCTTGTGATTTCCAATTGATATACCATGATTATAACGATCTATCAGAATACGATTAAAAGCACACAACACATACCGTATATAGTTGTGATATCACCTTTATCGTCAAATATTAAGAATATAATATAATGGTCCTAAAAAAACATAAACCTTTTGTCAATAACCTAACCTCTCTGTTTATTAGTTACCATAACCATTGTCCCGTTAATATTGGTAAGGGGCCGAAAAAAAATTCTATATCTTATAATTAAGAGAATTATGGTGATTTGAGAAATAATCCTGAATTATATATGATAACTATTTTATTTTTATGTAAAATCCTTATGAAAAATTATTTTTTTATAGGTGCATAAAGCTTAATAATGTATAAATTATAACTGTTCGAATTTTGAATTTCCAATAAGATGTATTAAAATGTTTAAAACAAAAAGATTTGTTTTAGGTAGAATAATTTTCAGTAATAAAAATTATGGTTCAAAATCCATAAACATTTGTATATATGTTTTTTTTTTTTTTTTTACAGGAGAGTGCTAAAATGTTCAAAAATCAATACTTGAATACCTAGAATTTTGAAGAATAAAGAGAAGGCAAATGCATGGTTGATGAATTTCCCTATATACATTTCTTTAAATCGTTTTTAAACACACACACACACATACACATAAATATAAACACACGAAAAACGACTTAAAAAATCAGTGGATTGCCAACTGTCGATCAAATGTATCACACATTCAGGTATAACGTATAGTTATTTCAACATGAAAAAAAAACCACCGACGTCGTTATTAAATATCGGAGTAATGCGAATGTCAAGTCGTCGCGATAACGATCAATGTGATGATATTATGACAGCCAAGTTAGAATTGAAACGTCTAAGAGTAAATTCATATATTATAAATAGGTACCTATACAACACGCGCATAATATACACCGATATTTATGCGAATCACGGCCAAGTGTTTGAAATTCGAGGCGAGTGTGAATATCGTTATAATTATGTCTTGTATATACATAATAGTGACTTTTGTAGACAGCTATATTTCTACTTTTCAAGTCACGAGCTACAACTAAAAACAAACGTCCACCGTTTCGGCAAAGGTCGTGAATTTTTAAGTCTTTAAGAGATTTTAAGACGCCTTTTCAACCGAATGGACACAAACATTCGTATACAAGTAGTCTTTTATAATTTCATAACATTATAAAAAAAAAGTCTACAAAAGTCGAGTAACAATGTAATAATTTTACATAATATATTATATGTTTTGTTTTTTTCCCATACCGATAAAATTCGATTGGCCTGAAAAATTGAAAGGATTATTATCACTGTATCCAATATTATTGATACATGTACGATACCGAGCATTTTTATATATTACAACAAATATACGTCATTATCATAATATTATGTATCTGTTTAATCATTTCCGCCATATATATATATATATATCATAACTTTCGTTGCTCGTTCGCTTTGTCTACACGACAGAGTTCCGTTTCTAAGTCTCCGCAATAGATAATAAATCTAAATTAAACACAACCAAATGACTATTTAAAAGCGTAGTGTACACCATTGTTTACTACGTTCAAAAAACGCATACCTACCATTTTCCGAAGTTTTGTACATATTAAGCGAAGTCCAAAATCTTGTTTTACCCGTCCCAGATATAGCTAACGTAACGCTACGAAGCAGCTGGTCTTAAGTACACGGATTTACACTTATCGCCAAGACTTTAAATCTTATATTAACGAGTGTGCTACGCTGCAGATTATTGGATCACAACGATCAGTACATTTAAGGTTAGGCTTAATAATATGTTTTAATAACCCCTATTAATTACGAAACAAAAATTTTAAAACGGTAATCGCCTCGTCGAGAAAAACGGATAAGCTATATAAACCAAAACCATAAATTGTTGTTGGAGCAGCCAATAAAAAAAAGTCACATACGTACTCGTATAATATGACGTAAATTGTGTTAACAACGCAGAAAACGTAGCATGTAAGCCGCAGTGTACGCGTGCTCCCGATATAAACATATTATAACATATACCTAATACCTATAGTAATTTATATCGCGAGATATGTACCTACGTATTTGGGATGCTGTGTAAACGCGAAGCCGAAATGGCGTCCCGTATCATTGCACTGCAATATCGGTACTTCCGCATAAAATAATCTGTATGATAAATAGCCATGTCAGATTTTGAAATTCATCGCAGGGAGTCTCCTGAATCCTGTATCCTGCGCGCAGCCCCTCGCCATCGGGCCATATAGCTTAAGTAGAATACCCAGTTGCAATTATATTATGTATGCAAGGTGAATCGCCAAGCGTACTCGCCTCCATTTTTACATTGGTAATAAATTTATTCAAATTTTGTATTTTATAATTTTAAGTGGGTACAGTGACGTTTTTTAAACTTCTTTAACAAGAGTGCCAGAATTTAAGTAAACCAATTTTTTTTTCTTTACAGACGACTTTTTCTTTTTCATTACAAAAATACATCTGTTTTATGTACGTACGAGACTGAAATGTTATAGATAATGTCTATTTTATAAACCTATATTTTAAAGAATTCAAAAAATTGAGAAGTTGGAAATTAGAAATCGCTTTTATCGTACATATATCCGTACGTATAAACCTATTATTATGTATCTATTATCCTTGGTACACAAAAATAAAAAACTCAAAAACTGCTCGTTCAAATTTTCATTTATAAATTGGTTTAAATTAACTGATTTAAAGATAGTTTTTCCTTTGATGCAAGATATTCGGTAAGTATAATGACTTTATATTATGCAAGAAAAAAAAATATTTTCAAAACAACAATGTTTTTCTAGATAATGAATTATTAAAATGCTAGCTATTGAAAATGTAAAAAAAAATCTGGCTAATATAGTTGTACTTAATAGTATAAAATATCGTAAAGCACTGTACGAGTATAAGATTTTCGTTTTAAACCTACAAACGGCTATAACTTGTTTTAAATTGCAAAATGAGAAGGCGTTGCAGCTTAAGCGTTTTTAGTTTTAAAGTGGTGAGAATTCCGTCTACACAGCGATAGTCGTCTTCACTATTAAAAATGCGTAGTTTGAAACTTTTAAACGACAATCGTTCAGTTTGCTCTAATAATGCATTTTGAAAGTCGAGTGCACTATATTATATTTTCATTGGGCACGTCATTCATTAACATACATTATTGTTTGTATCGCACTAACTTTCTGTACACAATATAATACGTGCATATACATCACCGTCTCGCTGACAAGAAACCCAATACAATAATTTTCAAATAATTTAATACAATATGATGTATGTAGGCAACGAAAACGTGGTACATGATTTATATCGCATTTATATATTACAATGTACGAGTATATTATGTAATATTATTGTATACAGTATATATATTATATGCATAATTTATTATCTTTAAAAAAGGAGTAAAAATAATATAGCGAGTTTTCTCTTATTATTATTATTATTATAATATGTTATAATTTATACATAATATTTATACACTTTTACAAACGACTATTTATCAAATTTTTTCGTTATTAAGGCGAAAAAAATATGACGAATAAAACGTAAAATTAATTTAGATTATTTAGAAAATAATTGTAACGAGTAAGCCTATATATACGCGCGTTTGAATTAATCGTCCATATTGCTTATTTTGTACATGTCTATTGTGCATATAAACTTGTTAGATATTATAATCTACCTATATATATATTATGAAACTGAAATTCATTTGATACAGCAACCATGCGTATAATGACATATTTCAAAATACACAAATATATATATAAGTCTTTGGGATATAAAATGTGAGTGTGTGCGTGCGCACAGTGTCTAAAGTTCGTGCCGAAATAGCGAAATAATGTATTTCCCCAGCTTTGTCAACGAGAATGTCGCACAAAGTTTAAATGACTGTCTAACAAACTAAATATTCAGAATTGGATTTTGTCACTGGCAGTTGATTAGAACGTTAATCGGAAAATATGTAACTATAGATTTAATTTTAAATCGTAGAATGGCAGAATAGATACCGTATATCCACGGTATAATAGACATATCACATACCTACGATTTTAAATAAGCTTCAGTTAACTAATCGAAATCTATGAATTGATTTACCTCCTGTATTGGATTTTTTTAATTCAAACGCTCAAATATTAGATAACAAATAATAAAAAACTGTTGTGGATAATTATGTAAAAAAGGAAAATAATATATTTTATCACGATTCATGTCAACTTATCCATTCCATACCTACTATACATAGTAAAACTTATAAATATTATACTGCAAATAATGAAATCAAATTATACTAAAAAGCGATTTTGATTTTCAATATCAGACGAAAATAATTAAATTTCCCCCAGTCCATTATATTATAAGACAGAAACGAAAAAAAAGTCCTATACGACTCCCCTTGAATGTCTTTAATCCTTACACAGGGATTCCAAGACAATTAAAAATAACGACTTACCGACGAATCTCATCGTTGGGATTTTCAGTGGGATAATATTACTATGATATTATTATAATAACCTCGTAATGTTATAAAACCGTTATAGTATTAGGTATTCGCTTCGCACGAAGTGGTAATTCGATTTAATTTTTCGAAAGTTTGTTTTAAATTAAACTCACCGACTCGTTTCTATTTTCGACGTATGAATATATATATGTGTGTGTGTGTGTGTGTGTGTGTGTGTGTGTGTATTGTGTATATCACGTACCTCATATAGGAATAAATGCTTTTCTGGAAATGCGAATATATAAGCTTTCTGATAATTATACTATGAATCCTTATTTCGTTAATTTATATAATACGCATTTATAAACGAGCATTATGCGCACCACGAGCGATAGTGTTTCACTCCCGAGTTAAAATATAATATTATGTGATTGCTCGCCGCATAAGCTCATACACGGTTTTCATAGTAAAAATATTGCACATTATGTAACATTTCTATGTCTGTATTATATATACTTTTAAATAATTTTACACGGCGATATAATACTTATGTCTTACTATTATTGTAATGAAGTGGTGGTAAAATTAAAATTAAAAAAAAAAATGTTTATTTTAATAAATATAGTATGACGTCGCAGTTCATTGCGGTAAGCTCTGTTATAGTAAAGATAAAGAAGTCAATTAACCGTATACCCGCGAGCTGTGGCAGTTGTGGTGGCGCTGCAAGATATTAAGTACCACCTTCCGTTTTGTTTTAATATCACTATATTATTATTATTATTACTATGGTATACTACTACAGGCCGGCGTTTCTGCTATTTCTATTCTATCTATATAGGCGTATTATAAGTTTAAAACCGTTTTAAAAACGACCATAGACCGACGACCGTGCATACGACCTACGCGTTTTGATGATATCAATTTAAAAATAGAAACCCCTTTATGCAACCCTGTCGTCATTTATACGACCAATTACCGGCGTTTATGTATAAGTACGTTAATCAAAAATAAAATTAAAAAAACTGTCAGCGACTGGTACAATGAATGAGAGAAAAAAATTGTTCCTTATATCCTGTCGAAATCTACGAGCAAGTACGTTTCGTTTACGTTTTTCTGACCACGACTTTAACAACGTGACGTTTCGATGGTGCACTTATTATCATCGTAATAGGTATTACGAACCGTAATAGCCAAAATGCGACGGGCCTACATAAAATAAAAAAATCAAACTTTGTAGTTTTTTATGTATACTGACATCGCTGTTGCAGGTACGGTACCTACAGGCGCACCTATCTACCCGTACGGCGGCAATTTTTCTAAAAGCTTTTGGCCGAGGCACGGAACGATTGAAATAAGAAAAAATATATATATTTTTTTTTATATGCTTTGAAGAAGACGGCAAAACTGATGTGTTTGTTTCGTTCGCTTTACTAAAGAATATTTTATACACACACACGAATGCGAGCGAATTGACATGTGTGTATGTCTAGAGGGGATGTCTTATCTTCTTTTTGACGTTACGGATTTTACGTTTTTTTATTCTTCTAAAAAAGTTTTGATTTGATTTAAACACAAAACGGTCGATGCGAAACTAATTTACTTTACGGTGCGCATCCAAGTCAGGTAATATTTGATTTGAAATTTTATTAAATCATATATTAGAATTTACTACGAAATAACAATCGAAAATGTCTTCAGTGCTACTACGTCAATGCTGAAAAAAATCACTTCTGTTTAGTCCAAGGTTCTAGGAATTTTATTTAGGTATATGTGTATATTATTACATTATACCATATGAGTCTCTATTACATATAGCTAAAATTAGTTTTACTATTTTTAATTTAATTTTCAAAATTGAATCATATATGATGTGCCAGACTGAGATATTTAACTAAGGCGTGCTATATTTTTCGTATAGCGCTAAAGGCCGCAAAAGTTGAAAATTCAATCAATGGATTTCGTAAATCACAAATAAAATAATATTTATTAAATTAGAAAACGTTTTTAAAAAAATATTTATTATGTAGCTATATAAGTACTTGCCCTATACGTTCCTAGATCATATTATGAAAAGACACGTTTATATTGTTTATACTGATTTTGAAATACCTACTGTTGTGTTAAGTAGAAGATATCCCTTATTATGAAAATATAATTAATATAATAATAATCACTATAAATATAAGGAATTTTAAGCTTTATATATATTTTTTTCAGACTTAAAAGTTTAAACAACGAATTTCTGAGAACGGCATATTTTGTTAAATAACATAATAATTATTTAAATTGACGAGAAAGACATTTTGTAAAAAGCAAACATTTTTTTCATGAAAGCAGTTGTCAAACAGTACTGATAAAAATCGACATAATATTGTTACCTTTATACATATAATATACGATTTATTATGCGCTTACAAAAAAATTAATTTTAACATTCAATAAAGCAACTTTACTTCACTAAAGTATTACTGTTTGGTATAAGTTGTTGAATTCAGAGAAATCAGAAACATAAGATACAGTTATAAACAGACTTCACACAATGCATGTATTATGAAACAGTATATTTTAATTGTGTTCAAAGTCAAATTTGAACATTTACATAACGTACTAATAATATAACATCAGAAGGTTTTCAGAAATTCGAACTATAAAGAAAAAAAAATTAAGAATATGTGCACTTAAAATCTCGCAGCTATCACGAGACTATAATAATATACATCATAATCTAAGTAATATTTCAAGCGAAATCATAATTTTCATTATTAACGTTTTACTTCTTGCTGAGGTATATACAAATTATATAATGCATTCGTGCAAAAACGTATAAAAAATATGTTGACCCATTTAAATAATAGATAAATAAGAAAATTCAGAGAAATAATAATTGTATATTCCATCAAACAACAAGAAAAAAAAACTTTAACCATTGTGTAGGTAATTTTTATTCAAATATAGTATACGCTTGATATTTTATTTGTCTTTTAAGTAGCTCTGAAATTGTTTTTTTATATATACATATATATCGGCGTATTACGACATTCGATTTAATGCGAAATTAACGTAAACAGATAAACAATCGTCAGTAGGCGTTAAATTCTATGCATATTGCATATACCTGCCTATAGTGACGATATATACACGGCAGTATATAAAATGAATCCGCTCGGAATATAATATTGTATTAATAGCATGTTTAATATAGCGTCGAGAGAGGAAATCGATCCCGCGATGGGATATTATAATATAAATATACATCGTATAAGACGTATACGAGAAAATCAACATAAGTACTGTAATATAACCGTTTAATATAACGAGCTGCGACGTATACGTATTATATGTATTATAATATATTAAAATAATTGTTTAAAGCGTACCTTAGTTAAGCAATCGCCGCCCACGATCCACTTTAGAATGTGCAGTGTACAAAATCGACGATGAATCAATTATTATTGTCGACGTATGAGATGTGACGACGGCTCGGCGCTTTGAACGGTGCTGAGGGATTTGAAGTATAGATCACTGCATTCCAACTACGACTGACGAACTTATAATCTCGAAACTCGAATACTTGAGATAGGTTAAAACGAATCCAATAATGACCAATAGAAAAGCAGATAATAAGTCAATAGCGCGCCGATTGGCTGTATAATGTGAAACCCCACAAAATTGTTGTTGTTAAATAATCATAATCATTATATTGTTATTCGTTTAACGACGTTAAAATATTATTATATAATATTGTATTTCCAGGGTGTAATAATAATAATAATAATAATATGATGATGATGATATTATTAATGTGAGAAAAAATTGTTTTTATTATAAGTATATTTATGAGAATTTATAAACACCTTAAATTATTATTATTTTGCGTAGGTTTAAGGTATGTACACTTATATAATATAGCATTTTATGATCGACATAACTGTATAAGACGACGAATATTGCTTGGTATATACTTTGAAATATCCATGTCGAAAAACTTTATCTCTCGTTGACGTCATCGTAATAATAATACAGACGCTAAATTTTTTACGTTCAAAAACGTCCTGAGCGTACTTGTAAGGTGACATTATATAGCTGCTTTTAACTTTCATATACCGGGTAACAGATATTATTATATTAAAATAATAACTATTTTACATGACTCGGCGATAATGGCCGACGTTTTGGATTAACTTGAATATAATACATAAGTTTTACTGTGTATAATATGCTGTACACTCGTATAAACTCGAGTTAAACAATAAAATCGCAAAAGTTTCGCGAAATTTGAATGATAAAGTTCAATTATCCGACGATGTTTTTATTAAATTATACAACAGTCGTTTTAAATTAGTCCAAAAATTAGCTAGCTGCATACATACTATAATATATAGGTATTTTACGTAGGAAGTAGGTATACACACGCAAACACGTCATATTATTTTATAAACAGTTATATTTATTCTGTCCGATAACTTTTGCACGTATAGCTGCCCGACTATACGATAAAATACGATTTGAATTGAGAGCTTAACTCCTGCTGCATAATACGGTTTACTTGATATAGTAATAATATCGTGTAGACATCAACTAATTAAATTACTACAGCAGTAGTTACATTATTTCGCATACCGAACATACAGCCGAACGAAATTTCAAAATACGCCATAATATATCTACTTTGGTACTGACAGACAATATATTATATATACACACCGATAGTTGTAATACCCGCCTTCGCTCGGGTTAAAACTAATATATCGCTCTAGCGTTTTCCGTTTCGTTTCAGTTGAAATATTTAATATAAACACTGCAATTATATAATAAATCATTTTATGAATTTCCATTTCTTAATTCTGGACATATTTTCAATGTGCCTAAACACAAAAAAACTGAAAATAGATTCAACAAGTTCTCAAAAGCCAACGTAAATCCAATATCAATAGATTTGATATTCGTCCCTGTGTTTATAATATTATCAGAAATATTATGTTCCGCAGGGTTAAAAAATAAAAAAATCATAATACCAAATTACCTATATAAGAATAATCGTGGTAATAAATTATGCTAATAAGTATTTGATTTCTTAAATTTTTTTGATTTTTAATATATTTTTAAACTATTCTTTATATGCCATGTTACTATTAAATATTAATTATATAGTAGTGATAAATATTCTGTAACCTGCAATGGAAATCATTTAAATAAACAAAAAATATTCGATTTTCGATTTTTGTGAATCAACTCATACATTTTAACCAAAAGCCTAACCCTTCTAGTCACAAATAATCTATTGATATAACTTGTAATCAAAACAGTAGTCAGATCGCTCAGAAGTTACATTATCGCTATATAGATGTGCATAAGAATATCTATATAAAAATATACATTGTGCAGTGATAGCTAGAGTACGTAAATTATGCAGTTTTTCTAATGAAACCGTGCTTTCACAATTTTTAATTTTTTTTTTTTTTATTCCTGTCTTACCTCTTACAACATGAAATAATTACAGTCTATCGGGGCGTTCGAATCGGTGAGTTATAAACGACTCAGTGCTTTGGATACTGTCCAAAGAAAACAAAAACGCCTTCAGTTGTTGCTGTCTGCGGTATACATCGCGTATAAGCCTTATGAATTTTCAGAGCTTGATTAACGAGCCAAATTAATAAGCTTATTATAAAGCTCAACCCGATGAACAATCGTCGTTTTCCCGTCGAATAGTGTGTGACTTCGAATTCATTATATATACAATACAAAATATAATTGACATTTGACAACCGTGATATTTTGGTAATTAACCAAAAATATAATATTATGTTTAAATATCATTATTTACTGTACACAATCACAAATTTGTGACGCGTTTCGTATTATGATTTATGATCAAAAGACAATGAACTGTAGCTACAGTGTCTAGACACATTATTTAATATCAATGTAATAATATCATATAATAATATTGAGCGTCCATCATTGATATTAAACATATAAATTCGGTATAATACGTGAGTCTGTAATTTATAAGCCGACCCACAGCCGATACAATATTGAATAATTTTTACCTCAAAGTCGTTACATCACTTTTCTCTTAGGGTTAAATGTTAGCTCCTCTATCACTTGGACAGTATAGTCGTTTTGTGCATTATACAGATAAAGTTTGAAGAATGAAAATATTATGGAAAAATTGGAAAAACTGTATGTATATGTTTAATACCAATGGTATTTTCTCATACCCTATCATAAGTCGTCCATGGTGTCGACATTGGTCGAAAGAGATACCCAGATTTTTGGTATATTAATAGTTCCAATGTATACATTATGTTTTTTTTTTTATCGTTGTTACCTTTGGTGTTAAGCTGATCTCTCTCACTCTCTCTCTCTCTCTCTCTCTCTCTCGCTCGCTCGCTATTAATGTGTGTCTATTTATAGATGGACCAAATTGTATGCTGTTATTTCTAACAATATTGTCGCCGAGCTTATCTTGCTCGGTCCCTATACATCTAATGTCTTTGCGTGACACGTAAAACAGAATTCCCCCACATCTATCCAGTCGAAAAAAAACTGATTACTACAGTTAACAATTGATAACAGGAAATCATGATTATAATTTTAAAAAATAAAGCTAAACACCAATGTTGCGACATCTACGGAAATTAAATCACTTTTTAATAACAGTCGTTATTAACAAAAATAAATAAACGAATAAGTATATAAAAAACGTATCTACGCGTAAATTATTGGTATACCACTGCGCCGTGCGTTGTATACTGGTCAGAAGAAGTATTATACCTACCAGCAATAATAATCATTTTTCACAAACTTGTAAAAGACTTTGATTTATAGGAACAAGTAGAGGTTGATGATTATTATAATTTCGTTATCGTTTTCGTTCGATGGTATATAGTAATAAGTGTATACAGTAGCACTAAACGCTTTATCGCCTAAAGGAAGACAAACTATTTTTCAAAATGAACTAAAACATTTTTTTTAACCTAACCATATAAATTGAAAATTAAAAGTATACCTAATATTATGTTAATGCGAAAACCGTTAAATTGTAATAAGTAACAGAGTTAAAATACACGTCTTATATATTTATTGTTGTACTTGAAAATGTGTAGAACAACATTAAAAACAAAAATTGTCACAAAATTTTAAATCATTTTATCAGGACGGTAAAAGTATACATTTTAACAGATAACAACGGCGATCAACTCCTGTTGATGGTTGTTCGGATACCTCTGAATTCTAATGATATAATGTATACATGAATTAATATATTGTAAAATATAATATCTGTAGTCATGTGTACTCGTGTTCATTATAATTACTGCGTTAAAACAAATTACTTTATTGTCTCACTTACTATTATGCGTGTGATGATGGTATTGTTTCTAACGTTTTGTTCGTCTTTTGACGACGTCGAGTTTTGTGAACGCGACTTCTGGTAGCCGGTAAGACTCAAATAATACGATTAAAACTATTTAAATGATGTCCGATTGACCTGCAGATCTAAATAAACCTAACCAATATAATATATATACATATATACATAACGTTTCTAAAATAATAATATAGTAATAGTTTACCAAACGAAAATAAAAAATATTTTCTGTCAACTTCCGTCTCGCTATATATATAGAACCTCTTTTTTTCTTCGATTTAATTATACATTCCTGATTAAGATACTCTGTTTATAATTTATTTCAATACATAAGAATCTAGTTTCAAAATAATAATTAATTAGATTATAAGTACATTAATTTATTATTTTGATGATCTTAACCTGGTTTAGTGGTCCAGTTAGGTTCTACCCCGTGCAAAATCATGGTCCACAACTTGAAATTTTATTTCAATAGATATGTACATTAATTATATTCAAAAATAAATATTTTTCTTTGGAATATGAAACTAAAAACGTATGTTATATTCATTCAAAAAAGTTTTAAGAACAAATATAAACAGGTGGGTACCGCTAGGGTACATTAGGTGTCAAGTAAGTCACTATTATGGATGTGTTAAATTTGAATCCAATGATATATTTTGTACTTAAAAAACGATTTTGAACGGTTTGTCAACCTATATCATCACAAAATTACCTATCTGTGCTTCGTAGTAAGTTTTTTTTTATTTATAAACAACTATCAAAGCCATTTATTTAACTTTCAGTATTACGGTAAGTTAATAACCTAACCTTTTCCTTTGATAATGTGATATAATATAAAAATAATATACATTTATACCATGTTATAAAAATTTATAAAACTCGAAATTAAATTTTAACTTTATGTAGATACCGTTAAAAGCAAAAGTAGATCCATAATATAAATTGATATTATCTTAAAATAATTCTAAAATGTTATCGCGTTTAGTAAAATTCGTAGTAATAATATAGTAAAAGTAGTAAATTTTTTACGAATAATATTTTTATATTATAAAAAAATAATTAACATCGTTATTTATCGTGAGTAATTTCGTCGAAATTTAAACTTAAAATGTCTATTAAAAAGTAATTGGCTTTTTATATTTTTTTATATTTTATGGTTTCAGTATAAATTACTTACAAGGATGAATCTTGTATTAAATTTTCAAAATGAAAGTACTAATTAAAAGTTTTTATGAATTTCTAATTAGTAATTACGAAATAGCTTATACATTTTTTAGGTATTTTAACGAATTTTGTAAAAATTCTAAATTTGAATGACTATAAAAATGTATTGTGACTTTAAATATTTTTTAATGGGAAATGAATCATACTTAAGTCAAAATATTTTAAAAATCACACTGTTCTTAGAAAATTATAATAAAAATAGTTGGTAAATTTCAAGTTTGTGTGATTATTCGTTATTGGGTTGATTTTACAATATTAAACATTTTGATAATGTACAAAATAATATTTAAATTTCAAAAAAAAAAAATGTGTATTGTTATAACTTCAAAAACTATGTAGAAAAATATATTTCTAAAAATGTCAAGATTAGTGTGTTTATCTTTGAAAAAAAATGTCCCTAAATCCTGAAATAATACGTATACGATAGCCATCACTAAAGCTCGTTCCCTGGGTAATATTAAATAGTATCATACATATTAATATTTTATGCCTAAAGCACCTATCACGGTGCCTAAATTGCAAATCGTTTTTGCAGTATAAACACAGTTGGAATATTATAATCATATTATACTCCATTAGTTCATCACGATATTCGCTTTTTTCTGTCCACAACGATGCTTGACGATAGCAACGCCTCTCTCCGCGGAAATGTCAACGACGTGCGAACCACCGGAATTAAGTGCGTAACACTTGCGTATAATGTATATCTGCAGTGTTATATTATACATGGCGCAAAGTTCGGGACAAGCGGTCAAAGTTCAGGACCACTAGTAATCCCTTCGCATTTGCATACCGCGGTTAGCGTTAATGTGTGAGAACTCGTACATACCACCGAGAGTGTAATATGCGTAGTGGTTTGTGACCATCGCCGCACATAATATCAAAATCGTGTAGCGCGATCGTACTGGTTCGAATAGCTAAATCGAATAATTGCATGAATATATTTCGTGAAAGTCCTAAAGGCTTAATTACATATGTATTATAATAATATATGTATAACATCAAAATATTACACGACGTATGTATTCTTCGATCGATGACGGAATGAGATCCATGAGTAAAATACAGTCTCCTACAGAGGCATACCGACGGGGGGGGGGGGGTTAACCTCCCCCAGAAGTGAAACATGTAGGTGTAATATTCTTTTATGGAAATTTACATTAATTATATAAATAACATTTTATACACAAACATTAATGGTAACCCTCTACCCCAAAAACGAATTCTACGTACGCCTGCTGTCGTCTCGATCATCTCTTTGGACTATTTATCAATGTAATAGTATTATGTTCGGAATAACTCGACACATTTCGCGCATCGTGATTAAAATAATAGTTTTTTTTTTTTTTATCAACGATAAAATTCAAAGTTTAAGATAATTAATGCGCCAGGTAAATTAATTTTGAATCAGTCGCGGTGTTTAAATTGTATTGTGTACAATAATTACATCTGATATTTAACGCTACTAAACATCAAAATAGACTTCGGCCGTCTTGTAAAAATATCCACATGTGCGTGTAAATATCTAATACGTAAAAAAAATTCGTCGGTCCAAACCGGTGTAAAACAAAACACACCGCACAATGGGCCATATCATGACGATATGGTGCAAATACATTTTGGTACACTCGTGCTCTTTTTATTTTCATACCGGTTTGGGCGAACAAATTTCTCTGTTTATACACGAGTCACACGCCCACCGTAGTAAAATTGTGCATGTGGTAAATACGAGACAAAAACATTATGTTTCGCACTTTAAAAACGTTATTGCAATGCATTTTGGTGAGATCTCCGTGTTAATAATGTAGGACGTGACACGGCTAGCAGTCCTATACGGCGCAAACATATTATATAAGATTTTAAATAAATATTATTATTTGTTTGAACTAATATAATATATGTATCATCCCAATCACAAACGCCGTTGATCGATTGCTCTATAATATAATGTATATGTACCTATAATAATGTGTACTTTAATAGTTGATATCGCAAACTAACCGAATTCAAAGACTTTCATCGAATTTATGTTTTATGTAAACCAACACGAAGTGTGATACGTATTAATATACATTTTATAAATGTCTTAAGTGTACGTTGCGTCCATTTCCTGTTTATAAGATATGTGTAAATAATAATATGTTTATAGACCACAGTTGTACGCTTCCGAAACCGTCGTACATAAAATATGTAAGCCATTAACCCTTTTCCACCGAATGATATGATGAGATAACTATCATTTCCATACGCGCTAGAGTAAATAGTGACTACCGATATTCCTGTATTTAAATCGAAATATAGTGAAATCTATTTAAGACAGTTACACCATAGCCTACACCTCCAAAATTTTTTTTGAAAACAAACTAAAAATTCTCGTCAAATTTAACCCGCTGAATAACAAACACATCCAAATAGCGGACACAATTTCAGCTACTTAGTCTACTTAGAGTGTACGGGATATAAAGATTTTAATGTATAATTTTATGACTTACACTCGTGTTCAGCAAAAATCCGATTGTTGTGCAACGATCTGCGAATCCAAAACCGTCTTATGTGTCGGGCGGGTTCTCTACTCATAAAATTCCGCTATATCAGTCTATAGTTGGAAAAATAATATTATTACTTAGTATACATAAAAAGTGTATCTATTTTCTTTTTATAATAATATGATTATACATTTACATACATAATATATTAGTTACAATTTCAAAATAACAATACAAAAATGTGTACCGATTTACGTTTATTCCATAATTAATTATTATATGCATCGTGTAATAACGTCGTTGCAGTCAGTACTAAATCGGTTGACAAACAAATGCATAAAAAAATTTATCAACTGTATAACTATGTGTGTGCAGATCGAAAATAACACTTTTTAACCCGAATGAAATTCGAACGTATTTTGGTTTAGGCAAGTATAGTAGTGCAGTTCGACGAGCCGACTTCGTGGACACGAGTTCGACAATACCCTTGTACCCGTATTCATATATTATAATATAGATGAGATATTTTACGATTTCACACCTTCTCCGAAATCCGTCCGGTCTTTGTTTTGTCACACACGAATACGTAAGCTGAACGAGCAGGTGAATATATAGGACATAGATATAATATAATATGATGATGATGATTTATATTGCGTGCACGCCGGTGTATTGTATTACTGCGGGCGCGTATATATTATTATGTAAGTAAAGCCAAATTAATATGTGTAACCGATGACCGTTGTGGTATATAATATTATACAGTATATACTGACCGGAAACCGGTGAAACGGTCTTACTTTCGCATCTCGTCGCCGAAATTGACGTGTTACATATTATTATTGCATGTGGCACGTGGTTACGGGAGGGGGGGAGGGGCAGCCTGTAAAAAAAATTGCCAACGAAAAAACCGGTAATATAGCGATGAGTAAAATTACAATTCATCCTCCCCCTCCAGAGACGTTTCCCAATCTGTTTTCGATGGAATAGTACATCCATACTCCAGTACACATTTTAAAGCAGACGTTTTACCCTCATATTTTTTAAGACCTTATTTCATTATGAAATTAATATTATAATATTTTTTTCTCTTTTTGTCAAATGTACCTATAAAATAAAAAAAAGTATAAATTACCAAATATTACCTTAAACATAATTACATAAATATGTTATTATAAATAAATTTTACAAAAATGTTCCTCTTCTCTTGCTGTTCTGAGCTTTAGCTTTTATATTTAACATGACTTTTGTTACTTCTTAGTTTTTCTTACGCCAGGTATATAATTATGGTTCTCTATATTATGTTCAATATTTTTCAACGCTTTTAAATCATTACATCAGCTACAGTTGGTTGTCTGCTTTCTTTCATTTTTTTCATTTTATTCTAAGCACACTTTTATCTAAAGTTGTTTTTGAAAAGATTATTATTTTATTTTGTTTTTCATATTCAAGTATAACACAATAATATACACACTATTTATATCATAATATTACAACGGATTTTTATAAAATACAACACTTGTTTTGAACATTACCCTGTGATTTTTTTTTTACCACAATATCTATAATATTACATTTTATTGTGTATTTTACTCGTGGTTGAAAATAACCACCTTAAAAAATTTACCCCGTGAAAATGCCCTACTCCACCGAAAACGACTAGAGGGGGAAAACTGCGGTTCTACATATTATTATGATACATGGTCGTGTTGCACCGGATCGGGTTTATGGGTCTTACCACACATAGATAAGAGCCAAGTGTAACATTACGTGGTATAATTATTATTATATATTATCATAATAAGTTTTATTCCTAAACGCGCCTCGTTGTTGTATTATTTAGCACCTGCAGATGCTCAGCCATCGGTATACGTACATGCTCATATCCCGTGGCCTAGCTCGCAGCAGCTGTACACCCAAACGTATAGGTATACTATTTAGAAGTATACCTATAATATTATATATACTTATAGTTACCATATTATAGGCGCGTGAACTCTACACGATGTAAATAGTGTGCGCATTATATAAGCTCATATTATGATGTACACATATTATATGCCTTCGAATACGACTCGTTATTTGCTGTTCGAACTCGGTTACAATATAATATCGTCATGGTCATGGTAGCATAGTATAGGTATTTCGGTCCTTTTCGTGCATATGCATAATACCGAGATGTGGCATTATAATACAGTAATTTATTTCGAAAATTTACGTAACGCCCGAGAAAATACCTTATAACTTCGTTGAACCACGTCTGCGTGCCACTGCCCATATACGACGCCTAATGCCAATACACGACTATTATAATAATTCGTGTACAATAGTTACACACGTATTATAATATTATGTGCTCGTAAGCATATACAGGGTGATTTAACGAGAGTGTTCACCCCCGTTTTTTTTTTCATTTAATATAATGAACTTATATATTCAAAAACCGAGTTAGAAATGTACTTAAATAATATCATACCGTACGATCGAATTCTTGAGATTCGAATGAATAAATTCATTGTATCAAAGGTAAAAATGTGGGGGTAATCATGCGCCCGGTTACTCAATCTGTATACATAACATTATATTATATTAACATTTATGTGTTCGTACATAACGTGTGCATCTATACCGCGTGCATAGTAGTGGATAATGTATAAAGGTACCTCTATATCGCGTATGTGTGTGACCTACGATCGTTACGCAATGGCGACGCGATAAGTATTGTAATGAGTTGTCGCATAATACATTTTTGTGTTTACTTCACCTCACACAGGTAAGGTAAGTGAGTCTACACACAATATAACCAGAGCATACCGTAGTTACCTTCCAATGTGTTTTCATAAATAAAAAAGACAATATGCGCGAGTTATAATCTCCATAATGATCAGGTACTTAATAATTTATTATAATATTATACGAACGTTGCCTCCTGAAAATTTGTCATTAGTCATTATATAGTTTTCATTGCTACAATGAATCAAGTAGAATTAAGTAAAATCATGGTTTTATTTTAAGTATGCGATAGAGAGCTTAATAGTACCAAAAGTATTAAGAACAAAATATCACTTAGAAATTACTAATCTATTTCGATGTTTGAAAATTTTTTGAACCGTTCCAAGAAGCAATTCGTATAAAAGTTATCGACCTTTTCAACTTGGAAACGCAACTAGTAGCGACGTCCGTGAAGTTGGCACGCCCACTTTATGCTATCGACTTCAATCCAGCGCCAATATTTTGCAACTCAATTCCAAATTTGATGTTGAAATCTGTTAAAGTAAATACAAATACAATATAAATATATATTATAGAAAAGATTTAGTTTTACCGTGGAAAGGTTGAAATTTAAATTTAAAAATTTGGTTTTAATTGAAATCGGCCAAAAAATATGCGATGTCGCAAATCCCAAAATTGGAGTAGCGAATTATTGAAATTGAAATGCAAAATATCGACGCTGGTTTGAAGTTGATAGCATAAATTGAGGGTGCCAATTTTTTATAAATACAATACCATTTTAAACTGACATCGACGCCACGCATCGCTGGATGCAGAAACTTAACCTAACCTACATGTGTGACTGCAGAAGTGGCGAAATTAATGGTCGTTCAGTGGCCAAATGCCGTCGGGACTTGCCTATAAATCACGGTGAAAAGGTTTTGCAGTAATAAAAGATAAGAATACCTATACGTCTGAAATGTCACAGATAAGTTTGCACTCGGCCCCTCTTATGTTTTTGTCGACTGTAATTTCTATCTTAAATCGCCACCACTCCGAGGCCACCCGACCCAACCCTGCTATAGCTGTATAGCTACGAATATCATACGCACACAAAGCACGAATCCTCAGAGAGTGTGGAACACCGTACACGGTACGATACGGTCTTTGAATTTTCATCGTGGCTGTCCGCGATGATCCTTTCTTGTAGCGAACGTGACGATTGAGGGGCGCTAATATAATAATACAATATACGATACGTTCACAAAGTGTACAAATAAATTTTTGCCTCTCCTCCGGCGATCGGCGAAGAGGGACGGCTATACGGAAAACTCGATATAATATTGTAGTACGATGTTCGGACCGGCCCGTCCGAAAAACAAATAATAAACGGTTTTCGAAGAATAAGGGGGAGGTTGAGGGTTTTTCTTCTAGGATTTTGACCCGCGTCAAAGTATACCGGAGCCACTAGCTGCAGCTGTTACCTCAGCGATGATGCGCATATATCGCTTATATATATATTATATATATATATCGCTTCAATATAGGTTTTCTTACCCGACCACATAACATTATCGTATATAACGACCGTGGCGGCGTATATATATATTATAATATATCGTATTTTATTATTATAATAATATTTTTAAAACAAACGCGCGGCGTATACGTGACCGTAGATTGACCGGACCGATATACCCGGTCTCGGGTTCGCAGAGTCGTCAAGAGTCGTGAAAAACACCGTCGGCCCGTGGACGGACACGCGGCGGCGGAACGATTGACCAGGCGACGACGGCCGAGGAGGTGGAATACCTCGTCTCGTTTATAGAGTGTAGTTTTTTTTTATTATTATTATTCGATTTCGTCTCGCTCGCCCTCCGCCCCCGCCGCCGTCGCAGCCGCACGGATGTTACTGTGTTGCACATCCGTCGCCGCCACGTAAACAATGGACGGTCTCGACCGTATAACACTATATATACGCGCATATCTGTATACAATATATATATATAATACGATTATAACTCGTTTGCGTGCTCAGTCTGTGCGTCTCTCTCTGTATTTCTCTTTCTCGTGCCGGACAAGCCCGAACGTAGCTATATGTGTGTATAATATACGTATACGTATATCGCTCGGGACGAGCATATCGTGGGAGTCGTTCTCGAAAACAACGGCGGAGACGTAATAATATTATAAACTCGATCGGAATTCACCGCCGCGCGCCGGCCCCGACAAAACCACACCGCCGTTCGCGGGGCGGCGGAGAAGCTGCGGGCCGCGAGCAACGGCAGCCGCGACGGACCGTCAGTACGATATTTTATAATATTATACGTATTATAATGATGGAATCGGATGATGCGGCGTGTTGCACGCAGTGATAATAATAATATTGTGTTATAGGTCGGCGGCGGCGCTCGTAAAACTCAATTACGAGAATATTATAAACATCGCGTCGTCGCCGACGGGACCGGTTTTTTTTTCGTTTTTGATTCCAAGTACGCACTGCGTTTTCGTCGTCCGACCCACGCAAATCACGCGCGCGCGCAGGTTACCGGCGGTGCCGGTTGCGGCGTCGTTTGTGGACGCGATGCCCAGGGCCGGTGTGGTGCACCACCGTGCACTACAACATCGTTACACCACACTATTATTGTACCATTACTTGAAAAAATTCTATGCGCTTTCCGAGCACAGTGGTCGGTTAAGGCGTAGGTAATATGCCCGTTGCCCGCGTATCAATATAGGGCAAACCATGTGCTTGTAAGTTTTGCTGGATGCGAAAAATGACGACAATGCGACACGACTATTGCTTACGACGTTCGAAAACCCCCCCAAAAATATAAGTATGCACAAACCACGTGTTGTATATGACGCGTACCCTTTTCCCGGGTTTTATGCACTCTGTATAACCATCGGACTCGTATTAAAGTCCTTTATGTATACATTTAATATATTATGAAGATTGGTTTGTTCATTATAATTGCACAATCGTACCTATACTACGACGCGTTATCCGTTTTGCCGACGGTGTGCGTTTTATTACAAACGAGGCGATTCACGCATAAAAAATTTTAAAAAAATTTACATAATGTACATGGCAGGTGTGTGATTAGGCGCACTGATACTGATTTGGCGTATAGTATACCTATTCTCATCCGACAGTCGTAATAACCATCGTATAGTGCTTTGATTTTTCAAACCAACATATTATAATTTTTATATATCATAAGAATATCGCGACGAGACGAATGGTTTATTATTTTTTAACACCTGACCGTCGATTTATTCCTATTTTGCGTTTATTGAAACACGAGGTGCGAATATATTTCAGTCATCTCACATTGTAACCGGCCATGAAAACATCATAGGTAACTGCCGCAGACACGAAAAATAATAACTATATAACACATAATATAGTAATAATTATTCGTCTATCGAAGTGTATAATATTTTATTTTAATGTTGAATATATTGTCACCGTATAACGCTAAGCTTGTATTATTATTTTCATCATAAAACGCATAACGTAATATTTATGTAGATACGTTGTCGTGTATAGTGTGATAACAACTACGGATGCGACGTGGACGCGTACCCACATATTATATATTATTATATTATATAATAATCATTGTCCGACGTTATTTTAAAATATTATTACGTATCGTCGACGATGAACCACAATATTAACATGTACAAGTCTTTAATTGAGATTTACTCGAGTAAAACCACAAGTCCTTTTTACGCGTTTTGTGCACGCATCAAATATTATAATCGTACATAGATATACCTACTTGTCGAATTGTATACTAGGTGTATGGATTTAATAATGACGTGTTTATATACTATATAATACTTATTAAGTACGACGATTTCGATTCAAATAACCCGCACATTATAATATGCGAGTATATTATAAAACGGAAAATAAAAAAAAATAAATAACATAGTAATAATAATAACTGAAGGTCAAACCAAGTTTAAAATGCAATACGGTCAACGACTCTATTGTTCGTATAATAAAGTATTATTATAATCGAGAAAACTAAATTGAAGTTTGCAGTAGGTACCTATATAATAACTGCGACAATAACGAATCATAACAATATAATTACGTGGGCAGCGTGTATTACACTATTTTTACGATTTTTATATTTTTTTTTCTTGTTTTTATTTTAAAAGCGAATTGTCCGTCCGCAACAAGACGCTAAAATTCCAATGCGATACAGTCAATTTCATTAGAACTATAAGCTATTATTAATTATTCTACGATGTCCGTACTACGTAGGTATAATATTATACATCATATTAATGTTATAGTAAAAGTAAATTGCAATCACTAAATAGTTGCTCGAAGTAGGTATACATTTTTTTAATTTTTAGACATCATAAAATAACATTTTAAAACGCCGACTTCGCGTAGTACCGCGTAGAAATTATTTAATTATATTTTTTTGTAGTATTTTCTCTGTATAAAACTAAACCAGAAAATTTAATATTGCGTCGATGTCGTTTTACTATAAGTATTACATTATACAAATACTGAGTCGTAGAATGTATTAATAATAAAACAATGCTAACATTTTCCTTATTAAATAAAAAGTATTTAAAAGACTTTATGAAAAATTATTAATAATTAAAAAATAATTTTTCTTTATAAAAAAAAGTATATTTACCTATTCATTAAAAAATGTATAAAAACAATTTTAATTTATTCGACATGAGTTTCGTGTGAATCTAACTTATTTAAAACTATAAACATTGTAATTAAGGTAATATATATTATATATATATATACAAATATTAAATAAAACTAGAAAGTAGAAACCAAAAAATCAGTTAGTCAATTATGTGTATTAAATACTTATACCAAATCGAATCATCCAACAAAGTCGTTAAAATACCGAGACGCTGTATTATAGGTATTAACTATAAATATATACTAACTGCACAAGTTTTAAATAACAACTTATAACGAGTAAAAAGAAGTCACTAAAAAAATTGTATACATTAGTTTCAAGTTCATTGCGATAATGCATAATATACGAGCTCATCGCTCATGTTTAAGGTATATACATAATAATAATATATTATTATATAATTTTTTATTTATGTAAAAAAAGATTTTAGCTAGATGCTATTTTTATCTTGAAGATTAAAATATATTATAATATTCGTGTTAATATTATAATGTCGCAGGCCGCAGCATAATGATAATGGCTCAACAATCACTGTCGTCGTTCCGTTTGATTCAAAAAAAAAAAAAAATGTATTCTGTCGAAACTGTAAAAAAAAAACCGTGAACTATTCAACATTTCTACTTCATATACATAATCATTATAATATTATTAAGCTAAATCGCTCGATAACAATTAAATAACTAAAATCGCACACACTCACACACACAGGCGGGCGCAACATACCATACCTCCTCCGAACGGGTTTGCGCGTATAGGCCTCCGAAATATAGAATTTACACTACGATATGATTCATTAAACAGTATAAATAGCTACTACCATAGTACCATTATCACGAAAAGTATTAACATTTTTAATAATATTTTTTCCTACGCGATTTGAATGAATTATTACGAAACAACATTTTTGAAAAAAAAAACTATATTTTGTACTGTTCTTTGTCATCATATTTTAAGGTTCTTACCTTTTTGTATGTGACCAGCATACGTTATTTATTTAATATTCCCAAATAGAATAGTTTTCTGAGAATTTCAATAAAAAATAAAAATCGAATTTCAAACGAGTATATTATAGTTATGATTATATGACCAATATATAATATTTAACAGCGTACTTCATTATTTGTGCCATTCAGATTAAAGGGAGACAGAGGAGCGAGTTCCATAAAAATATGTGTACTACAATTCTACGGTATACCTATAGGCAATATATTTTATACTGTTTACTATAATTTACACAAACTATATATTCCGTTTTATGTATATGTGTGTAAATAAATAGATCTGACGACGGTTTCGCAATACGTGTATGGACCATAATATTATGAGCGCGTAGCATTATGATATATTAGCATTATGGATTCATCGCCGTTGACCATTTAGCGTTCAATAACGAACCACAAACATTAGTGAAATGTACATCATGTGTATGTGTGTGTGTGTGTGTGTGTGTGTACAATGTTGGCGGACTATACTGTTTAATTTCACACAAATAATAGGTAATTATATTAGACTCATTATTTTATGTCTGTAGACAAAAATATATTGAAAAATAATTGAATTTATTTATGTCGAAGACGTATGATTAAAACGTTAAAAATTAAAGTGATTTACTAGATAAAAAAAAAAAATGTGTAAATTATTTTTAACTGGAATCTGTTTTAACTCAGTGCAAATTAAAGTTAAATAATCTCGACAAAGAAAGGTATTGAAACTTCAAAATAAGCAAAAAAAAAAAATCACTAAACACATTAAGGACGAAATAAATTTGAGAGAGAGCCGGTTAAATAGTTTTCTAGAATTTTTTCATAGTCCACCGCTGTATGTATTTGTATGTAATATCGAAACGTGTTCATATATGTTGTAACTCAAAATACTGTATAGGTATGTCGTTAAGAAATGTAATCATTACCGTATTTTTTTTTTTATATTTATTATTATAGTAATTGTTTTAAACGGGTTTAAAGTTTTGAACACGCTTTACAGTCGTACATCGTTTGATAATAATTTGGTTCTCGTTTACTTCACGAGACAGTTATAATATTGTACTCGGTACCTATATATATATATATATAACACGATTGTGCAGAATTGCGTAATTTAACGTTATGCAACGCCTGTTTGGGGAATTCTTACAATACAGTATTTAACAGTGAAGCGCGGAGGACGGGCGGGAAAAAATAACTTGCATTTATTTTCCCCGCGTAATATAATATAGAATTACGGTGTTTAAACACAATAATATTATTATGTCATATCATATCATGTCGTGAATTTTAAAACGATGATTGAGGAATTTAAGTTTAAATGTTTGCGAAGTTTTAAGAACGATTGTTTGTGAGGATTGCTCATACGGTCGATGTACATTACTTTAAAAAAAATCGAATCAATAATATTTCCATATTTATTTCCTCGAAATATTATTTTGTAAAAAACTTTGTCTGCAGTAAACTCATACGTCATTTCCTGGACCGAGTAGACTATACTTTGATTTTTTTCGGAAGTGCATCGAATTAGCCATTTTTCTCCTTCATTGGCCACTTCGGAAACGTTTCACGTCACAGTCCACTTGTAAGCGAGTCTGATGTCCAAAGACGTTGGCGACCCTCGTACACGACGTGTAAAATTAAAAAATTTTAAAAACGTATGAAGATAAAATACAGTTGAACAGAACCTTCGAGTGCTCAGAGAGCAAGACAACTGACAGGTGACAAAGGCCGGGAAGGAATGACGGAGGCCACGCAGAACAACTGTCGAAAGGATCGTCTCAATCAAAGTTTTTGGAAACCGACAAAGAAATACCGCAGCCGCGAAAATGTCGTTCCAACTGGGGTCTGGGACACTAGGACTACTACTCGAAGATGATTACAATTAATCCAAAGACTTTCATTCGCTTCTGGTTTATTATAGAATATATTATATTCCAATGAATGATGATATTCTATCGCCTCGAGGTTGCGATATAATATTGGGCCTCAAAACATATATGTACGCGACTCAGCAGTCTGCTTAAATGAAAATTTTAACATAATATTTGTAATATTATAATAAATAAACTAAAAAATACAAAACGTACTCGTAATCACCATTGCGGTGACGGCGGTTACGACCCTGCTATATATAACTGTCGCATCACAACGACAACAATGCCGCACAGCAGTCGTCGGACGATTTAACACCAAGACGATTATCGTCCCAGACGGTTTCCGTACCGACCGGTTTTTGTGCGTATCGGTCTGGCTCCGACGAAGGTCCTTATAATATATTATATTCAATATTCTTACTTATTGTTGTGTTATATTATAAATGTTATTCTCTTGTGCGAAGAGGCGAGAAAAAAAATCGCATATTGGCGAGATATTGTAAAATATGAAATAGGTACTATTAATAATATTAATCAAGTGTATTGTAATAAGCTGTTGTGTTATTGTGCTAAGTTAAAAGCAAAATGAGAATAATAATTTTACAAATATTTCGACTTATATAATATATTGTACATATTATTATTTGTATCTATAATAATAAATAATATTGATAACATTTTAAAAGATCTCTTTCTTATATTTTAACCTAATTCTGTTAAATGTAAGGAATTTTTTTAAGAGTAGGTATCAATATTACAATAAAAAAATTAATTTTAGTACATTTTTTAATGGCTTTTTAGTTTTTTTTCGAGTGACTTTATTATTACCTATTACTGTGAACGTACTGTATACGGATACTTTTTTTCTGATTATCATAAAAAATATAATATACATTTCTTACCAGTACGGGATTCTTGGCCTTATACTTCAGAATTACCGCTACTATAGCCGTCTTATCACGCATAATCTTCTTTAATATTACTAAATTTTTTTAGAAATTCATCGTTGCGACTCTTGTACTCCAAAATTATCGTTCAATTGTTAAGATTTTTGTAAAAAAATTTTATTTTTGCTTTACGGCTGATTTACCTAAGGAATCAAAAGAAACGGTTTACAAATTATTTGTTATTTACCAAATTTTGTTTATTAAAAATCAAATTTACTATAATACTTCCACCATGTGTTCGAAAAACCGTGGTGTAAATTTGTATTGTTAAACCTTATTGACAGGAAGTAAATACTAAATAGTATGAATATAGAGGAGCTAGAAAATGTATTATTATAAAATAGATGGGCGGACTTGTATGCGTAAGAGGTCAAAGACGGCGTAACAACATGTAAAATATAATATTATGATCGATGGACCAATCTATAAAATATACGGATCTTCTAAACTCTACCGATTATATTATGATATAAGAACCGTGCTTTAACCAGTTTGAATATAAAGTATTCAAAATATCTATATCTTATAAACATTTAATTTGATCGAATTCGATTTTTCGGTCAAGTGTCCTGTGGGATAGGCAACTATAAAAACAATGTAAACGTCTGATGGTTTCGGTTTAGATAACGTGTTGAATCTATTATGATTTCGATCAATATATTATTTATTTTTAACGATATTTAAACGTATTTCACGCCCTAGTCTACAACGACGGATATTTTATAATAATATACATAGAACTTAAGTTTATGATATACTATCAAACTGTAGATTCAATCTGAACTGACGGATTGGATGTAATTTGTAAATTACAAAGAGTTCAATCAAATCAAAATGTCCATATAGTTTGATTGGAAATTCAAATTAACGAAATAAATATTTTTACTAAAATTTGACGAAGAGTGACAAAAAATGAAATGAAATTATTTTTGGTGACTACTTAGTGTGAATGAAATGACATTATCATTATATGATCACATTATATGATATTATCGAAAATATTTATATATTTTTTGAGTTTTTGGTGTTTGTTAAATTCATAAAACTTCTGTCTATCATCAAAAACCAGCTAGGGTTCATACACCACGCGTATTATAGCTTTTATATGTATTACATATATGCATATAAAAAATAAATAGAAAATATTAATATAAATGTTACGAGCTTTTGTGTCGATAACGCAGACGTGCAGTAAGAAGCTGTTCGCGAGAGACTGATTATCTATTTTTAAAGTTATTGCCTAAGTACCAGTGATCGAGGTATGTATACATTATAATAATAAAAAAACATATTTATATGTAATATGTATATGTATACAACGATTGTCGTCAGGACGGACGTAGAGAAAACTAGCGCAACAGCAACGATGACGACTACAAATGACAATGATTGTTTGTTTTGAATTCAGTGGAATTTGTGCGTCCATACATTACACATTACGTTTTATATTGTGTATTTTATCAACGTATGGAATACAGAGTGATTCACCAAACATGTTCACCCTCAATTTTCCCTTTTTGTAATGTATTTATTCAAATTCTGATTGTTGATATTTTTAAATATACTTGACTACTTGAGTCTTAAAACCCATGTTTCCTAACTTTAGTGATTTAAGTACTTTTTAAGAGGATCTTGTGCAATACAAACTTCCGTGTTTCAAATAGAAATCTATCATCATTCTACTTTTTTTTAGATGCATTTTATAGTTTTTTAATTATTAAAATATTTTTGTGGATAATGATTATGGATGAACAACTGAAACAGTATTTACTATTTATTATATTTGAACCATTTTCATAAATCATAATATTATTGATTAATAGCTAAAATTTTCAAATCACCAGTTAATTAGCAATTAACACTAATATTTTCCAAATCCATTATAGATCTATTATTCTTGATACCCGAAGTAAAATAACTCAAAAACAATTCAGTCGAATTAAATAATTAAATAATACCTAAATAGTTTACATTAAAAAAAAATGTCTCATTTGAAAAATAAATGTTTGTATCTTTGCAGGACATGACTTAATATAGTAGTACCAAAAATCTCAATAATTTGAAAATATTGTCTTTAAGTGTATTTAATAATTATTCCAAAAAACAGACTGTAAATAACTATGTATTATTGAAGAAGACAAAGGTCAAAGGGGTGAACATTCTTGGTGAATCACCCTGTATGCACTTACATCGGTTAGGATACCTAATGTTATGCTGCTGGTAGCGCGTACTGTAGCCACAGACAATATACAATATAAGTATTATACAGAACGGTCTGTAGGCCGTCGTCGTGCGATGCACTCACAAATGCGTTGGGGAAAGAAAAAAAACGAATCATCCTACTCATATATTATATATATATATATAAATATAGAGAGGTATATCGTACTAGAGTTGTATACAACGTTTATTATTCTAACTTCATATACATATCTGCGTTTGTGTGTGTGTCAGTCTGTGACTTGAGAGTGTACTGAAAACCGAGGACGCGCAGTCAGTCGTGGACACAGATGATGTTCCGTATTACGTATACCTATATTAAGGTATAAAACATAATCGTCGTGTATAATATGGTATACAAATCGGAACCACGCCTACGCCGAGCGTCGGTTCAAGGCCGTAGAAAACGACCGTCTGCAGGACAAAGGGTTTCTCCGCCGAACGGTTGTCGTAGGCCCAATAACGGTATATTATATATATTATTATTATACTTACTATACGATATAAACTTTATATATATATATATGTATATTATGTAGGTACATATAAATAAATAATACGTGCTCACATAGGTATAATAAAATCTCTTCTGGACGTGATATTATGTATATGCGCCGTCTGTATTATCCTCGCCATGCTCAAGTCCTTGTCCGCGCGTATGTATACGGCAGGTAGGTACCTGTATACACCGTGCTCGGCTAGTCCGGAAAACGTCATATGGTACGATGCGATGTGCAGCAGCCGGTACATCACAAATTCAATATACGAATATTAAATGCATATTAGATACCTGTCATTTTCTGTACGAGGCAAGGATGCACATGTGGGCAATCAAAGCTTTTCCAACTCGCATCATAACGTCATAATTAAAATTGATAATTTTAGAAAATTTCCAATGGTAAAAGTGATAATTTTTTGTATTTCAATTCTCTTATACATCAATTGATCGCTATGAGTGCTACCTACATAAACATTTAGCTTTATTTTAAATTATCATTTGAATTTATTCAAAATTGAAAAAAAATATGTAAAGACACTTTATCTATTATTACGATTTTCATTTTGTCTTTAAGAAAAAAAACAATTGCTGTATTATAGAAATTCCGTAATGTTTGATAACGATTTTCAAATTTGAGAATACATGCGTCTATTTTTTGAGCAGCTGCAATTATATATAGTTGGCTACAGGTAATTTTTTTTCTTACATTCCACTACAAATTCTAAAATGACTTACCTGAATAAATAATTTATTATATGCGAATCCGGGAATCGAGTATTGTAATATTATATTATATTATTGTGTCCTACCTGTTGCAATAAGTCTTTCGATTCGCTCGGCCAGTGGCGCGAGAGAATGAAAATATCGTAATCGTATTATATTGTGCAAAGCCACGAGAGTCCGTATCAAACATGTGACTATTCTGACACGTTGTTATTCCTTTGATCGACGCACGTACATCGAAGACCACGTGCTACTATATAAACCTATTACCCGCTGCGCACGCGCATTGGCGTCATCGTATGTGTGTTATAATAATGCGGATTACTCGGAGGATTACTATATAAAATACCACCAACAGCGTGAAATATTTACAGGGACAGAACGCCACTCGATTTTATACGAATCTGAAACACGTTGGCGTCAAACGGAAAATCGAAATTTTACGGTTTTCCCGGCGACTCTCCACCCTTATTTCCGCCTATATACGTTACATGTATACGCGTCTAAACGTTTATGCGTGCGCTGTCGCACGGTTACCAGTAAACGCACTATATATATATTATATGTACTTATCGGGAAAGTAATAGGAAACTATACATAATAGTTCCCCCGGCGTCATCGATTCAAAATGGAAATAAAAACGCTATATATTTACGGTTTAAAACTCAAAAACAGACCCTCTTGAGGGATATCAAACGAGAGACTTTGAAAATCGTAAATATAATATTATAAAAATATTTATGGTTCAATGTTATTCGCGAAAAATGGACCACTAAATTTTTTAGTAGTATTGGTTATAATCCTAAACACCCATGTTTTTTGTGATGACAATAATATAACACACCACAGTATAACGTTCTTAAATCGAAATTCTATTCTAAAGTGAAACGACGGATTTTGTTCGATTTACATCGCAGTTATTATATTATAGCATTTATATAAACTCCACATAAATATAAACTAAAATAATATTATCTCGCAATGGGCTCAATGTTGATGAACATCACACTAAATCCGTTTTGACTATACTTGATTTTAAAAACGAAATAGTCACTTTATAAAAATTATTAAATTAGTGATATAGTCGATATAGATACATATTCTGGTGCTATAAAAAACGGCAATCAATGTAGAAGTGTTAACTCACAGCATTGGTTTAGGATCAAATTTGGGTACCATAAAAGTCGGTTATTCGTCTACGTCTGACGTCTAAGCGAAATGAGAATAATTCGTCAATTTATTTTTGAAAACACCTCTCCGAATACAGCTGTCAGTCATTATCTTGACAATAAAATATACTGTTATTGTTTTATAAGATACATATACATACGTAGTTTTCAAAATGTTTTTTAAAAATGTATTTTAGCATAATTTCGTCTCAAACTTTTTTTCCAACAATATACATATTATGTAGGAAAATGTTAAAAAGTAAGCGTAATGTTTATACATAGTATTATGTATATAGACGAATAGTGAATACACAATATCACTATCAATATCGCAATCTCAAAGTGCTGTATGTCTATGGGTTTATTATTCCCTCCCAGTCAATTATTTAACGGTGGACGTATATATTTTTTCTCGTAACGACGAACACATAAACAAAAAACCGATTGTCCAACTTTTCACAAACCCGTTTTCATATAGTGTAACTGGTTACTGTAGGTCCGGATTTACAGGAAATTTGTCTAATAGCAATAATGATACGAATGCATTTGATATCGTTTTCCACATTTTTTTCTTGTTATTTCATCGCGTCGCATAACTCTATATGCTCGTGACACGATTTGGCCGGATTTCAAACATAATGAACCAGTTTCCACCGTTTTAATGGATCCTCTTATAAAGATACAGTTCAATCAACTATGTGAGCTCATGTACACATATATTAAAATGAGTGTGTATGGTGTGTCGTATATGGATATATAGTTGTATTTGTATATTTTGTCCTATTAAGAAGTAAGGACTATTATCCTTGGTGTATACATTTTAATAACTCGATAACTCAGTTGGAGACGAAAAAAAATTCGAGTTATCGCGATAATTCGATTTATTGAGGTTCGAGTTATCAAGGTTCTATTGTATAAAATACCAAAAAAAAAAAAAAACAAATTACGTGCTCAAAAATGTAATGTACATTTGAATTAGTTGGTTTTCATTTAAAAAAACAGAACATTGTTTTGTTACACAAATACACAAAGTACACAATACTCTTTAAACGGTTTAAACAAATCTATATAATTGTATAATGTCCTTGAATATGATCCTTAAGTATATCTACTTAAAATGTTTAACACAAGCTTGAATAAACTAAAATTAAAATGGTGGGGGGGACTGAGTGTTTCATTAAGTTCTATCAATATATAGCTCAACATGTGTTTATACGTCATTTATTATTATTATCTGCATTATCCTATTTACTTATTGCGTTTGAAATACAAATAATAAGTTTTTCCAATAAAAAATAAAAAATAAATATACATACAAGTTTCCAATTTTTAGTTTTGTCGTGTATCATAATAACAATATAAGAATTGCAATACTCAACAACAGTCATTTTTTATTTATCGGTTTATCTGTAAGTGGACTTTGCTGACCGAAAATCCGATTTTCGACTGATGGGATTTCAACCGTAGAAGTTTCTATTTCCGACGTAAAACTGTATAAGTATGACTATTGTTTAGAAACGAAATTCAAAGTTCTTAGGCCTTCGGGTAAATGTAAGAAACGGAAATCAATTTTAAACACACTGCTCCGAAACCAATATTTGCAATCGCGTATAATATACATAAATTAAACATCGCGGCAACAGAGACATCGCTTTATTATTCCGTAAACAGCGCAGTGAAAATCTTATTTACACACGAATTCTCTCTTCCGAAATACCAAATAATATAATGTCACAAATTTACGTTTCTCCTGAAAAAACTGTATGGTCTACCAACAGCACCCTCCCTCTACCACCACTATACCAACTGATCGGACCTCCAAATTTGCCAACAATACATCCTTTTAATCTCACGGTCCGACGAAACCGGCTCGTTGGCTTGTCTATATTGTAATATTCAATTGTTGACGTTTAATCTCACTAACGGTACACATAGAAACACATATTTCTATCCACATATTAGGTTAGTTCAGCGTTCCGAATCAAAAAAAGAAATTTCTTTTTGGAGATTTAATCAAATTTCTTGTAATACGTTTTCAAGAAAATGACTGACGGTCCTGTCCTGGTATAGTACGAAATACAAGTCTATACCTTAAACACGAAAATATTCACTGGTCGCTATAAAAAGCGTTTTTCAATCTTTAAATTTTTGTGTTTAAAGTGTTTTCTGTACATAATATTAAATATTGAGTTATTACTTACAAATAAAACACCCAAATCACTGACGAAGAATATCTTTATTTTATTTCAGTAACTTTTAATTTGAACTTTTTGAAAACCAAAACCTGTCAACAAAAAAACGGAATCTTTTTAAAATTAATCGAAATCCAAAATTGAAAGTATATACCTGCAGCAGCTTAGACAACCTTGCAGACTCGTGTATATATGATTTTACTTTGGTTTTAGATTTTTCTTCGGTCTTCGTGTTCGTTTATACTTGTACTTTTGCAGAGAGTATATGTATAGTTTGCTTAAATCATTTTTCACGCTCGTTGGTGGGTGGGATCGGTGACCGTATTGCAGTTGATATACGAATTATAATATAATAACAAACATCTACGACAGAAAAACAACATAATAAAATAATAAATCACGTAAGTACGTGTTTTACCGGAGTAACCTGATTACGGTACACACTTAATATTATTATGTATATGAGGTACGCGCGTCGCGGAAGAACAATAAATACGAAAAAAAAAAAGTAAGTATAAACATCAACGACAGAACACATACAAACGCCGTCTTGGCAGCAGGATGAGACCGTGGGAAACAGCGTGAACCGACAATAATTAACAAATTTTTACTGTCGTCGTCCGCACACAAACATATATTATATACATATAATAGTGATATATATTTATTATTTATACATATAATATAACGTACGTTGCGGGCACAATTATTTTATTGCGGCCGATTGTACTCTGTTCCTTCGATTTACGACCGAAAATTTCTTTCACGAAACACTGTTTTTCTCTCATTTTTCGCCTACTGTCGAACCGAAATCACCCCAACCGTCGTAGTAATATAATGTGTAATATGTGTGTGTGTGTGTGTGTGTGTATGCGTTTATATGTATTATTACATAATAGATGAAATAAGTACAAAACGTCTCCGAGTGTGTTATAAAAATTGCACTTATTTCTTTTTTTCCATCAAAACCCGTGTGGTTTATAGTTCACCAGTCTTTGTTCGCGATTCGGGTGAACTAACTGCAGGCGACGGTGGTTGATATACATTAAAAGCATCACACGTATAATATATATGTATATATAATATATATATATTATATGACTTTATTGCAGCACAACGACAATTTAGTATTATGAGTATTTCGTGTACATGTATGGAACGATTCACCATGCACACTCAACCCCTATTTTGTCCCATAATTTAGTTGATTTGATTTTTGAAGTTTTCAACTATCAGACCACATTTTATAATTCTTGAGATTTTTCTATACTACTTAAGTAATATTCTGTAGAGATGCAAACGTTTATTTTTTAAATGAGAACTTGAATAAATTTGTTAAAAGGAAAACAAATGACATTATTAATATTCAGCTAAACTATTTAGAATAAAATGCGTCTATAGTCGCCTGGGCAAAATAATTTTCTACGAAAATTATACAACTCTTCACTTTTAATTTCCATAAATTCAAGAGATTTGTATAATTAATTGTATGTTTCTAGAAACTAATTTACCCTAATTTATACTGTAAACCATGAAGCTATTATATGAATTTTTCTTTTAATTTGTTTAAATTCGATTTTGTATATACCTTATTAAAATATTAAATACTATAAAAAACAAAAAACAAGACCAAAAGTACGCAAAATACCTCCATTCTATAGATATTATATAATGTTATTTTCATGTACGTGTAGATATGTATTATAGTATAATATATAAAGTTATGTTTCTGCGTGATAAATATATAAGGCTATAGGTCAACAGAGGGGAAATGTACACCACATGGTTTCGCTTTGTTTACCCATTGATTATTTCATTTCTAAACTATGGTGTTTAAAATTCCAAATATAAATTTTTTTATTTGAATGAAAAAAGAAGTATCTTCGGTTCAGTTTTTAATATCTTCGACAGCAATATTGAATTTAATATAAGTTTATATTTCAGTGCAACAACTTCCGAGCCATAGCTATAATTATATGGTATTATAATGCCCATACATCATGCATCCGTGATGTTTTCTCACGTTTGAAAAAAATATTCAAGTGGACTATTATTAAAAATATACGGCGATTACCTGTTCGTCTAGAACTTCAAAACATCGTAAGACGCATTGTATTATACCATAATACATATTTGAAAAAAAAAACGGTTATGGTTATAATATAGTCTATACTCTATAATAACTACGTATATGTAGATCGGTTAATTGTTTCGAGTGGCATTTTTTGATCGAATAACAATATACATGTCAAGGGGGGAAAACAATGCGCATATCGACGAAAACGCATATTTAACAAATTATTATTATTATAGCATATATGTATATAACTATATAAAACACATCGCTTTTTGTGATGTGTATTAAACGTTTGAACGGAGTCTGAAGAGCCGGTTCTAGGTATCGGCTTCCGGTTTTACACCAGTAATTTTGAGCGTTTGGAAAACAAACTTCCAACACTTGCACGACATCTAAACTCTATTATAGACAAGACGTATAAACTATATAGAACATAATACCTATTATCTGAACCATACTAAGTGAAAATAAAATGGACATTTTCCCAGGGATACTCATATTATGATTATAACGATTTATTATTATTGTAATGAACGAAAAAATAAATCAACAATTTGACATTATATCAGTATCTATTCTGTTACTAACCTATAACCAAAACAGTCTACAGCAATCAGTATTTTATATTTTACAATTTTCGGTCGTTTTTTACTACCTATAGATATGGTGTGATATTATAATATTATTACGCACGACGACCGAAAAGACGGTTTCGTATGGATCCTTTTTTTTTCTGTTCTTTAACGCATATTATATTGTATGTTATGCGTTTATTGTCCTCGGCGGACTATTTCCCAGCACCGCGGTAAACGTTTCGGCTGTGGTTAATAATCTGCCGGCGAGAACAAAATACTCCCATGATACTTATCGTTTAACAAAGTTGTTACGTTTATTTACGACCGCGGATGATAAATATCTGAAGATCTTTTGTACGCGCATATACGCGCGATGAATACGAACGTGCGTTAAAACATCTATGTGTTTGAAAAAAACCTACCTATTACGCTCGAAAACCACACGAAATCAAACAAATCGTATAATATACATATTACGACTATACGTGCGATATAGAGTTCAACGACTGTTGCACGTGGTACACCAAGTCGAGCTTCCGTCAGGTCCTCTGCCTGTACATTATATCATGGGAAAACTATTTTGTGCGAGTTAAAAATATGAAACATTATAATACGATAAGCACAATACACTATAATATTATGATATCGTGTTTTATAGTAAAACCGTTGATAACGATTAGTAGGTACTGCATAAGGAGTCTACGAAACGACGTTTTGAGATTAAATCATTTTTTGTTTTGTAGCTAATTTTATATTAAACATCTGGATTACAAACGGATGCTCGACGGTTATAATAATATTATTATTAATATGTATTTGAAATTAGTGATAACAATAGAATTTCTACATATTATATGTGTAAAAATTGAATTTCCAACGAGAGTGTAACCCTCCTATTATATTATAATATTTTGTTCATTCTAACTAAAATTTTAACTACTTTTATGGTTATTTAACTATACTGCCATCAAAAATTTGATTTTTATGATGTATTCATTGAAATTTTCAGAAAAATATATTTTGCTTAGGACCGTGACGCATTCAAAACCTAACCTAAAGATAGAAATCTGTTTGCTATGAAATACTTTGTTAAAGTATTATGACTTGGAATTTTGAAAAAAAAACAAAAACAAAAACTTCAAAAACATTGGTTCTTTTTGAGATAACCCGTCGTATGGTGACTGCGTTAAAAGAATCATGCTGTATAATATTGTTATAAAAATAATATATTATGCAAGTGTGTATGCCTACGTATTGTAATGTACGGTGCGCAGTTGAAAAACGATCAGAGATCTCAATCGCCTCGGTCGTGGGGCACGATTCTCGGCGGGTAACGGCGAACACTGCAGCACATAATAATAATAATAATATGATTATTATTATTCTTATTATTATTATAAAGACTTTAAACGCGTCGTTGTACAATACTTACGTGTACTTTATGTATTCCAACATACGCGTACGCTTTTAGAGGGACCGTTTATCACGGTACCGTTTAATCGACCGTAATATGGTACACCATAATTAATACAATAATGTATCGTATATTGTACATACCCGTGTGTGTATACCACCTGTAGGTATATGTACGCGTTTTGTATATTATTATTATCATCATCGTTATATTTTATAGAGGTATCCTACTGCGTGACGACAGCGACTGTACAGAAACCACTCCAAAACGGCAGACCTGCAATAACACATATTACTATCGTATCTGAACGTCACGTTGCAGCAGTCGTTCGACTATATTATATGTATAGAGTGATCAGTTTTAATACGTTTAATATACGTAGAATGGGTCTTTACTATACGGATCACTCCGTATATTAGCAATGTGCCAATAATAATGTAAAATTACTGAAATCCCTGTGTGATTGATATTACACTGCTATTATTACAGTTGTTTATCCCCTAAATAGGTACACTCGCGTTCGGTACAATATGAAATCATATATTAATTATGCGATGGCGTTCGTTAAAACAATAATATACGATATATAATAATTGGAAAAATGTTTGTTTTACTCTATATGTAGAAATATAATATTAAAGCCATAGAAAGTATACAGGCAGCACTGGCAGCAGGCATTTTTCTAATATAATAATATTATATAGTACCTATACGTCATATAATTATTTTTTTATTGTTTCTAACTACATGGTGACATTAGCTTACAATTTTTTTTTTAATAGACTTACTTGAATCATTTGGATACGTAGAGTGATGTTTATATTGTATTAAGTTTTACTCGTACAGTTAAATTTTTCTGAAGAAAGTAAATATTTTTTTTTTGGTGTCTGATCCTATTGCTATTCGTACAGGTTATCTGGAATTTGACATTCTTCTCTAGCCTCTTATGCATAATTTATTTTATATTATATAATGTGGTATATTATAGGTACTTACTACTTATATCTATACCGATTAAGCATACTTACTGTGGACATTATTAATTACCAGTAGACAGAGTTAAATTATGCAAATAAATTTAGGAAAAGTATTGCTCTATTCTTATGGATAATAGAGTGTGATCAAACTGTATTACGATATACTTTTCGTTATTACGACTATATTAAAAGTGAAAGTTGTCGATTCAAAATATCAAAAGCCAAACGGTGACAATGCGAAATGTCAGGTTTTTTTTATTGTGTAAGGAGAATGCCAAAAACAAATGAGCCTACGATTTTCGAAACGATGAAGAGACAGTGTTTGCGGCTAATAAAATATTAATTATCGAGCGACGACAAATATCCTATTACGGGGGGTCAATACAAAGAAATATTTTTTTAATATTTATGAAAGTATTATGAGGGTATAGTTAAATTACTATAAAACGATGTATGGACATATAAATTATAACACGGTGTGCGTGAACGTTGTGTGGACGACCAGTAAAACATACGATGTGTGCTTACGAACAGTATAAATCAATCAGACGTCTCGACTCGTACACACGATAGCCAAACGCTTTGAATATTATAAGTAACAATAATTATTTGTATATCAGCCATATAGTTTTACACAGTGCGGACGCGCATACGTTCGACGATCGTATAATACACGCCAGTTTTGACGGACAGCTTGTCGACAACTATGCGTCGATCCGTTCGAATGGAACGATAGGTCAAATTTTAAACCGACCATCATAATATATGGTATAGGCGTAAAGCGTTTAAGGTTTGTGTGTGTGTTGATTTGTGTGCGCATTATTATAATACCTATGTATATATGTAATAATATATATAATTTTAACATACCGTCATAATAATACGAAACGACACGACAACCGCAATAACGATCGAAACGACACGCACGAAACGATATGTTAATATATTCGCAGATACTACGGTCATTAATCAGGGAGACGGGGATGAACGATATTCGTGAATATACATCTATTTCACTCGGAGCTGTATGAATATTAATTGTATCCGGGACTTTACGACGCAGTTTTTTAGACGTGCAGATTTAATCTTAAAAAAACCATTTGACTCTTGTCGTGCTATTGAAATTGACATTTTAAATTTTTAGCTTGGTATTATTTTACGAGAAAATCTGTATTTTTTTCAAACGGCACCCAAAAACGGCGAAGAGATCCACCACTGTGCGCATACCTAATTCGTCACGGGAGTCGTACGAGTTGTATAATGATAGTCATATGAGTTTATCGATACTACACACGCGTACACCTATCATATTATTATCGTGGAATTAATAACTATATATATATAGGCAGGCATTATCTGTATGACTCGGAGTCACCCGACTGGATAAAATATAAAACCGAAATGGACGATCTATCAATGGCGGATATTGACAAGTAATTTTTTTCATTACGTGTATCTGCAAAAATGAAATTATTAACTAATATGCGGTTATGATTTAATATCATTAATAGCAGATAAAAGTTACCCCGAGATAACTGTAAATTAAATACATTATCTAAATATTCCACGAGTTGTTAAAATTGGTCGAATATTTTTGAATTCCATAAGCGTTGCCACGTCTGTCACTCATTTTTACATTTACCTACCTAAATGAAAAATGGAATAAACGACGAAGTACAAACGATTATTATATTCAATCGTAGCACGAAATAACTACTTTATTATCCGTAACCAATAACAACCTCGTGTTCGCATAAATATAAGCAATTGTAAACATGTTTGTGCTCCAAAACAAAATAATATGTGTGCAGCGGCTATGTATGGGTTGAAATACTAATCTATAATATAGACCCTACTCGAGTCTATATAGAACACAGAAATAAAGATTCATTTACATAATATACTATATTATATATTGTGATTGTGTTTCGAGTATAACATGTACAAAAATAATAATATTATGTACCTCTGTTGTAGTATGTTCGTGCGGGAGTAGATCAGAATGGTCTGACGGCGGCGACCTTGACTCGGCGGACAACCGGTCGCGTTTGCAGAGTTAATGACTCGCGACTCTCGCCCCCGACCATCCTCTTCATAACGCAGCTGTAATAATAATAATATACCATATTACCATAATATACAACCACTGTACTGTAATGTTAATTATTATTATTATTATTATTATGCGATACAGTATTATGTGGTGTCGGATCACGGAATTAGTAAATAAATTCTACTTCATCTATTACGCATTTATGTGTGTTTAACTATGAGGAGTGTATAATAAACTCGTGAGGTATTGCCCCGCATCAAGGTTGTACTCGTATAAACCGCTCCACGACAATATTCTAACAATAACAACGTTATTATTGAGAAATTGTCTAAAATATGAAAAAAAAATTAAAATTAATTTTGATTTTTAAATAATATACAAATACGAATTCGTTTCAAATCTTGAACCAATCTTTATCATTTTTTTTTTTTTTGAATTTTGATTTTATATAGGAAAATTATTTTAATTAAGTTGATCACACTAATTAACTTCACGTCAAATAATTTTGATATACATCACTATTCACTTAGCAAGCTGATAGCACTAATAATACTTCATATGTTTCTGCTTGTTAAAATAAACAAAATTATATAATACGCATATAAAAGCATATTTTACGTTGCTCATAGACTGTTTTTGCATATTTTTCAGAGAATATAAGGAGAACAGTTTTTTTGCAGAATACTAAACTATAGCACTATATATTTTAGCATATTTTTTCATTTTTTACTTGAATATCGGAATCTTACATATTATTACAGAAGGTATAAACATATATGAATAGTAAACAAACGCGTCTAAACGCGTGGTAGACGAACAACTCACTGCAAGTAGACACAATACACGTGTGGCCTCTAATCTTTAACAGTTAACACAGTTTAATAGTACTTACTCGAATAGTAGTTGTAGGTATGTACATGATATAATATTTAGTGTTAAACTGTTGATATGAATCAATAAAGATTAATAAAAACATTTAACCGACTCCGAAAAGTATTTATCCATATCGTCCGTATATACACGATATTACCTAAGTAGCAGTATTACTGCAACAAAACGTAATAAAAATCGATTTTCTCGAAAAACGTACACACGCGGTCTATAATAAATTATGTAATATTTTTCTAAAAAACCACTTATACATAATATTCCAAAAATGACTTGTCTCGAGTATCGTGTGCTGCGCGGTTCAACCCTATATACACGGATACAGCGAAATATAGGTAAGTATAAGACTGCAGAAAACTTTTTGAGCGATTCTTTTACCAAAACATAAAAAAAATATAATAAATAATATTATGTAAGCACATAAAATAAAATATTAAGGTTTTTTTTTTAACCGTAACAATACTATTATACCTATAGACGAAGAAAAACTATCGGCGCCGACGATGCGGATAATATTATTATTTATTATGATACACAACAGTGCGTTTTTTATATATTTTCGTCGTGCACTCGTGCCCCGTCTATCGTATATACGCGTGTGTGATATAGACCATATATAGCTGACGTATGTACCTCTACGTAGTTCACATAATATACGCGTCTTTTGCCGATGAGCAACGGAAGTCCATTCATTAATCACTAGAATGGATGTTGTCTAGGACGCACTATAAACGTATAATAATATACTGCGAGAATGAGAGCTCCGCCGTCAATATCGTTTCGGTTTAGGGTGACGGGGCACTGTCTTGTATGACGTATTATAATGTATATAATATCGTTATTGTAGACTATTGTAGGCAAATTTCTTCGCGTAAATAACGTAATATGAATTTCCGAATGAAATATTTCACGAAAAATGTAAGCACAATTATTAATGATATTATTCTGCGCACTAAAAAAAATTTCAAAAACTATATACAAAACTTCAGGAATATTAAAGGTAATGTTTTATGGTTTGCTGAGATTTAATGGAAAAGTCTCACAAGTTGTTGAATTTAGATACAGTGTATACGAATATTTTAACAAAAAACGCTAAAATATATATATAAAAAAAAACTATATTTATTGCTATAATTTATTTTTTTACATAAAGTGGCCATAATTACAACATATACCATTGCACTGCTCACCACCAACAGCTGTCATTTTATATTTACGAAACTATAGAGACTTTAATGCACTTGTATATGCAATATGCATACAAATATATACATACATTTTTTTCGGCTAAACCTGACCTCGTTCACGGATGAAACGTAAAGAAATAAATCGAAATTTCAAAATAAAATATATAATAAAACGAAAACAATAACCGTCGTAGTAGACAAATGGGACATATACATTATACATCATACATTATTCATTGAGAATCTTCTATTTTTTTCTTTTATGAATTTCATTAGCTCGAGTTTTTAATATTATAATTATAAAAAAAAACACTACTCAGTTTTTATACATCCAGAGAAACGGCACATAAACTTGAAAAACTGTAAAAGGTTAAGTCGTTTAAAGCTGTAAAATAATTATTCAAAAATTTTCGTTATGCTTGGTAAATTTGACAGTTAGTTTAAACATCAATTATAATACTACCTACCTAAGAGGTTTTTGATCAATTCAGTAACAACGGTAACTACTCAAAATTATGTGATTGCCTGAACAAATTAAGCATTCGCGGCATTGTTACTAATGTTGTCAAGGACACGTCCGTCAATAATAGATTTTTTATTGGCGGTAAAAAAAAAATAAAAACGTCAAGTTAGAAAAAATAAATATGATATGTATAATAATTAAATAACGTACCTATAAGCGCATATATAATAAATATTAGAAAATAGATAATAATAATTATACAATTATAAATCTAGTTTTCATATTACGAGTACATGCTGTATAGTAAACTTGTGAAAACATCGAATTACTGATTTTAATATTTAAATAGAACGAATATTTAAATTATAATACAATAATTTATTGCTTTAAATTAATTTAATTTGTGAGTAAAATATATGCAAATAATATTGCACGATGTTGTATAGAGAAAACTTTAAATTATTTTACTATAATAATAGAATATGTTCTGAGCTTATTTAAAATTATAAATTATGTTTTTTTTTTTTTAGCTCTCTGTATCTATATTATACTTGCTATTAATATTCCTAAACCACCTCAAGTAGTTTAATAATATTTTAAAATAGACTGTGTCATAGCAAAATAAATCATATTATGTAATACTTGCGAATTTTTAACAATTGTCAGGCGTTACAATACAGATATCATATAAACATCGAAGTGTATTTATAACTACCTAGTATTAAGTGTTGACAGTCACCGGTAATTATTGAAATTAACTAATAATTTTAGTAGATGTTATCAATTTTTACAAATACCTCACAACGCGGACATTTACTGATGTTTATAAAAGTTATTCAGTGAATGTTAATAAATGAATACCATAAAATTACTATCATTTTGCTATGGACAAATAATTTCAATTACAAATTTATCGATATATTATATTAAATAGAATGTGTATAAATAATAAACATACTGTTAAATATGTATGATTTAATATAATAACAAAATGATTATGTTATATTCTATTCATTACAAAATGGTAAACTATTGCTATACTTACTGTTGCATAATAGTTCCCCGTTATGGCAATTTTTTTTTATTTCATTTCTTTTCAACGGCATTAAAACTTATCCATCATGAAATATTGTGATTCAGTGATCATGCGTCTCAATACTATCGAAAATATATTATAGTTTGAGGCGTATTTAGCATTTCGATGCCCTGAATACATATTTTTTTTTTACAACTGTTTAAATCAGTTTAAAAATAAAACTTTCTAGTTAAATTTACTGCCCCCTTTACTCCCCCCCTAAATACACCACTGATTACAGTACACATCAGGCTCTTCAATTGTGGTCAACGAATTACCAAACACTATGCTAATGAAAATTGCTAACAATCGCGCCAATGTACGACCACGACCATTTTGCTAACCATTTCACTGCGGTTTTTCGTCCCTGCGTCTACATCCAACTACTATAAGGTCATACTCACCTTAACATAATGTATACACGATACAATATAAGCGATTTACCGTTCTCAGCGTCGGAATTACAATTATTTATATGAAACCGTCGCGAGGTAGACGCGAGTGAGAATTGAGTATCGCTCAGCCCGAGCCCTATGTAGTTGAAAATCAGCCAACAAACGTAAATCCCTCATCAATTGTACGTTGTATTCGTTAGACACTTTCGCGGTATAATATATTGCGTTATAGGACGCTATCGACGAATTTTAATCATTCGTTTTAGACTTTGAGATTATATATTTCAGACCGCGGCTGCTGTGCCGGACGTGCAGACGTGGGTTCCGGAAATATGCATAAATATGCGCGAGCGGCGGATATTATGACGCGTAAATAAGTAAAATAAGCACTATAGGGGGACAATAATAATAAGAGTCGTTCGTGGAATGCAATGGTCGAAGAGCGTATAAAATATTATAATATTATGTCGTATAATTCGCCGTCGGTCGGTTTTGGGCGACTGCGGCGCAGCACCATCATCGTATAAAATAATGTAATCGACGTTCGCTACCGTATCTCACGCGTAATGTAATGTAAAAAACATTCCGTCCGGCATTTTTATATTGTGTGATATTAAACATTATATATTATTATACTACCAACTGCCATGCCGCTCGCATCAACATATCGACTCATCATCGTTTGGAATTTTCCATACCAGAAACCGGCCGCCGTATTTATAAGCGGCGATTCGAGCACCGCACTGTTATTACACGCCGACGATAGACGCTGCAGAGCAAAGCTAACGTTAAAATCGTTACCTATAATAATAATAATATAATAGTAACATAGTATAATAATTCCAATACCGTGAGGTTCGCGTTAATTATAGGCGTGCGTACGGGTGCAGCTAATATGATATAGGTAATGTTATCATAACGACACTTTGACGATGATTTATTTAAAAAATGTGATGCTGATTATTTATGTGGTATTCATAATTTTTAAAATATTAAGTTTAAATAAAAATGTTCAATTTTGTTCAAATTATAAATGATAATATCATTGCGAGAATGTACTATTGTACAACGTACACATAGGTAATACGAACACAATCGCGTGTACATTATTATACTTACAAGCGATAATCGTTAAATCGGGGCACTACGCGCCATTTAATAGAAGTCCATGCATAACAATACTTATCAGTTATTATCATAGTATAATCGAATGATATCATTCCTGTGTATCATTTTTGTCTCGCACAACTTTTGCCTACTCCATAATGAGGAGAGAAAATAATTGACAATGTAAACCGCTTATTGTCCTGTCTGGCTGGTATGTGTGCGTCACCAGACACAAGTTCCTGCGCACGTTATCACGTTAAGTCTCCTTGACGGGCCGGCGACGGAAACTATCACGGTCAACCGCTCTCGGAATACTCATTACATTCGTACAACGTGACCCGTAGTCGACAAGTTCATATCATTGGTACACGATGGTGGACCAATTACACATTATCGGTATACGCATTACTTGCGGTCTGAATAATTGCAATGTTTTCGTAGATCAGTCTTAAATCGACGGTCGCCGACCATTTTCTCCGCCGTCGTCGTGATCTCAAGATAAATTTAAATATTTTATAAACTAAACATAAAAAAACTTTTTAATATTTAAATTTGGGTAGAGAGGGGGGCTGAGGACACTAACGTTAAAATATCTCACAAATATAATAATTAATTGGATACTTAATACGCTCCGTTACCGTGGTTGGTTGTTACACGCAAGTTCAAAGCTACGTAGTTGTTCCCAGAAAGGATGTAGTCCTCCGTGTACGTACAGTTGAATTCTACGAATTAAAAAATGACCTTTTTTTATTAAAAGCACTAGAGATAATTGAATTTAACAAAAAAATATTATAAACAAGTAGTCAACATTTTTTTAAGTGAATTAAGACTACATATTGTGTTCAAAATCGTGCTTAATGATAAATCCTATGTTGTACTGTAACGAGATATTTTAATCCTTTAGATTATATTTCACCTGTTTTTCAACAATGGGGTACTTTGATCATCATTGTCCATTATTATAACTTTGGTTCAAAATACGCATGTATAAGCAGATATTATATACTCATACCTACAGGCTACAAATAATAAAAGAAAAGTCGTTATCTGGAATGCAACAATAGTTTTTACCAACCTGGTGATTATAGATGTATAATGTATATAATATGGTAAATAAGTATTTGTATTTTTAATTCAGAGCTATAATGTTTTCAGATACAACTGCATAACTGTTTTTGCATTGGAATAAATCAAAACTTTAAATTGGGTATTTTTTATTTCACAATACCTAATCACTGTAAACGAATTTAATAGAAATTAAGTAGCTATGTATTTTCATTTTATAATATAGGATTATTGTCAGCACGGATTGATCTAATCTTATAAATATATATTATATAATATGTGCGTATGTGTGTGTACGGCGTACGTGTACCTACGTGTGTTTAATCTTGATAAAATATGATATGATGATTTGTTTAAATTTAAAATATTCAACGATATTCGACTTTATTTAGTTTACTATAAACTACATTTATATGCATAAGTGAAAATTGTATCGCTTCTTGCAAACTCCCAAACATCAATAATAAAAAAAAATAATATTATGTGTTCTCGAAATTATAATATTATAATACTCAATACGCAATAATCAAACCGAATACATTACGAACAGTATGATGCATTCGAGCTTTTACATTATTTTTTTTAGCCATCGTCCTTAAATTTTCATTTAGGTTATTAGAATTCGTGCACATAAAAAGTCTAGACGAATCTATTAAAGTACTATGTCGCGACATGTATTTTTATTGAAAATCCCAAACAATTTACAGTGTCTGGTTTTTAAGTATTATTCATTAAAAAAAACAATATTAATCTAATAAATATAGGTAATCACGCGATGCAAAATATACAGGTAATATTACTTATCACTTTTCAGCATAATATGTGTCTGATTAGGTATACTCAACAAGTATTTAGAAATAAACAATACTCTCATGAATCGATATTGTCTAGTTCGGATTTTTAATAGATTTATCTGCATAGAGCCTTTACCGTAATTTCAATTAAAAATTATACTTTTCATTGATATTTGTTTCATATATAATATACGATTATATTATTATTAGGTTAAAAGTATAGTGAAGTGAATCATCATCATACCTATATGCTATAGAGTAACAGCAGAAAACTCGCACTAGCCAGCTTGCTAGCTAATAATATGTCCAATAAAATCAGACGAATTCTGAATCGAATCGTTCGAATAGGTTCGTTAGAGAGGTATTTCTTAAATGTTACAGCTACGAGTTTGTTATCATATTATTATATGATAATGTGATCCCTTTTAAAATATATTGCGAATAGTTTTCAATGTGAATTTATTTTTATTATTATTATTATCGTCATCATCGATCGGACGATGTTATGAGTGAGTGTTTTTTTGTGGCACCTCGTCTCCTATACAAAATAATAATAAAATAATACGCATTCGTTCGAGAGAAATGTCGAACGGAATAGCATTTCCCGGACATCGTACTGCGAGCGCGGTAATCCAATAATTTGATTCGAGTTCAGTTTTCAAGTCTCGCGTTATTGCGTCGTGTCGGGCTTCGAAATCAATTGGTTATTATGAGGGGTTCCCAATTTAATATGTAAAACCAATATATATTCGTAGAGTATATTTTATAACATTGTATTATTAGCCCTCGGTATACACGTCGTGCAGACGTATAATAATATAATACTATCCTCGAGGTCGTTACCGATATTGCTGTACGGTGATTTTCAGACTTCGTACCTATTCCGTATTAAAATGACATAATAACGTACTACAACGTACACCATTATTGAGAAATTACAACTCTGCACAAGGTGAATATCAAAAGAGAATATTGTTGATAACAGGCATTTATATGTATATATATAATATTTTGTAGTTGGGTATATATTATTATGTGCATACGTATTTACGAGAAATCTTCAATAAACACACACGCAGTGGTGCTCGATGAGAAAAATCCGTTAAGGGCTGTCAACCCGACACAAAGAACACGAAACGTACATAATATGCCTTGTATATGTATATATGATGTAGGTACTAATAACAATAATGGCGTAGACCTTGCGTGGCATTGTGTGTGTATTCACGGAAATTCTGTTCGTCCCAAGATCAACCGAAGAGAGTCGTCGACTGTTCAATATTACATCAATTTGTTTCGGTTCGATTTTAAAACCATATTATGTAGCTGTAGTTATTATATTATACACATTATGCTCTGCAGTAAAACGACTTCGGTGTGACTCGAGTCTATAGAAACCGTGATGGGGAGAAGGTCCTTGCAGGAATAGTATACCAATACTTTTGTCAGTGAAAATTTAGTGTAGAAAAATTAAAATGAATAATAATTTTAAATTTATCAGCCGTCTTGTTAATATATATTAATTACTATATACATTATCATGATATTATATATTATGACATTTAACGAGTGTAAGTAAAAAATAGCAAAAAAGCGTACCTGCGATCTAAACCAATAATTGCTTTATGCCACTCCTTCCATCCTCATGGTCTCGAAAAATCAATAGGTATTATCTATAATATGAAATATGCTAATGTTTTTGATGTTAAATCCTGTAAAAATATAAAAAATCAAAATCATTTCGTTTTTTGTTCGTTATTATATTATGAATAAATTCAATCTACCGACACATACTGTAAATTATAATAAAACTGTGTCAAAACAAGGTTAATTATCGCCTGTACTAGTAAAGTCTATAGTCAAATTTCATTTTCTCTACGGACTCGTAAATATATATTTATAATATGTATCTTTTTTTACATTTTCAAACATCGATTTTACATTTTTTTTTTTTTGCAAAAAATAAGAGCATATAGTAAGATACTTACGCGTGGAAACCTTGAATTTATCTTTAGATAAAAAAAAAATAATTTGATATGCAAATTGTGCGTTTTAATAATGTCACAAATTTTATTTAAGCTTTCGTCGAAAAGAACAAAAGCAATATTTATAAGACGGGTGCGTAAAATCTCAGTAAAGAAAACAACAATTTAGTCTTTTATAAACCCATTTTATTATTTTATTATGGATATACTTTTTATAAATGCAAAATGCAAATAGTGAAAAATAATTTAATTTGCAGCGAAATAAAGATATATATTTATTATTCATCATACCGCCCATAAAACTCTAATTTTTCCCGAAAAATCATATTTATTATATTTTTGTAGAGAAAATGCGCATTTCTATACAGTTACAGTATCATCCGCAACGAGTATTTTCTTTTTACGAACGTTTAGAATAAATCACGTGCTAAATCTATAAAGATAAAACATCATACGTAGCTACACATTTTCTCGATTATTTTCGATAACATTACATTATATATAATACATGGTATTTACGATATCAGAACTTTATTTAATAGAGGGTAGGCATTTAGTGGCCAAATTTTAGAATATTTAGTTTGGTTATCAGGTGCCATTAGAACCTGCAGGTGTATATTATCTTCGTGATAAGTGATATCGCAGAACAAAAATATTATTTTAACATAGCCCGCGGTTGTTTATAGATAGATAGACAACCGTGACACAACCACAGACCACAGTTATATTATTATCGTCAATCATTATATATTGTTGTTCAAATTGACAATTATTAAAAATTTGTGATTTATTTAATTATTTAAATACTACCATTCAATGTTGTTGAGTTCCAAGTTATATTCAAGTATTCACGTGTTATGTAAGTATTTGTTATTAGTTAATATACCGTAACGGAATATTAAAGCGACTGTAACACGACCTAACCCATCGCCGATCGAAACGGAATATTATTAAGAATAGGTGCCTATACTATTATATACACTATGTATTATTACGAGTATATTGTAGATACGCAGAGATATTGCAATCGCATCAAACGAAAGGTTTTCGAACAAAAAAATGTTCAAAACACTGTTCGGCTGTATACAGCGATTGTATCGTGGTCTTATTGTGTGCACTGCTGCTGTGCGGGTCGAGTATTAAAACGGTGTCGACCGTATCCGTTGGCCAAGGTTTAAAGACCCAAAAAGGTATACGCATCGCAGATCGTCGGTAGAAGATTATTTGGGAGCCGAAACTCACAGATAAATACCGCGGTAGGTACGAGGTGGTGTGTGTGTGTGTGGGGCTGAAAATAATATATTATATTATGTTATTCGGTATATAATATGTGTGTGTATGTATTATATTGAACCTATACAGAAGATTTATATTTTTACGTTTTTCAATGCGAACTCTGCGGGGGACGAAGACACTACAATAATAATAATATAATATGAGAATATTATAAAGTATATTCCGACCGTGCGCCGAATGCGGCGTGCGTTAGTGTGTGTATGCATACAGAGCGTTCCAACAATAATATAAGTGATGTTATAATATTGTTATCCTCGCTGTATACACACACACACACACGTGACCTTGGACGAGATTCACCCGACTGTGTCAGGACGACTACCTGGACGGACGGACAAAAGGACGCGCGGGCGAACCAACGAACCGACGTAGTCATTATCCTTGCGTACCACCTATATGTTCAGTATATTATATTATATTTAGGTACTTACGCCGAGCGCGACCGCATCGCGGTCCGAGACCACTCGAAGGAGGACTATGAGATGACCGTCGAAGAAAAATCCGCATATGGTACACGACGATGACAACGCGTTTGTGAAACTTTGATATTATATTTAATTATATTTCATATCACGCTTAGCTTTACTATATATCGTGAATCGTGGTTTATTGTAATATTTTCTAATAATTATTAATATTACGACTTATCATCGTACGTTCGAAAAACAATGGTGTACCCAGTGATAAAACTAGATAAAAACCTAACTTTATTAAAAGAAGGGCGAGAAAACACTTAATTTCCCAAATTCGAAACCTTAGGAGCTCGATTTTTTGGTTTTACACAAAACACGCATGGCGCTGCAGTCATCAAAAAATAAAACCCCCTTTTTTGTATGTACGTGCACAACTCTCAAAAAGTACCCAACAGATTTTAGTACAGTTTTCACTAATCAATAGGTCTGGATTCAGGAAAGGTTTTAATGTACAATTTGATCGTATAACTTGATTAATAAAATTTTGACGTATTTAGAAAATATGCTGAAAATATCTAAATTCAAAGATTATTAAGATTATTAAATCGGTAAACATGGACACAATTTAGTTTGTAGAAACATAATAGCCGAGTTATTTTAGTATATAAATAATGAATTATTTATCGTTATCGATGAGTATGATGTCGGAAACTGCTGTGCGTATGTTTGGACTTTGGACGACGTATTAGTGTTATACTACAACATGCTCTGATGCTTCATATACTTAATATAATACATATAGGTAGCGAAACGTAGATCATAATGAACAAATAAGTTAAAGACCAGAAGTGCGAATAATAAAATAGTTATTCACACACGAAATTATTGACAGTAGTAAAATCGTGTGGATAATCAAATAATTAATCGCTCACGAATTTGTTAAAATATGAGAAATCGTGTACTTATTGCAAATAATTATGAAAATATGCGTGGGTGAATCGTCATCTGCGACCCAATAAACCACAGCATCATCACACGCGCGCTGATACAGGAAGTCATAGATATATGATTAAATGCAATAATTTGTAAAAAAAAAACATTTTTCATCTTATAAATATACGTTAAATGCAAGGCTGGGCATTAACGAGTTAATAAGTTAAAGTTAAGTTAAAAAGTTAAGTTACTTTTAACTAAGTTAATTAACGAGTTACTTAATTAATTTTATTGGTACGGTAAGTTAATTTTTTTCCTAAACCACAGATTTAAAAGAAATTCAATTTTGTACAAATTAATTGTATAAAAAAAAAAATCTGAAATTTTAAATATATTAATTAATAATTATTAGACAATAATTTATAAAAATAATTATCATATGACATAATATTGCATATTCACAGAAAATATTATATAACTATAAAGTTAATTATAAACGGAAATTTTATAGGGGTAACCTCTTCATTAATAATTATTTGTTAGCTTAAAAAAAGGTAGGCAGGTATAATTATTAATTTTATACTAAAAAAAAAAGTAACTTATTTTTAACTAAGTTAAGTTACTTTTATTTTCTAATTAACTTGTAACTTTTGCAAGTTAAAAAAAAATAGAAGTAACTTTTAACTTTAAACTTAACTTACTTTTTTCTATATTAACTTAACTTAACGAGTTAAAAAAAATAGTTAACTTGCCCAGCCTTGGTTAAATGTACTATTTATTTATTTTTTATTTTTAGAAGACTTAAAGATCTATATACTGTTGACATTTCTAGATTCTGGAAGGTGACAAAGTTATACCGTTGCAAGCCCCCGTCCATAATTACGTCACTGCGTGTACTTATCAAATGCCTTTGCACGCTGCATAAGTACAAACATATATTTGTATACCTAGCTATATTGTATTATAATTTATTCATAAGTACATTACATACATACATTACGTTACTGTTTTCGAGGTATCGAAAACATAATACTTGACACCAGCAGTGGTGAAAATAATTATTAAATACACGTCACAATAATAATATTAGGTACGTATTACATTTTTTCCAGCTATCACCCTGCTGCGATGTCGGTGGTCTATGCTCAAAACATATTATTATTTTATACGTTCTACCAACGCATCATATTATTGTGTATAATTCTACCGCAATGAATAATGATAATAATATACGAGTACCCTACCTATATAGCCGTAATAGTATGAGGTCTACACGACTACACCTATAAATATGGTACATATAAAGTAGAATAATAAATGTTCTCGTTGAATGTTACATACTTTTGTTTATGTGAACAAATAATCGTTATTTTAGATTGTATTATTTTTCCACAAAACAATACATTTATTACAGCTTCGTTCTTAGTAAACGTACGGAAAATATTGTCAATTTTATTTGTTCCTCTCCACCACTGCAGTGTAGAATTTTCACCGTATTATACGACGACTTACGAAAGTATAGTAGAGTAGACGCCCATCTAATTCACTTGTTATTTTTATTCGTGACCCGTGTTTTCTTAATCTTTTTAATCCGAGATTAACCATACACTTTTCATACTTTTCTCATTAATATGTTTACCAACCGTCAGTGGGTTTAATTTTACGGCCACAATTGAATAAACGCGACAGTAACGCGAATGACGAGTAACGAGCAGATTTAGTAATTTACGACCGATAATTAATTAATTAGGACTTTTTTCTTGGAGTATGCTCCAATTTTATTATATGGTATATATATATATATATATATATATATATATATATATATATAGGTAAGAAACATAGAGGGGTTGCATTATTTTCAAAAACTTCACAAACATTTTTGAGATGAAAACAAATTGTGAGTATAATTTGAAGAGAAGCCCTTTGTGGCTTTGTTATGAAACTTTATTTGAACCTTTTATAAGCTCTCTACTGATTTTGTCACATGTACTATACATATTAATAAAAACGGCTTATTTTGAAAATAATAAATAAATAAATATTATTATATATTTATTACTTATGTCAATCATATTCCTTCTTATTTATATGTAGCATAATATGCTACATACCGTAATAAATACTTAGATTTGGAACTTAAAAAGTATAGGTATGGATTTTTAATTTTTTTTTATATACATTTTTAAAGTATAGTACGACTTATAGAAAAAAAAGGTAAAATAAAAATCATGTAGTGAAGAGTTTAACAAATAAAACTGCAATGTTTAACTAGAATAGATCGCTAATATAATATTATTAGGTATTATATTATATCTATTAATCATTTATCAAGTTATTAAAAGAAGTATGTTGTTGTAAGTACCTACATGTATTGTATTTACATATTTCTGAGTAATTATAATTTATTTTGAACTATAGAGTGTTAGGTACATACCATTTTTTGTGGTAAATAGTAATATGTAAATGGCGATTTTCGTTTCGTCTGCGAATTCCATAATAGTGACTATTAGTGTCTGAAAATAATGCTCAGGAATTAATTGATGACCTGCTTTTAACCCAATGGAGATCTCTCCGAAACAATAAATCCTGCGCCTTGTTCTATAAAATATTAATAATTATTATTATTAATCTCTGACATCTACTGGTGACTGTAATGACTTGACACACACTCCGTCACATTATAGCTTTTCCACTTCACTCATAAATTATTTTAAAAATTAAATAGATAAACGTAGCTATTTATGTTATAGTATATTTAATTACCAATTAATATAGAGTTGCAATTTATTCAAATGGAGAGGGGTTAACAAATTGCATACGCATTTTAATATAACTATAAAAATTAGTTTAATATGCTTCTCTACGTATAATATGTACTTGGCAAGAACAAATTTTCAAATTAAGAGCGGACCTTGTCTTTCCGTGACTGGTGAAACATGTTCATGGTCGTTGCCAACTTTTATTTAATAGGTATCCTCCATCCCCCAAACTACAGGGTAAGTAATGCCATTTAATATAAGTATAGTATTTATATGTTTAAAATATAAGCTATCAGTTTGGATAAAATATATTATTATTTTTTTTAGCTTCTGGAAATGTTTTTACGTTGGATTTCAGTTGATTGTACTCATAAAATTGTTATGAAACATGTATTTACTATTTATTATTCAAACACACTCAAAATCTGTTACTTAAAAAATAATAAAACCAAAAAGAAAAATGTAAACAGTAAATAACAGCGCGTACATACACATAATTCCATCTACAAAAAAAGAGGGGAGGACTTGTGTATTGTGTATGCATAGAAAGTCTGTCAAAAGATAAAATTAATGTCTTTGATACCTCCCGCTGCATACGGTGGTTTAGAAAACGGAAAAGTGACTGCTGCAGCAGTTGAGTATAAAAATTCAACAACGGCAACCATACATCATAAACAGTAAACACTATAATATACAACATACCTAATATAATATGAAAATACGTCTTCGGTGGTTATTTTTTTTTCGAAACAAAGAGTTTATCTTAACGAGAGCAACTTAACGCATTATTATATAATATAACACATATAATGCAAGCATATATAATATTATGTACATAATATACATATGTAAGCCTATTATAATATTTGATGTACGTGTGCGAGTGTGTGTGTGTGTGTGTGTGTGTCACAATCGTAATGAGTATATATATATATATATAAACGAAAATAATAATATAATATTATATGTCTTGGTGTTTACGGCTGTCCGGAAATACACTTGTATACACGTGTTATAAGTTTTGTGCGGCGCGCAAGTGTGTTGCCTGTGAAGTTCAAATGAGGCTCGAGTGTCACTCGGCTTAAAATCGTAAAGTAACTTAAGCTTCGAGTGGGACTTGATGGGTTAATTATAAGTGTAAGCACTCGACTGGCTTTTGAGGAGTGCACGCATTCGGGAAAAAAAATTCGGAATTCGCGGACGCTAGTAAACGTAGTTACGTATATGCATAATATAAGTTATTATAATCACTCATAACAATATTAATAGAATTAATAATAATATACTTGTTTGATTCACCAAAATGGTGTGATGTCTCTCACAAAAAACGAACGGAAAAAAATATATGAAATGACGCGAGCGCGTTGCACGACGAACTAGCTGGCAATGCAACTCGTATATTATTGTATATGCCGAGTCTGCATCATCGACCACGCTTTTTTAGACGTCGGCGCGATTCCGTATGGTTATAGGTACATGAGATAATAATGTCGCGAAATCTTTTCTTCATCGTTTTTTTTTCATCAAGTGTCTTTTCCAGACGGCTTTCGAAATATTTGCTCTCGAAAAATATGACACGCGCGACACGTTTCGCTGCAGTCGTAAAAAGGTAAGATGTCCAGGTCACCTGATTCTTATTGCTTCGATGAATTATGTAATACACTAATACCGCACATAGATAATATATAAACGAGCGCACATCGTTGAAATCGAAAAAAAATCCGCGGTGTCTGCAATTTAAATAATAAAAATAATTGTTAAAAAAAATTCAATATTACATTATACTTTTGTTACACGAGATATAAAATTTGTGCACTCTCCGATACAACTGTATAGCAAAAGCAGCGATACTGCAATACAAATCCAAATGCAAATAAACAACACAACAAACAGTCCGAGTACAAACATCAGTAATCTTGTCGTTTTAAACCATTTAATTTATTACATACGATAAATTATGTAATACATAAAAATCCGTTAAATCCGATCATTATGCCTTACACTATATAATATGACCCTGTCATGCGTGTTTTTATACAGTTAAAAATTATTTATTAATTCATCAATCAAACTTTTTAGATAGAATATCTTTGTAGTAAAAAAATTCATAATTACTTATAAATTATAATCAACAAATCGCCCTTTGTTCGGTTCAGCAG